>NC_067169.1:104472755-104784699 GCF_903995435.1 Acomys russatus
TTACTGTAGTATCAGCACCCAAAACAAGCCCTCTTAGCTTCTAATATGAATGCAATAAGATTGTTCACAAGAGCTAACGCTTTTAAACTAAATATAGGCTAGTCAATGAAGTACTGTATTTGGCCCTTGAGTTGTACACACAAAGAGAGAGGAAGAGAGAGGGAGAATAGGAAAGAGTGGGGTTTAGTAGGAGGGAAGAAGATAAGGAGAGGGAGGAAGACGTAGGAAGACAGGGGAGAAGAGAGAAGGAGAAAGACTCATTACCATCATTAATTCTTTTCTACAATTCCATCCTGATCATAAGGAAGACTTACTGCTGTGGATAGTTTTCAAAATAAATTAGGACTCAGAAATACCCTGTGGCATAAACCATGAAAGAGTCTCTATTCCAGTCCTGAGTAAGAAACCCAGGACCTAGGGTGTGTTAGGCAAGGGTTGACACCTCTTAGCAATACCCATTGCCCTGCATGGGTAAACATTGCTTCTAAACCTTCTAAAGTATCTTTGTTATGTGATAATTATAACAAATTCTACAAGACTTTTAAGGACACCATTAAGTAGTTGAAAGCAGGGAAAAGGAACAGTCATAAAGGAAATGGAAAATGTCCTACATAAGAGAAGGACAAGACGCCCATGATATTGGCTATAGTTAGGACTCAGACCGGCTTCACATAGAAAAGAAGACAGAACGAAAATACTTTTGAAAGTACTCAGACCAGAGAAAAACTCAGGGCAGCCATCTTCCTTGGTGCCTTTTGTCTCTGGGTGGCGGTTTTTTTTTTTTTTTTTTTTTTTTTCAGACAGGAAGGGCGGGAGACAAACGCTCACAAGCTCTTCTGTGGAGCTCTACTGCCATCAAGCGGGTGGAGTTTCAAAAGGCACAGCGCCATTGAGCTTCCTTCCCATGATGCTTAGCAATGGCGGAAGATGGACAGTACAAACAATTAGAACAACTGCTGGTGCCCAGTTGGGCTTCCTTGAGTTCTCCTCAGTCCCCAAGAAAAAAGAAGACTGCAGGCTTTCTCATGAGAACCTGGAGAGCGCGCCTGCCCTAGGACACCAGCTGGTAGAATAATACTGCAAGCTGAGCAGGGGGAAACCCCGCCCCTCTGCTTCCTGTTCCTGGACCTCAGGACAGCTCTGAGCTTGCCGCTTTTAACAGGGAGCATTTTTGTCAGAATGTCGATAATGAAGCACCCAGAGTGGATGAACAGCTGCCTGTACATACTAACACCAGAAGTTAAAGAAGAGCCTTCAGCCTGGACAGAACCAGATGAACCAAGTCACAAAGGGATGCAGCCGTTGGAACCTGGAGTCTTGATGCACTCTGAAACAAGAGTTTGCAGGCTTTCCTTTGCCAGCACTTCACTTTGAGTCCTTAGTGGCTTCAGTTGTAGTGTAGGGTGCACTCCTATTCCAAAGGAATGCTTCAGAGCAAGGGGAACTTATTAAACAGCGAGGTCCTGCTAAAGAAAATCAACAAGGGAGAAGGGCTTGGGCCTTAGTCACAGTCTTGTCATAGATATTTTATGAAGTTTTTACTCTTGATTCTGTTGCTGACTTTCTCATTGTTTGGAGGTGGCTGTGAAATAATGTTGTTTGCCTTTTTTCTTCTTCTTTTTAAAATTTTTCAATGAAAGGAATCTTCCTGTATATCCAGGCCTACCTAGAGGTAACCCCATACTATGTACTGTACTTGAGACTACCATGGAATTCACGCTCCTGATTTAGTCTTCAGAGTCCTGCCAATCCACCTAAGCAATAGATCCCACTTCCCAGAAATTCAATGCACTCCCTACTTTTGCTAGGGGGCTTTACTTATTCATCTGTGTAAATATGCCCAGCAGTCCCAGACCTTGCTGTCTTCCAGAAACAAGAGAGACATTCCACACAAGGACCAGAAAGAATGTTCTAAGATGCTAAAAGCAGCGGCTAGCAGTAGCATCTCTGCCAAAAATCTTACCTCTGAGGCTTTGTCAAGATTATTCTGTCTTCTCTACCACAACAGATATGTTTGCAAATGATCCTTTTTTCTAGATTCAATAATCCTTACATTTCCTAACATGGAGTAATATATTTTCATTTATACTTTTCATAACCAATGTACATTCATTGTCAAAAACATCAACAGAACCCTTCAATATCATTAAATTATTTTCTATCTCTTCATTAAGAGTTTTTTTTTGGGGGGGGGGGGGCGTCTGGAGAGATGGCTCAACAGTTAAGAGCAGTGACTGTTCTTCCAAAGGTCCCGATTTCAACTCCCAGCAACCATATAGTGGCTCACAACCATCTATACCTATTAATGCCCTCTTCCGGCAGGCAAGTGTACACGTAGATAAAGCAGTCATAGACATAAAATAAATAAAATCTTTTTTTAAACAAAGGAGTTTTGGGGAGGGGGTGGAGGATGGAAACTCTCATCCCAGGTGGCCTAGCATGACCTTAAACTTCTGATGTTCCTATCTGCACCTTCTAGTGCTGGCACTGCAGGCTGGCTCCACTGTCTAGAGTGGGTAGGATCAAATGCCAGGCCTCAAGATTTCACTTTTATTATTTGTTGAACTGTGTTGCTTCTTTTTAAAATGACGTTTGTCTATAGGTTCATAAAATTGGTGGTTTTTATTAGAAGGAACACTAAAATTAAAGGATCATATGAAAGTAGCCACCCACTCTCACTATATGTACTTCTAATTCTTGTGATGCAGTCATGGCAAAGCAGAAGATTCTTATAGAAAATAGCACCAGACTATTCCATCAGGATATATAACTGCTTCGGGAATTACAACATGTAGGGAATACTAGCATGCAGGAAAGCACAGAATCCCAGCACGAGCCCCAGGCCTTGTCAAAGACTGTATGATTTACCCTAAGAAGAGGAGGGAAGCTGGAATGGCAGCATCAGGGACTTTATTTATTATAGCTCAATAACTTCATTACTTCTTAGACATTCTTAAGGATTATTCATAGATATTCTCTGACTTGGTGGCTGAGGGTTTGGTAGTATAGCACAATGCCATTTGTGGTGTGTTAGTAAGAAAGCACTCTACCAACCAAGCTATGAAACAAGAACCAACAAATGCTAATTTAGTTTTAAGTTTTACAATTATCAATGCTTTGCCTCTAGGAATGCACATGTACCACAGGAGTGATTTTATTCCAAGAAGCCAAGAGAAGGAATCCAATGCCCTAGACCTGGACATTAGAGACAGGTGTGAGTCACCCTGTAAATGCTGGCTCTTGATTCTGGTCCTCTACAAGAGTAACAAGTGCTCTCAACCACTGTGCCATCTAACTAGACCCTCAAAGCTGATTTTTCAAACACATCCCTTTTGTGGTATTTCTCAAATGGTTTCTGGGCACAGTTACAATGAAGCTAGTTGATAATTAATGCACGATAGTAAAACATGGCTATATCTTACTCTTGGATATAGACAAAAAGGACTCTAAGTTCTACCACAGAAGGTAATTTGCATATCCCTGTTTACTGTTGCATTACATATAAGAGCAAAAGAATGCATCAACTGAGGCAGGCATGGTGGCTCTTATCAAGGAGGCAGAGGTGGGCAGATTTCTGTGAGTTCAATACCAGCCTGGTCTACAGAGCGAGTCCAGGAGAGCCAAAGATATATTGAAAAACCCTGTCTCAAAATAAATAAAATGCAGTAAAATTAAAAATAAAATGAATAAACAAATAAATATTAAAACTAAAAATGAAAAATAAAAAAATGAGACAACTGTAGATATCTATCAATAAATGAATGATTAAAATATAGTATAAATAATTAATGAAATTTTATTTATCCATGAAAATAAAACCTACAGGAAAGTGGAAAAGAAAAAAAGATAACAACAAGTAAATTACCGCAAGGTCAGAAAGAGAAATACCATACGCACTTCTCATTGGCAGTAACTAGAGTCAAATTTCTGAATGTTCCCTATTTAATTATACTTGTATAAAGTTTATAAACAAACTTCAAGTTAGTTATAGAAGAAAAGATAGTTTTATTAAGCTATAATACTTAAATGTAACACATGAATTTGTATTTGCAGATTCCTACAAAAAGGCATTAAAAAGATCACCTTTTTCTGTAATAAACTGAGAAATCACATATCCAAAAGCACCATAAACTGTAAAAGACGTTTTAATTTTCAGTGAATTATTGCAGCCACCAGAATAGATTCACACACAAAGAACATTCTGTTAAAAATGATTGTAAAACTGATTGCACCAAAATAAATTAGTTCTCATGGTTTATCTCATTAATTCTTTCTCTACACTTCTTTCCTAATCATAAGAGTAACTACCACGAATATGTCTCAAAATATGAGAAAATGGGGAATTCTCAGTTGCATAGCTTACACACAAGTTAGCTCCTAAAAAGCCTGGGGAATGTAAAACAAAAATTGCACCTCTCAGTTAGAGCCATTGCCCCAACCGGACCTCCACCAACCTCTGTAATCTTATGCTATCATGCATCTAAATCTCATGGAATGTATTTATTATGTACAAATTACAAGAAAAAAGAAAAGATTAACACATTTTAAAGGAAACTAGGCACCTAGACAAATTAAAAATGAACGAAATTGGAAATGCCTTCTATAACGTAAGGAGAAGAATTCTATAAACGCCATTGAAAATAGGGCTCTGTTTGGATTCATCTGGAAAACAAGATAAAAAATAAAATACCACTGAACCTACTCCAAGATGGGCAAAACATAGGGCAGCCATCTTCCTAGGAGCCTTGGTCTCTGGGTGGCATTTTTTCCAGTCACAAAGGGCGGGAGACAAATGCTCACAAGCTTTTCTGTGGAGCTCTACTGCCATCAAGCAGATTGACTTTCAAAAGGCACAGCGCCATTGAGCTTCCTTCCCATGATGCTTAGCAATGGCGGAAGGTGGACAGTATGCACACTGAAGACAATTACTGGTGCCTACTTGGGGTTCCTGGCTTCTCTGTTCAGGCCCTGAACAGAAACAGGGACTGTGGAGCTTCCTCCTGAGACCCTTGAGAGGGCTGAGCCTTCCTGTCCTAGCACATCAGGTAGTACATGAATACTGCCTTCTGAGTGGAGTGAAGCCCCGCCCCTCTGCTTTCTATTCCAGGAACTCCTTGGAGCCTGTTCTAGTCTCTCAGTCAACAGGGTCTATATGAATACACTGAGAGGCGCCATCATTGCAATCTACATAGAGGGCAGAGAAGAAACCACAACGAAAGTGTTAGGAGACCAAGGTTGTCAATATAAATGCCTAGACTCTCACGTGTTTCAAATATCGAGAAGCAGCACTGAGAGAGCAGCAGGAAGGTCTGTTCCAGCCTAGGTAGGAAAGAAAATAGGGTGAGAAGTCGAAACATGGAAAGTTAATAACCCAGCAGAACACAGTCTTCCTCACTCCTTCTTCCTCCATGCTGGAGGAAAAGCCCTGTCTTCAGGTAAATATGGAAGCTTTTCTGCATGATGGCAGTGTTGCTCTAAGGAAGAGACAATGCTCAGCCTGCAGCTGCCTGCTGCCCCTCCCCCCCTTTCTGATCAGAAAAAAACCCAGTGCAGTTGGAGAGGCCAGTCCTGCTGGCAGCCTTGCCTCCCTCCTTCACAGTGAGGGAGAGAGACCCACTCCTCCAGTTTCCTTCCATTTTCCTTGGAGAGCAATGCCATTGCAGTGGATCCTGTCCTGGTGGGAACTCCAAACAACAAACACCCTGAGTTCCAACAAAGCAAGGAGGAAAGGAGGATCTGAGGCACCCACCTCCTCATACATGTAGTTGATGTAGTCAGCATCCAGTCAGGGAGGGAATCCTGCATCCCTTCCCTTCTGCACCCAGCAGCATTCAACCTCCAATGCTTCCTCCTGGTATCTGACTGCCTTGAGGCCTCAGGATGCTGCTCTACACAGAGAAAGGAGGGAGGCGCCTCAGTGACTGCAGTAGCGCAAATCAAGAGACCAGAACACCTGATCCCACTATATTCACTTGCTCCTTGGATTAAGGCCTGCTCCTTTTGGGTAGCATAATTAGAGCGGTTTTTATTCCAGGCCTACCAGCCCCATCATCTGTTGCTGATACAGGGAAAAGCTCTCTGTGCAAGGTCAGGTTGACCAAAATGTTTGTTTGTGTTCAGCATACTCTATGGCCTTGCTATCTCTAGAAATTCCCCAACAATAAGTGCAGTTGCCCCTAACTATACTTGGGACCATTCCAATTAAAGGTGAGCTAGACCTTCTTTCTCTTCCATTACACAAACACAAGTACAAACACACAGGAACAGAATCATAAGACAGAGGTAGAAACAAAAACATACGACCAGAAGAGCAGGAAGTTGTCAAATATTCCCAGAGAAAGTGAGAGGTGACTAATGAAAATAGCTACAAAAACAGCACTGTGATAGCTTTGGGCTGGCAATTGCCTGTTAGGTATGAGGCCTACCCTCAAATGTGGTTTATATAAGCACTGAGAAGCCACTGCACAACCCAAACTCTCCTTGGCAAGTAGCTGTAGCTGAAGCTAGTTCCTAGGCTAGGGATGGAGGTGTGTGCCCACTTTCCACTGTCTGCATTGGGTTCAAGTCTTGCTTCAACCTGCGGGTCCCTACAGATGTGGCACCCAGTCTCTGTGACTTCAAGTATGTGTCAGTCTTGCTGTGTCTGGAAGACACTGCGATCTTGGCCGCACCCACTGCCTCTGGCTCTTACAATCTTGTTTCTTCCTCTTCCTCATACCTCCATGGGCACTAAGGGGAGGCATATGAAGAGGACATTGCAGTTCAGATTGAGCATTCAAAGCCTATAACTCTCTGCACATTGTGCAGTGGTGATTCTCCGGGTTATAGCTCACATCTGTAGCCACAGGTAGATTAGAAAGCATTTTCCAATGTCTTTGATTGAATGGGCAAGGGGACTGAGGAGGGTGGAGGGGTATGTACCTGTGTGTATGTTTGTGTGTGTGTTGTGTGTGTGTATGTGCAGCTGCCCCCCCCCCATCATTAGAAAAGAGTTTGTTTTTGGAATCAGCATCCAACAGCTTCTTGTAAGTAAGGTTTGCTGTGATGGACAGTTCTCACAATATTTGAACTTAGAGAGCTCCCGGTTGCATAACCCTGCACATGAGTTACCTTCCCACCCACAATAGTGGGGATCAAACCCAGGGCCTGGAGCATGTACCAGAACATTGTACCCTACACCTATAGTCATTGCCCTGCTCCTAAACCTCATAGTAAATGTAACCTCTTTATTAAATATAAAATTATAAGAAATAGTTAAAAAAAATTAAATAACAGACAAAGTGAAAACAGCATAAATATAAATACCCTGCAAAATGACAGAAGAGTCTTAAGACTTCTGCAAAAGTCAGGCCTAACTTGGTTAATGTGGAAAAGAAGACTGAAAAATAAAACACCACTGAAACTACTCCAAGAGGAGCAAAACACAGAGCAGCCATCTTCCTTGGTGCCTTGGTCTCTGGGTGGCGTTTTTTCAGACAGGAAGGGCGGGAGACAAACGCTCACAAGCTCTTCTGTGGAGCTCTACTGCCATCAAGCAAATGGACTTTCAAAAGGCACAGCGCCATTGAGCTTCCTTCCCATGATTCTTAGCAATGGCTGAAGGTGGGCAGTATGCACACTGAAGACAATTACTGGTGCCTACTTGGGGTTCCTGGCTTCTCTGTTCAGGCCCTCAACAGAAACAGGGACTGTGGAGCTTTCTCCTGAGACCCTTGAGAGGGCTGAGCCTTCCTGTCCTAGCACATCAGGTAGTACATGAATACTGCCTTCTGAGTGGAGTGAAGTTCCTTGCCTCTGCTTCCTGTTCCTGGTCATCAGGAGGGCTGTTTACTTGCTATGGTCTCAGGGAACAGGGTCTACATCAATACACTGGGAGGCGGCATCATTGCAATCTACCTAGAGCGCAGAAAAGAAACCAAAAAGGAAGGATTAGGAGACCAAATTTGACAATTTGAATGCCTTGCCTCTCATGTGTTTCAAAACAGCGAGAAGCAGCACTGAGAGAGCAGCAGGAAGGTCTGTTCCAGCTTAGTTAGGAAAGAAAACAGGGGTAGGAGTCCAAACATGGAAAGTTAATAACCCAGCAGAACACAGCCTTCCTCACTCCTTCCCTTCCTCCACCATGGAGGAAGAGCCCTGTGCGCAGGTAAATATGGAAGAGTTTCTGCATGATGGCAGTGCTGCTCTAAGGAAGAGACAATGCTCAGCCTGCAGCTGCCTGCCCCTGCCTTTCTGATCAGAAAAAAAAACCCAGTGCAGTTGGAGAGGCCAGTCCTGCTGGCAGCCTTGCCTCCCTCCTTCACAGTGAGGGAGAGAGACCCACTCCTCCAGTTTCCTTCCATTTTCCTTGGAGAGCAATGCCATTGCAGTGGATCCTGTCCTGGTGGGAACTCCAAACCACAAACACCCTGAGTTCCAACAAAGCAAGGAGGAAAGGAGGATCTGAGGCACCCACCTCCTCATACATGTAGTTGATGTAGTCAGCATCCAGTCAGGGAGGGAATCCTGCATCCCTTCCCTTCTGCACCCAGCAGCATTCAACCTCCAATGCTTCCTCCTGGTATCTGACTGCCTTGAGGCCTCAGGATGCTGCTCTACACAGAGAAAGGAGGGAGGCGCCTCAGTGACTGCAGTAGCGCAAATCAAGAGACCAGAACACCTGATCCAACCTTATTCACTTGTTCCTTGGATTAAGGCCTGGTCCTTTTGGGTAGCATAACTATAGCTGTTTTTATTCCACGCCTGCCAGAGTCATCATCTTGTTGCTGATACAGGGAAAAGCTCTCTGTGCAAGGTCAGGTTGGCCAAAATGTATCATATATTCAGCATACTCTGTGGCCTTGCTATTTCTAGAAATACCCCAATAATAAGTGCAGCTGCGCCTAAGTATACTTGGACCACTCCATTAAAGGTGAGCTAGACCTTCTTTCTCTTCCATTACACAAACACAAGTACAAACACACAGGAACAGAATCATAAGACAGAGGTAGAAACAAAAACATACGACCAGAAGAGCAGGAAGTTGTCAAATATTCCCAGAGAAAGTGAGAGGTGACTAATGAAAATAGCTACAAAAACAGCACTGTGATAGCTTTGGGCTGGCAATTGCCTGTTAGGTATGAGGCCTACCCTCAAATGTGGTTTATATAAGCACTGAGAAGCCACTGCACAACCCAAACTCTCCTTGGCAAGTAGCTGTAGCTGAAGCTAGTTCCTAGGCTAGGGATGGAGGTGTGTGCCCACTTTCCACTGTCTGCATTGGGTTCAAGTATTGCTTCAGCCTGTGGGTCCCTACAGATGTGGCACCCAGTCTCTGTGACTTCCAGTATGTGTCAGTCTTGCTGTGTCTGGAAGACACTGCCTTCTGGGCCACACCCACTGCCTCTGGCTCTTACAGTCTTGTTTCTTCCTCTTCCTCATACCTCCATGGGCCCTAAGGGGAAGCATATGAAGAGGACATTGCAGTTCAGATTGAGCATTCAAAGCCTATAGCTCTCAGCACATTGTCCAGTTGTGAGTCTCCATGTTATAGCTGGCATCTGTAGTAACAGGTAGATTAGAAAGCATTTTCCAATGACTTGGGGGGGGGGGGGAGGCTGAGAGGGGGGAACCGAGAAGGGCGAAGGGCTATGTACGTATGTGTGTGTGTGTGTGTGTGTGTGTGTGTGTGTGCACGCTCAGCCCCCTGCCCCCCGCATCTTTAGAAAAGTATTTGTCATTGGTATCAACATTCCAACAGCTTCTTGTAAGTAAGGTTTGCTGTGATGGACAGTTCTCACAATATTTGAACTTAGAGAGCTCCCGGTTGCATAACCCTGCACATGAGTTACCTTCCCACCCACAATAGCAGGATCAACCCCAGGGCCTGGGGCATGTAACCAGAGCATTGTACCCCACAGATATAGTCACTGCCCTGCTCCTAAACCTCATATTAAATGTAACCTCATTGTTACACAAAAAATTGCAAGGAATAAATAGTACCAAAAGTTTAAACACTACCCAGGAGGACAAAGTGTAAACAGAATAAATATAAATACCCTGAAAAAGAGACAGAAGAACCCTAAGACTTCCACTAAACTAAGGCCTAACTTGGCTAAATGTGGAAAATAAGACTGAAAAATAAAACACCACTGAAACTACTCCAAGATGGGCAAAACACTGGGCAGCCATCTTCCTTGGCGCCTTTTGTCTCTGGGTGGCGTTTTTTCAGACAGGAAGGGCGGGAGACAAGTTCGCACAAGCTCTTCTGTGGAGCTCTACTGCCATCAAGCGGATGGACTTTCAAAAGGTACAGCGCATGGAGCTTCCTTCCCATGATGCTTAGCAATGGCGGAAGGTGGAGAGGACAGACACTGAAGACAATTACTGGTGCCTACTTGGGCTTCCTTGGCTTCTCTTTCAGGCCCTAAACAGAACTGGACTGTAGAGCTTTCTCCTGAGACCCTTGAGAGGGCTGAGCCTTCCCATCCTAGGAAGTGGAGTGGAGTGAATGGAGTGAAGCCCCGCCCCTCTGCTTCCTATTCCTGGACCTCAGGACAGCTCTGAGCTGCTATAGTCTCTCAGTCAACAGGGTCTACATCAATACACTGAGAAGCTCCATCATTCCAATCTACCTAGAGGGCAGAAAAGAAAAGAAAACGAAAGGATTACAAAGCAAGGGCTGTCCAATTAAGAATCCCTTAACTCTCCTATGTTTCCAAATGGGGAGAAGCAGCACTGAGAGAGCAGCAGGAAGGTCTGTTCCAGCCTAGGTAGGAAAGAAAATAGGGGGAGGAGTCCAAACATGGAAAGTTAATAACCCAGCAGAGCACAGCCTTCCTCACACCTTCTCTTCCTCCAGCATGGAGGAAGAGCCCTGTGTGCAGGTAAATATGGAAGCTTTTCCGCATGATGGCAGTGTTGCTCTAAGGAAGAGACAATGCTCAGCCTGCAGCTGCCTGCCCCCGCCTTTCTGATCAGAAAAAAACCCAGTGCAGTTGGAGAGGCCAGTCCTGCTGGCAGCCTTGCCTCCCTCCTTCACAGTGAGGGAGAGAGACCCACTCCTCCAGTTTCCTTCCATTTTCCTTGGAGAGCAATGCCATTGCAGTGGATCCTGTCCTGGTGGGAACTCCAAACCACAAACAACCCTGAGTTCCAACAAAGCAAGGAGGAAAGGAGGATCTGAGGCACCCACCTCCTCATACATGTAGTTGATGTAGTCAGCATCCAGTCAGGGAGGGAATCCTGCATCCCTTCCCTTCTGCACCCAGCAGCATTCAACCTCCAATGCTTCCTCCTGGTATCTGACTGCCTTGAGGCCTCAGGATTCTGCTCTACACAGAGAAAGGAGGGAGGCGCCTCAGTGACTGCAGTAGCGCAAATCAAGAGACCAGAACACCTGATCCCACCATATTCACTTGTTCCTTTGGTACCACACATGACATCTTGATGGATGTAACAGGCCTTCTGTATGCAGTGGTTGGTTAACTACCATCCTCTAAGGAGATTAGAAGCAGGACTCAATTCTGAATGGTAATAATCCAAGAATGACAAATGTATTGAATTGACTACACATTCTAATCTGTTACTAGGTTCTACTGCTGTGAAGAGCCACGGGGGTAGCATGTCATTGGCGGATTGCTAACAGTTTCCAATTCTAAATAAACGTCCACCATGACAGGAAACCTGCAATCAGGGAGGCAGGCATGTTGCTGGAACACACTAGCTGAGATAAGGATCGTAGCAATTACTTTCACTGAATGCCCTCAAACTTACACTTCTGTTTCTTGTTGAATTGATGATTTTAAATATGTTTGTGCATGAATTCAGAAAAAAAAAATGTAAGTCATTTTCAATAGAGCCAATACGGATATTAAGGGAACATATGAATATAAGCAATTTCAGGACATCCGTAAATTGATCTGCTACTTTTTAACTCTAATGCCGTGGCTGTTATGAGTCATAATGTAAATGTCCAATATGAAGTTGAGAACCACAACTGTAAGGCCAGTGCAGGAAGCAGGAATGGTGCTGTCTGTGTTGAAACGGTCTCCTTCTGGTGGCAATACTATTCTACATACTGAAGAAAGCGTCATTTTGAGAGGTGTTCTGCCCTTATTCTATGAAAAAAAATACAAGAAAAAAAAACACAGCAAGAAATATGGCTGCAAGCAACAATACTAAAGTGCTAAAGTGCTATCCTCTTGGTCTTGTGTACTTTGTAAAACCAAACTGTGGCCTCAACCTACCACCTCCCTTGTTAGTATTTTCTCTTCAGTTAAATCACCTCCCTCATGTAATAAGTAACTGTGTTTCCTTTCTATCACCCAACATTTCAAATCGCACTGAATTCTCTGATTGGCCAGGCCAGGCAGACCCTGTCTGAAATGAAGAGCTACCAACTGAGAAGATACCTGGCTGTTGTCTGCACAGGTCACCCTGTAGCTTGCCTCCATTTTTTCCTCCTGTCTGTTGAATGGTTGGCAAGACCTAAGAAGGGGCAGAGACAGCTCACATCAGACACTGGTTTGTGACCTGTGGTTCCTACAGAGAGTGTAATTCCCACTAGGAGAGATAGAGAGACCTTGTTTATCCTTCAGGCCTCTACTTAAAATGGAATGACTACACTTTCCTTTGCTATGATGTACTCTATCCTTTTTAATTGAAAATAATTTTTATATACTATATTCTGATCATGCTTTCCTGTCCTCATCTCTTCCCAGATCCCACCCAGTAACCTGCAGCCCTTCTTTCTCTTTCTCTTTAGAAAGCAAATAGGAGCTGAGCTGTAGGGTGACGCAGGCCTTTAATCCCAGCACCAGGACACAAAGCAGGCAGATCTTTGTGAGTTCTAGATCAGTCAGTACTAGAGAGATCCGATCTTTAAATAAAAAGTCAAATGCACACAAAGAAACAAGAATTTTACACACACACACACACACACACACAGAGGCAAAAACAAAATCCATAAAAACACAAACTCAGATAATTCCTGATTGTTTCATGGGTCTTGTTGCTATAGGTAGTTCAATGTATATATGTGTAATAATATAAATATATATGTAAAAAGAAAAATAATAAAAAATAATAAAAGAAAAATAAATAAAATAAATCACCAGAAGGCAGTAAAACACACACACACAAACACAAAATCAGAAGCCATAACATACAAATGACCTGTAAGATAAAAAAAAAAAAAAAGATAGATATCTCCAAAAGAAAGGTCTACCCATAAGTGTGATTTATATATCCAGAAAAGAGTCCATTAGAGAAACTTAAAATTTCCTTTGCAAGTGGCTGTCAGTTGACAATAGCTCCTTGGTAAGGAATGGGAGTTCATCTCCACATGCCAGTCTCAGTGCTGTGACCATGTCTAGTTTCAACCTGTGTAGACCCCACACATGCTGCCAGTCTGTGAGTTCTACTGTGAGTTAGTTCTGTTTTTTCTTTCTTTTTTTTTTTTTTCTGAAAGACACTGTAACCCAAGCATTGTACACCTCAGGTACAGTGAGCACACGTGTTGACTTCATGTTACTTTATTTCTAAATACTATAGCACATTCTATTGTATAAAAATTACAAGAAAAAGAGGTACCAATTTTAAAAATAAAACTAGACACCTGGCCAATGGGAAAACAAATAGCAAATACCTTCTATATCAGTAGGAAAAGAATCCTATGACCTCCACTAAAATTTAGGCCTCACTTTGGCTTCATCTGAAAAACGAGACAAAAAATAAAATAGCATTAAAACTATTCCAAGATGGGCAAAACTCAGGGCAGCCCTTTTTCTTGTCTTTTTGTCTTTGGGTGGTGTTTTTTTCCAGAAAGGAGCGACGAGAGACAAGCATGCACAAACTCCTTTCTTGAGATCTAATGCCATCAGGAGGATGGACTTTCAAAACTCATAGCACCTTGGAGCTTCTTTCCCATGATTCTTAGAAACGGCAGAAGATGGCTACCAAAGACTAGAACAGCCTTAGGTCCCTAGTTGGGTTTCCTTGACTTCTCAGGCCCCAAGGAAATGCAGAATGTAGTCATTTCTCATCAGAATCTGGAGAGTGAGGCACAGTACTGCCCAAGTATACAAATTCTTAGGTTAATACTGCAAGCTGAGCGCCGTGAAACCCCGCCCCTCTGCTTCCTGTTCCTGGACCTCTGGACAGCTATGTACTTTTACAGTCTCTCGGTCAACAGGGTCTACATTAATATGCTAAAAGTTGTCGTGATTTTAGTTGGCCTGCAGAGGAAAAAAATAGGAAGAGGCCAAGTTTGGGCCATTTAAAAAAAAATCCCCTTTCTTCAAGATGGCGGAAAACAAGACTGAGGAAACAGTGTGTGGCGGGATGCAGGAAACAGTTTCCGCTGGATGGCAGTGTTGCTCCAGAGCAGAGCGGACTCTGTGCTTGCAGTTTTCTACTCCCGCCTTTCCAGACTTAAAAAAAAAGCTTCACTACAGATGCAGAGTCCAGGAACTGTGTGGGCCTTGCCTTCTTTGTTCATTAGGAAGCAGGTTAGTTTCTACTTTTATGTAATGGAGCTGGACCTGTGCTGGAACTTCAGCACCCACAGAAAGATTAGTAAATAAATAATCGGATTTAAAATACATCATAACAAGGCAGGCAAGAAGGAAAATGAGATCTGAGGCACCTACATTCCTCATTCATCTTCTCTTTTTTAGAAGTCAGTGTGCAGTTAATGATCAAATCTTGCACTTCTCACTGTCCACACCCAGCAGCATTCAACCTCCACTGCTTTTCTGGTGTCTGACTGTCTTCTGCTCTTGAGCAGCAAATCTCGGAGTCCAGCTGTAGGTAGGAAAAGAAAATGCTGCCAGCTCAGTGCCTGAAGCAAAGCAAACCTTGGCATCAGGACACCTAGTTGCTACCTAGATTCACACTGCAAGTTCCCTGGGTATTAGGCTCCATAGGTGATCTTACCAGGCCTCCTATGTCCAGTGGGAGGCTAACTTTAGTGGCACTGTAAGGTGGGAACCGATAGCTCTCAAGATGGAGTGCTTTACAAATCCCTACTTGGAGAAACACGTGTATTAACATGATTGTGATTTCCAAATGGATAGGACACTGATTTTCTCTCAGGGTTTTATTTCACACTGGAGCATGGGCATAGGCAGTTTCCTGTATTAGTGGCCTATTACTGTTTCCCGTAGCTTAACTGCATCCATGTGTTACTGTTTTTACAGTTTATTATTCAATCTTACACTTTGACTTGACAACAAAAACATGGAACTGAGAGGAACTTGGGTTACATCATGCATTCCATAGTAGCTTCGGCCAGATTGTGAAATGCTGTGTCTTAGCCAGACTTAAAACCCTGCCACCTCATGCTACAAGGACCAGGCACCAGGCATCATCAACAAGAGCCTGCATTTTCTTTCTGTGGTTTCTACTTGTCACATCCCAAAGAGAAGGAACCAAAGCACCACCCAGCAACTTCCTGTGTCTGTTTGTCCTAGCCCCTGCAGGCCTTCTCTTGGCCCCTCACTCTTGATGTTCAGCTCCCAGGTACTACTGGTGTTCAGATTTCTCTTCCTGCCTCAGGGCAAAGGCACCAGGCCCCAAAAATGCAAGCCCAGCATATGTTACTGGGAATTCTTTCCCCATTGCTCAGATTCATGGCCATAAGACTGATGGTGCTCTATGTATCGTAACTACGCCCACACAATGGCAGTAGAGCTCCACAGACGGCCACGAGGGCCATCCCTGACTGGATTTTTCCCACCCTCCAAGCCTAAAAAAGAAAAATAGTAACAACCACCTCTACCTAGAGACCAAGGCCCAGGGACTTGAATGTCTAGCTTTTTTCTTTCCCAAGAAAGGGTTTCTCTGTGTAGCCTTGGCTGTCCTGGACTCACTTTGTAGACCAGGCTGGCCTCGAACTCACAGCAATCTGCCTGCCTCTGCCTCCCGAGTGCTGGGAATATAGGCATGGACTACCACGCCTGGCGAATGTCTAGCATTTTGTCATTGTGTTTCAGAAGTAATTTTCCACTGAATCTTGTCCATTCAGACCTGTTTTATTTCCCTTGGAGTGACTTGTGCCTAAGGGGTAAATGTGGTGGATGAATGCAGACAAAGGAGGAAGTTGTGAACCCTGGACATCTTCTTTAGGATAGGATTAACAACCGCCATGTGTTTCTTTGTGATGTTATTGGACACAAGGTTAGTCAAACTACTTACTCCTGGTAGCTAACCAGGCATGGTGACATATACCTAGAAGTTGTAGAACTCCCAGGGGTCAGAGACAGGCATCTCACAGAAAGTTCCAGGCCAGCGTGGTCTATATAGTTCAATGCAACCAGGGCCTCATAGGAGATCCCTTCTCAAATAAAAAAGAACACTCTTCCCCCAAAACTCCATTTCTGTGCAAATCTTATTGCACCAAAAGTAATTATGCCATTCATGAAATCAGAGGCTTCCTGATCCAGTCACCACCTCTATGCCTCTTCTCCACTCACATACTTTGGGTGATTGTTTCCAACACAGGAATTCTGGGATACAAGTAATTAAGCCACAGCCTGGTTAAACAAACAAAGCATCTCCCAGGCCTGATTGGTCACTCACCATCAGTAACAATCCCAAGAAGGAAGTGAACTGCAAATTTGCAAGCCAGGCAGGACCAGAGACCCTAACTCAGATCAAAAGCACCTCACGGAATCTCCCTTTGTTCCTAAAGGGACTTTTAGAGTGTATTTTCAACTTTTGCTTTTATACTTTTGACCACAGTTTTAATAAGCAAGGTTGACAACTTTCACGTAAACTCATTTTCCTCATTTTTGTTAAATACAAACCTATCTAATCCAAACCATATTGTACCTAGGCCATCAAATTTTAATATAAATTTAGTTATTGTGTAGGATAAAAAATAGAGATATATATGCATATATGTAATGTAAAATGAGGTGTACAGAGACATGCAAAAAGGTTATTACTTGCTCTTGTACTTTTCTTTACAACCAGCATCAACATACCATTTTTGGAGTACTATGAAAGCTCATTCTTTTTTGTTTAGTTGGTTTTTTGTTTTTTTGTTTTGGGGGGTTTTTTTTGTTGTTGTTGTTGTTGTTTTTTGTTTTTTTTTGAGACAAGGTTTCTCAGTGTAACAGCACTGACTGTGCTAGACTTGCTTTGTAGACCAGGCTGGCCTCGAACTCACAGGGATCCACCTGCCTCTGCCTCCCTGAGTGCTGGGATTAAAGGCATGCGCCACCATACCCAGCTCAAAGCATTATTCTTAAACTTAGTGATGAGAGATCATATAAGGTACTCTCCCAAAGATTTAGTTAGCAGTCCCACACATGCACTGGCCTCCCATAAAAAGCACAGTAAGTGGTGGAACTTAATTCATGGCACGGGAAAAATACTGAATTCTCATGGTTGGAAATGAAACAGAACTCAGCATAATCTCTAATGGAAACCGACAAGTACACAGGATAGCAGTCTAGAATATGATTGACATGTGGGATAGCTGTCATGCTTCTCTTAGGGCTCAGGCCAAACATTTTAATGCATTTCAATACAAAACTAGAAAGCACTTCCGGCTTCTCTAAGAGAGTAGCCAGGCTAGTGACCATTTGGGTCTGCTATGAGGCAACAGACTCCTAATCTCAGATAGAGCCTAAATAGGCAGGAACCCTAGACTTGGAAGTTGGAGACTAGCCTGGGCCACAAAGTAAGAGCTTGAATGAGATAGCAGGGAAAAGAAAAAGGAAGATGGGGCATCCGTAGTGGAAAAGATTTTTAATTCCACCTACTCCTGAGGCTAAGGATTTTACATTAGAGTGGCCTGGTCAACATAGGAAATTCCTGGCCACCCAAGCAACACTTGGAGGCTACGCTGCAGAAAGGAAATGCCCTGCCTGTGTGGCGCTGTGGTAGAGTACCTACTTGTCCACCTTGCCTGAGGTCCCACGTTCAATCTTCGGGACAAATAAAATTTTATATATGATTACATTTTATATGTTATATAACTGCATATGTAAATATATGATATATACATGCATATATATGATTTTATTGGTCTAAGGTTATAGGAAGTGAGCTTGCCTCGTGTGCTCATGGATCTGGGTTCAATACACAGAACCTTAAATATGTATCTAAAAGGAAACTTGACTGTGCATTGGTTTTAAGCAGTTTCTTCTTTTTCTGACTTTGTCCACTACACTCACAGCACTAAAGAGGCAATGGCCACTGTACTGAACATGTACCAGTAAGGGAAAGAAATCACACTTTAGTGAACAAAACCCACTGGAAATATTCCTAGGGAGGACAAAGTTCCAATGAAATCAAGTGCCTTTATTCCTTAACTTGGCTTGAGAAGGAAAGCAAAAGTAAAATGGCCGCTCTACTAACAGGATCCACAGGTTTTCACAATATGGAGGGCAGGCTTTTTTTTTTTTTTTTTTTTTTTTTTTTTTTTTTTTTTTTTTTGTCTCAGTGGTGGCTTGCTTTTTTTTGGATGAAGAAGGGCGGGAGGAAAGGCTGCAAAGATGGCGGTTCTAGCGCTACATGGAGCTCTACTGCCATCAAGCGGCCAGACTTTCGAAGAATGTATCACAAGTACCAGCTTGGAAAAGCAGTAGGGCAGTGAACTGGGAAAGGCCTAGGCTCTGAGCTTAGCATACTTCCTTAGGCTTAAACATTTCCAGGGACTAAGTATGATCTGAACCCAAGAACTATTTTTGTGTAGAACTTGGAGCATGAGAGGCCTTGTGGTCACAGACCTGCGGCTTCCAGGACATAGAGACCCACGAAGTCATGGGGGCAGGCATTCAGTTCTCAGACCTGTGAACCTTGCTTGGAATATTTTTTTCCAACAGTATACAGGGGGAGGTAATCCCCCTCAGGAACAGTCATAGGGGAGGGGAATAATGGAAAATGGGGGGGGAGGCAGGAATGGGAGGATACAAGGATGGGATAAACATTGAGATGTAACAAGAATAAATTAATAAAAAAAAAAGAAAATATATATATATATAGAATAGAAAAAAATAAATAAATAAATAAATAAAAAATAAACAAACAAAAAAGAAAAAAAAAAGAAAGTACATCCTCAGGATGGCAGTAATGCTCCATATAGGCTAACAATTCTCACTGCAAGCTTTCCTGCTCCTGCCCTTAGCAAACAAACAAACAAACAAACCAAAAACACAAAAACAAAAACAAAACTCCTCATCATCAAAGAAAGTTCCAGGCATGGTGGCACAGGCCTTTAACCCCAGTACTCAGGAGGAAGAGGCAGCTGGATTTCTGTGAGCTCCAGCGCAGCCTGGTCAGTCCAGGATGGCCAAGGCTAACACAGAGAGACCCTGTCTCGAAAAACAAAAATAAAAATTCCAGGAAGCACAACCAATAGAATCATTTAGAAAAGAAAAAATCCAGCCAGGCCTGGTAGCACATTCCTTTAATCCCAGCACTCAAGAGGCAAAGCCAGGCAGGTCTCTGTACACAAAGAGAGTTCAAGGCCAGCCTGGTCTACAAAGCAAGTCCAGGACAGCCAAGGCTACACTGAGAAACCCTGTCTTGAAAAGCCAAAAAGAAAAAAAGAAATCCTCCTTGTCTGTTTTTTCTGAACCTAATACCAAAGAGAAGCTGAAAATCATTCTCATCAAGCATTAAAAGAAGGGGGAAAAATGTAATTTTAAGTTGGGCTTCATGATGCAGGCCCTTATAATCCCAGCACTTGGGAGGCAGAGGCAGGTAGGTCTCTGTGAGTTCCAGGCCAGCTAGATCTATCTACAATGTGAGTTTCTAGTACAGGCAGGGCTACATTGAGAAATCCTGTCTCAAGTTAATTAATTAATAATTTAATGCCACCAACTTTGGTACATCCTTACCTGTAGTCTCAGCTGACACAGGAAAATAGCCTTAAGCTAAGAATTCCAGGCCAGTCTACGGAAAGAACAAGAAATAGCGCAATGGAACAAACTTCTCCCAAACTCCACTTTTCTTCGCTCAGCAGCACAATCAATCCCTCGTATTTTTCCATGTTATGAACTCGTCAGCTTCTGGGGAAAAATAAAACATCCAAGCCTAAGAAAAATTTAAATTAAATAAAAAAAAAAAAAGATGAAGAAAGAAAAACGTGGGAACTCAAGACCAGGAAGTACCTCTCTAGGCAGCACATCATATGTCTTTTTTTTTTGGAGGGGGAGGGGTGTTCATCCTCACATCTCCATTTTCTGGAAAGACCCAGGCCATAGACTGTGTGTGCTGAATTGTTGGCAGCTTTTTGGCCAAGACTGTAAGGAGTGCGCAGAGTTCTCATTATTATATGCAACATGTGGCAGGATTCCTCTGTGTGTGTGTGTGTGTGTGTGTGTGTGTGTGTGTGTGTGTGTGTGTGTTCTATGATAGTAAAAGATTACTCAAGTATATTCTTAGGCTTTTATGAACTAATTAAAAGGTTTTAGAAGGAAGGACAGAAGTTGCTCCTGTGTTAAAGATTCTACAAGGCCAATAGACTGAACTGTAAGGTTACATAGGTTTTGCAAGCCAGAGCTGAACTCTCCTTGGCTATTTTTAACATCTCTGAAAGCCATCCATTACCAACCAATGTCTGGCCTAACATCCTTTTGACTTTCAAAACCTTAAAATGTCTTCTTAGCAGACTGCTAACTTTCACCAATCCAAAAGGTTATCTATTTTGAAACCTACATCAGAATTCTTCCCTTGGCTGCTTAACTCACATACCTGTGACCCCTACCAATATATTTGATAGATACTTTGATTTATGACTTTGTTTTGTAACTAATAAAATACCTATCGTGTAAGCACTTTGACTGTGGAACATAGTATTTGTGTTCCTGGGTCATGGTCACGTTGTCTCCAGAATAAACTATCATCATCTCTTACTCCCTTTGAAGAGAGACCTGTGCTTCTGCACGATGCTTTTATTTACCATTTGAAAACACTTCCTATAACTTTTTTGGGCATTTAAGCGCTATCATTTGTGTTCTAGAGAAAAGTATTAAAACTATGTTCTCTTTAGATTCTACTACATAGTGCAAGTCAAAGACTCAGAAAATAACCACGTGTTAAAAAAGAATACTCCTACAAAGCCTGTTAAGACCACTGATAGATAACCTACTGGATTATTTCCTTTACACCATTTCAATATAGAGGCCAAAATTTACTTTCAGATATGACAATAAATTTGTATTAAAATAGATGTTTTTACATTATGGTTTGCACAGAAACGTCCACTCCTTGAGCCAAGTGCGGTGATACAGCTCAGTAATCCTAGTGCTCTGCAGGCTGAGGCAAGAGGAACAGCACAGAGAGCTACAACAGAGGGACAGACTAGGCTAAAATGTCACCAGGAGAGAAGATAAGCTAATGTGTGGCCTTGCCTGAAAAAGAAAAAGAATGAAAGAAAAAAAGAAAGAAAGGGGGAGGAGTTAAGAAACCAAATAACGAATAGATTTCACTCTTTGTTTCTAAGCCGTCTGACAAAATTACACATAAAATTTTCAAGTTCTTATTTTTAGTAAGTCATTATAAGATGCTTATTTCATTTAACGTATTTATCCATGTGCTACATATTATGAACAGATGTATATAAATGCAGTTCTGCCACCTTACTGACAATCTGAGTCACACTTGAGTAAAATTTTCTCTACAGTCTTCTGAACCAA
Organism: Acomys russatus; assembly: GCF_903995435.1. NCBI lineage: Eukaryota > Metazoa > Chordata > Mammalia > Rodentia > Muridae > Acomys > Acomys russatus. Next base: position 104,494,388 of record NC_067169.1, read on the forward strand.
AGATATACCCATAAATACCAAACTATATCCATAGTAATATATTTTTCCCTAGATGGAAACCTTTTCACTCTTCTTGGAAGTAGATCCTCTTCCAAACTACAAACAATTGCCCTGTTGCTGGCAATATGTTCTCATTTTGAGAATTACAAAACCAAAGGCAGTGGGGGGGGGGGCAAGCACCTTACTCAAAATTAGAAGAAACAACTTCATTATGTGTTCTCTTATTTTCCCTCTCCACATACCACACACATCCCACACATGCAAGTACGCACACATGAACACATGCTTGTTTTAACCTAAAGCCCTAGTTATTTTGTACCTGAAGTGTTCAGATAGGCTTTCCCCATCCCTTTTTACAGTTTGAGGTTGTACAATCGTGCTAACTATTCTTTGGAATATGTACTTTTTTTCTTGAGAGAAGTTCTCACTGTGTAGTCCAGGCTGGCCTTGAACTCAAATACATCCATCCACCTGCCTCTGCCTCCTCAGTGCTGGGATTAAAGTTAGTGCTACCACACCTAGCCCTGGAATATCTAATATTTTAAATGCTTCCCCTTAACTTCAGTGGTTTTAGAACTAAACATTTCTAAGAATTACAAAGTAGTCATGGATAAGAAGTGCAGAAGTCACCAGCATAAAGCCACTATGCCCAGCTGGAGTGTGCATTTTTAAACTGCATTGGCTATGAGCCATGCTACTTTCTATTACTGACCTACAGGGCAGGCAGCTGTCTACAGTCCTGCAACCCTCCTGCCAGTTTCCCCATGAGTTTCTTCCCGTGGATTCCACCCCATCTTTGTCTCAAGCTCCCAAGCCCACTTAAGGATACCAAAGAAGCAACCTTTCTTAACTGCTAGACATGCTCACACCATAGGGTACTGGGAAACAACTTCCTCTAGAAAACCTGATTAGCCCTGCCCTGTCTACTCCCACTTATTGGCTTAAACAAACAAACAAACAAACAAAACAGGAACCAAAGACAAAAGATAACTGTGAGAGGAAGGATCCAGGAAAGAAAGCTGCCTTCCCATCTGTTCTGGTTGGAGACAGCCTACAGGCCTGTAGCACCCAGCTTCATTAGCTGTGCTTTGTTTTCAAGGAAGCCATTTCCTCTCTAGCAAGGCTTGACAAACCTGCCCTCCATCCATTTGGCAAAGGCTCCCCTATTCTTACTAAAGAACCATCTCTCAACAGTCCAAAGCTAAGAAAACAAAGAGAACTCTGGAATTCAGCTGCCAAAGAAATGCAAATCTAGGCACCCAGTCAGGTGACTTGGGTCTGGGGATCAAATTCCCAAGGAATCCTCCATTTTTCTCCCCAGGGTCTTTGGCCTTTTGTGTTCAGTAGAAAGCACTGTGGCTGGCAACCTAAATGGAGGATACACGAAGTGCCACAGCCCAACTCCATATTATTATGTCTCTTCTGGAGTGAATTTAAAAATTCTAGTCAAAAGGGACATGAGTTTGTCTTATAGGTTCATTTGGCATTGGAGCACCATTAATGCTTCCTATATCGTTGTTGTGTATTCATTACGGCTTACAACAGTTGGTTTTTTTTTTTCCCTAAGTACAATGCTTGCAAAGAATTTAGAAACCCATTCTATCTTGATCAGAAATAAAAGGAACGTCATAAACTCTTGGAGTAAACACTGATAATTCTTTGCAAATTTACTCCCAGTTTCTTTTTAGTATACACATATAGTTGTGCATTTATGGTCGGTCGACGGACTGCAACACATTTATAACAAAATTAGATTTACACACAAATCTCATTTTAAATTCCAAACCTGTATTTCTGATTCTGGGTAGATTAAACTATCCTGAAATATTTCAAAGGCCTGGATTTTGGATAAATAAGAGAGTTCCAAAGAGTTTCTTCATCGACCCTACTCATTAAAGAATATTAGTTTCTCCCTTAATCTTAAAAAAATCTATATAGCACATAAAGTAGCTATAATATTACCATTCAAGGAATTTATCAAGACCTTCCTTACCTAACCTGCTATGTGAAAACAAAACAGGTACTACACATTAAAGGCTACCCTGTCTCCAACCCACCCCCACCCCCGGAAAAAAAAAAGAAACTTAGGAATTCAGCCAGGAGGTGGTGGCAGTGGTGCACACCTTTAATCCCAGCACCCCAGAGGCAGAGGCAGATGAATCTCTGAGTTCGAGACCAGCCTGGTCTAAAGAGCTAGTTCCAGGACAGGCAAGGCTACACACACACACACACACACACACACACACAGACAGAGAGAGAGAGAGAGAGAGAGAGAGAGAGAGAGAGAGAGAGAGAGAGAGGGAGGGAGGGAGGGAGGGAGGGAGGGAGGGAGGGAGAGAGAGAGAGAGAGAGAGAGAGAGAGACAGAGACAGAGAGAGAGAGAGAGAGATATCTTTAAAAATTGTAAAACAGAATTTACCAAGCTAAGTTCACCACTGGCATGCCTCTTAATATTTTCAACAAATAAATTTCAAGCATTCTCACAGGTAACTTGTGGTATTTAGCTTATTGTTTCAGAAAAAAATCGTGTTGTATACCCTTAATCATTTTTTCAGCGAAGGCAGAAATTAAGAAGTTGCCATATTTGCTCAAGTATAGGCTCTAGATGGTTAAGAAACAGAATATTCGGTAGCTGTTTTGATCTTAAAGGCAGGTTTCTTTTTTAAAAACAGAAGGAACAGATATTTGCAAAATTCAGTCACACAGATGTATATTCTATGAAAACTAGGCATGAGGTGCATTCACACCCTTTGGACTTCAGTTATGTCTTTGATAAAAATACAAATACAATATAGATATGAACGCACAACATTGGCTGAGATACTCAAATTCACTAGCACAGTAACGCCTGCTTTAATACTGGCCAGGATTGAAAGTATAAACCTTCAAACAATGTCTACCAAAAAAAAAAAAAAAAAATGGTTGTATATAACTTCGTACTCAGGCTTGCTTTTCCTTAAACACAGTAGGATGCATGCTGGGTATGGCTTTGCAGAAAGTGCTCAGCGCTACATAAACCATTTGCTTCCCTGCAAATCACTGTAGAGCTCTAAGTGCTTGGAATAGCCATTACTATTTGTAGTTTACGCCAGAAGCCCGTTCTATCCCCAGAATCTGTACAAGTTTACCCGCTGCTGGCAAAGTAGTACAAATTTGAGACATTACAAACTAAAAAACGAATCGTGCCTTAATCACATGAGAAGCAAAAAAACGACCTTGCCACACATTCTCATAAAACTTCACTTCACACGTGCTTTTAAAAAATGGGTAAATTCCCCTGTACTTTGGGCATTAAATCACTAGCTTTCCTCTTTTGGAGCTTTAAAGCTTTTACAATATTAGTAAATCTTCAGAATATTCGCTGCTTTACAAATTTCTCCCCGCTTTTTCTGTTTTCTAGAAACCACCAGTCTCAGGCTTTCAACATACCGTCAGCTGTGTTTGTAAAAGCGAAGCAAAGTCACGGCACCTCTAGCAGACGAGTTTTTTTTTTTTTTCTTTTTTTCTCCTTGCTTCACCTTCAGTCCTCCCGTCGTCTTTTTGGTTTCCATCTATCTGGCGTGGTCGACTTTCTCACAGAAGTCCTGACTTCTCTGGGCTCGGCAGAGGTTTTCCACTCCTTTCCAAATCTCTAAAACAAAGCGGATGTGTGCACTGTGAATTTTCAGCAAGCACACTAAAGCCTACTCTCAGCCACCTGATATGGTCCTGAGCTCTCCGCAGAGCGACTGGGCTACCTATGAGCACCCTACAGCTCGGAGATGGAACGTGTTGGTCTTCTTCATGCCCTAAGGGGAAAGGGAGGACAGACGGACAGCTAGAAGCCCGGGCTTGCTTGCAGAAGGCCTCTCTAGTCCCGCCTAATCTCGGGAGAGCATCAACAGCTTCCCAGGACCGCCCTTGCCTGGACTTCCCCGATAGGCCAGCTCCCTACACGTGAGCCCCTGAGGGAGGGCTTGGGAACGGAAGCCCAGAGCAATCCAGGGCTAGAGTGTGGATCCAAGTCTGATGAGGAAAGCATCGGAGAATTTCCCAGAAACGCCCTCAAGGTGGCGGAGTATGGCCAAGAACTGTATCAAATGGGGCGGGAGGAAGGGGGTGAAGGGGCGGGGGGAGGGTCGAGGGGAGGGACCACACAGATGTGACCTAGAGACATAGGTACCTGAAAGTTAAGGCTGCCTTTTCCAGGCCCAGTTTGAGAAGACTTGGCTTGCATCATGAGTTCCCGCTTCGTTTTCATCTAAAAGCAAACAGAGGCCTACCTAGTTCAAGAATTCAGTTTCGCCGGGCGGTGGGGGCGCATACCTTTAATGCCAGGACTCGGGAGGCAGAGGCAGGTGGATTGATGAGAGTTCGAGGCCAGCCTGGTCTACAAAGTGAGTTCTAGGACAGCCAAGGCTACACAGAGAAACCCTGTCTCGAAAAACAAAACAAAACAAAAAGGGAATTCCGTTTCTACCTGACCTGTCTCTACAAATCTTTTCCCCCCTTAAAACAACATTTTCTCATGAAAGCAAGTTGCCTTGGAGTATAGGGATAAACTCAGGGACCTGCCTGAATCTCCTATGGAGAAGAAAATGTTTCCAGCTAAGGGGATGGAGAATAGCACTCCAGGAGCCTACCAGTGCCTTTTCACTGACTGTCTTCTCACATTCCCTAGGGATTCTGCACGTATTCTGGCCAGAGTCAAACCTGTATGTTGGGAAGAAACTGCTATGTGTCCACAACTCCAAGCAACCAGTCTAGTTGACTAGGAGCACATAGAATACAGTATGCTCTGTATTTAAGGAGAAATGGTTTTCTGGTGGGCTTTTGGTTTGGTTGGTTGGTTGTTTTGTTGTTGTTGTTGTTGTTGTTTTCTTGGTTGTTTTGTTTTGGGGTTGCTTGGTTTTGTTTGTTTTATTTTTTGAGACAGGCTTTTCTCTGTGTGGCCTTGGCTGTCCTGGAACTCACTCTGTAGACCAGGCTGGCCTCGAACTCAAGAGACCCACCTGCCTCTGCCTCCTGAGTGCTGAGATTAAAGGCCTGCATCATCACCAACCAACTGAGAAAGGTTTTTTTTTTTTTAAATAATTATTTTACTCATTAAAATTAGAAGACAAAGTCCAGGTGCACAGTGCCATTTAGAATGATATACATACTCAAATACAGGCAAATTCCAGATGTGAAAAACATAGCCTTATAGTTTCATTACAAGAGGCACTTGTTTCTCACGGCTTTATTATGGCTGTCAATGACTTCCCTGTGTTTGTATACTTCACTGAGGAACTAGTCTTCAGTATTTTCTTATAAGTAATATGGCATGGTATTTACTAAGAACTCAGAAAATTACCATGTGCTGCTGACTGAGTGGAAACCACTGTCAGAAACAGTTCATGGTGGAAACCACTGAGAAACATTCACATGATGCTTCGACACACGCATACAAACTCAGCTTCAATGTATTGGGTTTGTACTTCATCAATACACAGCCGAGCCTTTATAATAAGCTTCCTATATGTTTATGTCTAACTTGAATAGATTTTTGTTTCATATTTTTACTTGTTTCCAGGACAGCTGATCATTATCATGAATGGTTTACATAAACTACACTTTTTTTTCATAAAATGAGACACTGACAAAATCAAATCATATTTTGCTGTTGCTGTTGTTTGGGACAAACATCACGTGGTAGCCCAGGCTGGCTTGGGACTCATTATATAGCTCGGGCTGGCCTCAAGCTCAGCATTCTACCTGCCTCAGCTTCCAGAGTGGGTGCCGGGTTATTGCACATGGGTTCGACTATACCTGGAATACACAGCTTTCTTTTTATGAAAGTATTCATTTTCTTTTTACTTACATGTGCATATGAGTGTGTTTCTGGGTCTGGGTAGAGGCATGTAAGTGTGAGTGTGGGATGAGGCAGAGGCACCAGATCCTTTGCAGCTGGAGTTATAAGCAGTTGCGAACTGCAATATGTAGATGCTGGGAACTGATCTCAGGTCCTTTGCAAGAACAGTATGCACTATTAATTACTGAACCATCTCTCCAGCCTCCCTCTCCCCCCAAATGACTTCTTGACTGGGATATTGACTAAAAAGGATTAGCATCTCTTGGAACGAATGTTCAGTTTACTTCCAGCATTCACAGAGTGGTTCAGAAACATCTGTAACTCCAGTTCCAGAGGACCAGATGCCGTCTTCTGAGCAGAAATGCATATGGCACATATACATCCAGGCGAGCAAAACACTCAGGTGCATAACACAAAAACGTAAATAAAGGTATAAAAATATAACTTATTTCAATTGGGAATGATGGCACACACTTTTAGTCTCAGAACTGCGGAGGCAAAGGCAAGTGGTGACTTTGAGACCAGCAGGTGTGTGACGGTTTGAATAGGAATGGCCCACCCAAACACACATATGTTTAGATCCTTGGTCCTTAGAGAGTGACACTATTAGGAAAAGTGGCCTTATTGACGTAGGTGTGGCCTTGTTGGAGGAAGTGTGTCACCGTGGAGGTGAGCTTTGAAGTCTCAAGCTATTCCCAGTGTGGACAAGGTCTCCTTCTGCTGCCTACAGATCAAGATGTAGAACTTTCCAGCTCCTTCTCCAGCACTACGTCTGCCTGTATGACGCCAGACCCTCTACCAGAGCATCACAGTACACCACCACCTATGACTATGACTTCAGCAGGGTTTTTTTTTTAATATCTATTTTACTTCCAAAAGATCAAGTCATGCATCTAACCATGACGATAAAGGACCAAACCTCTGCAACTGTAAGCCAGCCCCAATTAAGTGTTTTCTTTTATAAGAGTTTCCACAGTCATGATGTCCCTTTACAGCAATTAAAGCATAACTAAAACAAGGAGGTACCCTGTCTTGAGAAAACAAAACCTTAAATAGCAACTGGAAATTTAATTCTTTGGATGCCACTCACAAATATGACTTGAAGACTTGGGTTTCTAATCGTCACCATGGTAACATGGACAGTATAACATGTACAAAATACTGAATTAGAACTGCACATATATGCCACACAAGGTGTAGGATCTCTTCTCTCCTCCTCAAAATGATTTGTTGATGAATTTTCGAACTATTTAACTAAGGTCTCACCATGTAGCCGAGGCTGGCATGGAAATTGATTCAGTAAGGTAGGCAAGACTGGCCTCAACCTGACACTCTCTTGCCTTGGCTTGCTCAGTGCTGGAATTGCAGGTATATGCAACCATGCCTAAACTTCAAACATTTTTTTATTTAAGTAATTTATTCAAATTACATCTCCATTGTTGTCCCCTCACTTGTATCTTCCTACTCCCCTTCCCTTCCTCTTTCACCCTATTCCCCTCCTCTAGGCCTGTGACAGAAGGGGACCTCCTCCCCGACCATATGATCACAGCCTATCAGGTCTCATCCCGGTAGCCTGCTTACCCCTTTCTCTGAGTGCCACCAGGTCTCCACAGCAAGGGGATGTGGTCAAATATGGGGCACCAGAGTTCATGTCCAAGCCAGTCCCTGCCCTCCCCACAACCATGGAGAATGAGCTGTCCATTGGCTAGATGTGAGTAGGACTTCAATGTTTACTGCATGCATTGTCTTTGGGTGGTGCAGCAGCTTGAGCAGACCCCCCTCCCCCTCCCCACCACGGTCCACCCCCCCCAAGTCCATATCCACTTGTACACATGATCTTAACCAAAAGGCTGAGAATTGATTAAACTTCAAGCTTTTATTCTGTGCTTTTCATATATTTATTTTTCTTAGTATAAAAATGACTTCAATCATTGTTTTTGTTGACCCTCTTCCTCCACTTGCCTCCCCCAAACCCCTGTTCCTCCTTTTTGCTAGGCTCCCTTTCCCCCAACTAGACTCTCTTCCCTATTCCAGTTACACCACTCTGTCACTCTCCTTCCCTCCCTTCCTTTATTTCCCCTCTCTAGCTGCTCCCCTACCTTAAGACCTCATTTGTATCTCTCATTATCCCCTATATAGTTTTGTGAATTATATCTCCTTACAAACACACATAATATATACACATATATAAGAACTAAGATGCAGGATCCACTCCTGAGAGAAATCAAACAGCCTATATCTAACCTATGTTTTAAAAAGGAAGTATGAATGTGACCAAAGTATACTGTATTCAGGTACAAAAACATCACAATGAAGTCCATTATTTTATAGAGTTAATTGTGCTGATGAGACTAAAGAATAAAACAAAATGTTGCAAGCGTAAAATCTGTTTTTGAGACAGGGCCTCGCTATTTAATCCAGACTACCTCAACCACTGAGTGCTGGAATCTTAGGCTTATGCCACCAATACTGGTCTCACAAAGGTTTTAGACAATGTTTTAGTCTATAACTTAATCTTGTCATTTCATTATTTGGAATATAACAGGAGACAGTGCTTCTGTATAAGTGAAGCTTGTGCCTTGTGTGCGTTTGTGTAACAGTGAGTCAGGCATACCCTCTACCAGAGAATCACAGTGCACCACCACCTATGACTATGACTTCATCAGGGTTTTAAAATATATATATATATTTTACTTCCAAAAGATCAAGTCTTGCACATTTTTCATGATGATGGCTGACTGCCCATGAAGTAGAATTGAAAAGATCACCTATACTTTCACATATGAATCAATCTGACTTAAAGTATTGTATACAAAGCTAAATATCAAGCTTTGAATATTTGTGCGTATATACATGCACACACATATGTATGTACACACAAACTAACCTACATGTATGTGTAAAAACAAAGGGCTTAATCCTTAAGTGCTTCATTATTAAAATATTTGTTATGTTAATATTGCACAATTTTGGGCCAAAGCGCTTGCCTAGCATGTGGGACTCCCTGGATTCAATTTCCAGTACAGAAAAATTATATGTAGTTTTGAGCATATTTGTTAGTGTATAAGTTTTCTCCTCTTAAAATGTGATTCACGATAATTTTGAGCCTGGTGTGGTGGCACATGTCTTTATTCCTAGCGCTTGGGAGGCAAAGGCAGGTGGATCTCTTGCAGTTCAAGGCCAGCCTGATCTACAGAGTGAGTTCCAGGATAGCCAGGGCTGTTACACAGAGAAAACACGTCTCAAAACAAACAAACAAACAAACAAAAAAGCCAGGTGTGGTGGTGCAGGCCTGTAATCCCAGCACTCAGGAAGCAGAGGTAGGCAGAGCTTGGTGAGTTTGAGGCCAGCCTGGTCTACTACAGGAGAGCACACACAGAAGCCCTGTCACAAAAAAACAAAACAAAACAAAAAAAGATAATTTTGAATAAAATCATTATTATATAGTTTATATTTTTGACATACACATATGTTTTTAAGGAAACTGAATTTTGTTCTTTTTAAATAGACTTTAATTCTTTCAGGATTTATTTTCGTTGTTTGTTTGTTTGTTTGTTTTTAGAGACAGGGTTTCTCTGTGTAACAGCCTTGACTGTCCTGGAATTTGCTTTGAAGAGCAGGCTGGCCTCCCAAGTGCTGGGACTAAAGGTGTGCACCACCATGCCCAGCTTAATTCTTTGAAAATTTACTACATTGTGCTTTGCTCATACTCATCCCCTACTTCCCCCCTTAATTTGGCCCAGATCCACCTGACTCCCAATCAGTTGATTCCAATTACGCTGTCCATATACACCTGGGTGTGGAGCCATCCACGAGAGCATGGTTGGCCTACCAGGAACCATGCCATTAAAGAAAACTTACCCTTCCCCCTCCAGAAGCCGTCGACTCCCAATAGCTATTTAGCTAGGGGTAGGCAATCAGGAGCCCTTATGGAATTCATGCTAGACTATTGGCTTGTTTGATCTGTGAGCTCCTCAGTACAGTGGTCCTGTCATGTCATCTCCAGTCCTCCTGAACCTCTGACTCTTAGTCTTTCCACCTGTTCTCCCGTCATGGTCCCTGAGCTTTAGGGAGGCGGCGGGATAGTGATATTGTCTACATAACTATCTGACATCTCTTTATTCTAATCTAGAAAGACTGCCATTATTTAAGAAATTTAAAACAATACCTACTGCAAACTTCAAATTTGGGGAAAGACTAAAGCCAAAATCTAATGATGGTTCAATCATATGAAAAACAAGGATTTTTAAAAGTGTCATTCTCATTCCTCGTTTATGCGTATATCAAAATTTAATAAGTTTATTATCCAGTCATCTGTTGAAGATCATCTACCTGATTTCATTTTCTTGGTATTTTAAAGAGAGAAATGGTAAACATGAGTGAGGAAGAGTTATTTCTGTGATAGGATTTACTCCTTTGGGTCTATGTCCAGGAATGGTATATATAACTGGTTCCTATAGTACTAGCTTTAGTTTGTGAAGAAAATCTTTCTCTGATTTCTATAATGGACCCACCAGCTACAAAACCACCAATGGTGAATAAGGATTGTTCCCCTACACACATCCTCCTGAGCCTTTACAACATCCATTTATTAAAGAAGGACCATAAAGGGGCTGGAGAGATGGCTTAGAGGGTAAGAGCACTGACTGCTCTTCCAGAGATCTTCCTGACTTCAATTCCTAGCAACTGCATGATGGCTCATAACCATCTAGAATGTGATGCCTTCTTCTGGCCTGCAGGTGTACATGCAGGCAGAGCACTGTGTACATGATAAGGAAATTTAAAAGGACCATAACATCATAAGGAATGCTATCAGAAACTTTCAGATTGTAAAATATGCTTGCATCTTCAAAGTTCCTATTTTGTATACTCAAAAATATTGATACTTAGGCCTCTAGCATACAGGGGAGCACAATAATTACTTCTGCACATATTTGTTCTAGATTTGTTATTGAATCATACATATAAGTATTGTTTTTAAATTACATGTATTAGCAGTAGGCCCAGCTAGCAATCAATTAAGACACAGACACTTGTTATATTTTAAAATAGCCTTAGTTAACTTGGGGCAGGGCAGATATCAATCTTCTAAACTACCTCCCATAGTGGGGCAGGCATGGGATCCCTGTCTCAATCCCATGCCATCTGCTTTTAATAACTTTTATCAAGCTACCTCCCATCCATAATCCCAAATATTTGTTAATTTTCTTCATCTGGGCTGGATTCTTCATCCACGGCGGCCATGTGCTCTTCTTTTATCTAACCCATGGTGGCCTTCCTCTCTTCACTTTAGGGAGAACTACATCATTTGAGAAGACAGTGTCTGTTCTGGTGAGGAAGACATGGCAGCAATTGGTTTCATAGCAGCTCTTTGTTCACATCTTAATAGGTCAGGAAGCAGAGAGAGAGAGAGAGAGAGAGAGAGAGAGAGAGAGAGAGAGAGAGAGAGAGAGAGAGAGAGAGAGAGAGAGAGAGAGAGAGAGAGAGAGAGAGAGAGAGAGAGAGAGAGAGAGAGAGAGAGAAGGCAAGACTAGGAACCTCAAGGCCTATTCCCTCAGCGACCTTCTTCCTGCAGGTAGCCATCACCACTTAGAGGGGTTACACTGTCACCTCCAGCTGAGTCCATGATAGCTAAATACAGGAGCCTGTGAGAGGCATTCCACATTCAAATAAGAATAAGTGGGAAGGAAAAATTGCTAAAGGACTCATTGAAACTTTGGAGCTATTAAAAATACATTATTTCTTTCGGTTGTGGAGATAATTTCATGATTGTGCATATATGTAGATTATCCAACTGTGTACCTTAAATATATACAATTCTCTTTTATTAAACACACTATTTTTAAAAAGGCAATTGAGTAGACTGTATAGCTGCACTAACCTCACAATTTGCTGCTGACTGAAACTTTTAGTTTCCCTCTTTCATAACCTTCTGGTGTTCCTCTTACACTCTTGCCAAAATCTTGCTTGTTGATTTCTGCCTTTATGTTTCAGAATGATCTTAATTTTAATTTTTACTGGATCTTAGAACTTAGAGGCATATTGGTAAATTCCGTAGGAGCCAGACATAATATTTTTGGCTCCAATTACTAGTAACGCTCTACTCCACTCCCTCCCTTAATAGTTTGGCCAATCACCATGACTATAGAGCCACGTCTCTTTCTCTCTTGTTGGTGCAGTATGAGATAACCTGGGTTCATCAAAGAGCAGACTCGCTTCCCAGTTTATCTTAGTCATGGTCTTCATCCATTCCTGAAACATAACATTCTTAGGCATAAATCTATAAAGACTGAGATTTCTTCACAACAAGAAAATAGAAAATTACTGATGGGGAGGTGGCTGAAAATGCTTGCCATACATAAGGTTGATTTCCTGAGTTTGATATTTGGTATTCGCCATGGAAAGAGAGAACCAATTCTTGAAATTTGTCCTGTGACTTCCACATGCATTCCATGGCATGTGCATACCTATACTCATACCCTTCATGCATACAGAAAAATTATTGATAATAAACATAAGAATTAAAAGTTAAAAATTACTTACATATATGTATATATACTTGCAGCTAGATAAACAACTGAGGTAGGCACTGTGGGAAGGTCTGACTTAAATCATACGCTGCATCTTGTAGTTGAACACTGATCTGACAGGCTATTTTGCAATTTATTTATTATGTATGCAGTGCTCTGCCTGCATGTACACCTGCAGGCCATAAGAGGGCACTAGATCTCATTATAGATGGTTTTGAGCCACCATGTGGTTGCTGGGAATTGAACTCAGGACCTCCGGGAAAGCTCTTAACCTGTGAGCCATTTCTCTAGACACTGACAGGATATTTCGGAACTACAATTGACCCTTCTGAACTTTGTCCTCCACTCTGCCATTTGGGTGATGGAGCAAATGGGAAGACTGTCACACTTCCCTCCCTAGAAAACCAGTTCTTTGGTCAGAATTGATATTCTATAGAATGTCACATCAATGAACAATGCATTTTTAAGTTATCATACTATGTCAGCAAGGATTTTCTCTCAGAACTTACAGAGATAATATATTAAAAGGAGATTTGCTCAATTGACTTACATGATACAGTCTGGATAGCTTAACAGTGGCTGTCTGTACACGGGAGAGGTGGCGAACCCAGTGGCTTCTCAGTCCATGAGGACTGTACATTTCAGCAGTTCCAGTATGGCACTGAAGCTCTGGAGGTAACTACTGGTACTTGGTCCTTATGGAAAAGTAGAAAAAGGTGGCTTCCTATATCAACCAAGGATGACAATAAAGTGGCAGCAATGCGAGTGGCAGCAGTTGTGGCAACAGCAACAGAGATGAAAGAACAGGGTAGATTAACTTACCAGTGAGTTGTGAAGGCAAACAGGCAAAAGCTATACCCTTAGAACTTACACCTGCATTGTCACTGGAAGGCACATCCAAATTTGTGGAGGGCAGGGTGTTGCCCACTTCAGTTAACGTAATCACATGTGTGCAGAGGCTTGCTCTTTAGTTGCGTGCAGACCCAGTCAGCTTGGTAACCAAAATTAACACCCTCCCACAGTGACTATTGTCAGGGAAGGTACGTTTTATTATCCAGACTATGTATGTGATTCTGTGAGGAGATATCATCTCCATACGATGGAGTCAATCTGCCTCCAAATGACTGTTTTGTCTCCAAAAGAACGGTATCATATTAGAGATGATCATTTCACTCCTTTCATATAACCCCGGGAAGTCAAGTGTATTAGCCACAAGATTAACCTTGTCAGAGGAAGTCTTTGATTGAAAAAAAAAAAAAAAAAAAAAGCATAGCCTCCTCCACCATTGCAATTGACACTTTATACATGGCCCTATGGGCAACCTTCAGCATGGCACTGGGAAGCACACTGACATTCATACCATGTTATCTTGTCTACTTTACCATTGGCATCCTTATCCTGCAGTGCATGCATGCCCTGTGGTTGGCAGTTAGTTGAATAGAACACTATGTTCTCATTCACAGAACTTTGCTGATTTGTCTTTCCATGACAATGTCTTTTCTTCCCTCTGCTAAAACTTTCATCTCAGTTTTTGCAAATTCTCCTGTAATGATTTAACCTTTTGGCAACTTTGCATAAAGCAGTGCACAACTATGTCTCTAGAGACTTGTCTCTTCACACAATTTTGTCGGGAGCCGGTCCGCCATTACAAGATGGCGCTGACTTTCCGTTTCCTGGTTCTTCACGGAGGCCCTTATGGCCAGTGCGCATGCACAAACACGTCACCCTTACATAACCCGCTTACGTAGGCGGTATGCTAATTAGGCATTTTCTAGAGCACCAATGACGGGAGGACACGTCCCTCTACGCCTCATTATTCCCTATATAAGCCGGGGATTTTACGGGGAGAGTGTCCTTCTCCATCAGTCTGCAGAGAGCTGTACAATAAAATCGCTGTCAGAAGAATCCTGAGTTGCCGCGTCTCCTTTATCGGCGAAAGGTGCGCGCGACAAGTGGTGCCGAAGCCCGGGACCTGCCGACCCCTGGGTGAAGGAACGACTTGAAGGACCCCCGACTGCTCGTCGGAAGAGGATTCAGAACTGACGGCGTGAGAAGCCTAGGCACTTTTCTGCAAGGTATGATTTCTTTTGTGTGGTACGGTCCGCTCTTGCTGTGTTGCCTTTGTCTTATAAAAGATGAAAGATGCAGAGAGACAGTTAGCAAGGGACAAAAGGCTTTGGCCGACCATCAAGATAGTCTATCAGAAGCAGAAAAGGAAAGAGGTTTAAAGAAAAGGAAGAAACCTCAATCAAAAAGATCCGAATTAAAAGGGAAACTGAAGGAGGGAGAGAAAGAGAAAGCCAGTGGGCTGTATCCCATCTTAGATGAATTTAAAAATCTTAAAGTAGAATCTTCCGCCTCTGAGGAGACGTCTTCAGAGGACGGGGACTTGGGATCTGCCTCAGAGGAGGACGAGTTAGATCCTGAGGAGCAAATAGAACTGGACGAGGAGGCTGCTAAATATGAGTCAGAGAGATATGGGGTTGATCCGCCATTCGCCCCTAGGTGTAGACCATCAGCACCTCCTCTAGAGGAGAAGGTGATGTTGGTAGAAAATAAAAGGATGACAACGAGACCTAAGACAGCTAGCTCCTTGATTCCAATGGAAAGATGTAATTGATAACAAATGGAAAGGCCCGGATCCAATATTAATAAGATCCAGGGGAGCTGTTTGTGTTTTTCCACAGGACCAAGAAAATCCAATTTGGGTGCCGGTGCGGCTGACCAGGATAGTGAAGAAGGACGAGAAGGATGGAGACCCTGCCGCTGTGCTCAACTCCTTCCTGTGCACCGGCCTCTCCTGCTACTCGCGGTTCCCAGAGCTGGAAAGCCCTGGGTTCAGCAAGGCTCTCCGTACAGCCGCCTTTGCCTGCCCCTTCTTGTTTGACAACCTCCCGTTCTTCTACAGGCTGCGGCTGTGTTGGGGCAGAGCCCACAGCTGTGGGCAGGATGAGCTGAGCTCCAGCCATGCCTACCACCTCCTCTGTGCGGTTCTCACAGGCTTCCTTTTTGCAGCCCGTCTGCCAGAGCGCCTGGCACCTGGGCGCTTCGACTATATTGGCCATAGCCACCAGCTGTTCCACATCTGTGCGGTGCTGGGCACGCACTTCCAGCTGGAGGCAGTGCTGGTTGATATGGGCTCCCGCAGAGCCTGGCTGGCCACACAGGAACCCACCCTGGTGGGGATGGGGTCATTTGGCCTTATGTTGGCGGCGGGACTAGTTTTCTGTCTTTGGTTGCTCTGCAAATTTAAAAAATAACAACAACGTGACAGAGTTGTGCTTGCACAGGCTATGCTTGCTGTGGAACAAGGGGCATCTCCCCAGATTTGGCTTAATATGCTCAAACACTGAGACACTATCTTGGTTCTAACATTCCTGACGGGCACAGGTTCCCATTGCACCAGGATGCTACAGGATAGACCTGTACACCTCCCAGGGCTCGAGTTCCCATTGCACGGGGCTTCAGGTGTACAGGGTCTCCGACCATGTGCCTTCCTTGATCGCTCTCTGCTGAGGAAGTGGAGGGCTGGATCGGTAATTTCATGGCATTCGTTTGGCATTTTAATTTGAAATTTAAGGGGGAGATGTCGGGAGCCGGTCCGCCATTACAAGATGGCGCTGACTTCCCGTTTCCTGGTTCTTCACGGAGGCCCTTATGGCCAGTGCGCATGCACAAACACGTCACCCTTACATAACCCGCTTACGTAGGCGGTATGCTAATTAGGCATTTTCTAGAGCACCAATGACGGGAGGACACGTCCCTCTACGCCTCATTATTTCCTATATAAGCCGGGGATTTTACGGGGAGAGGGTCCTTCTCCATCAGTCTGCAAAGAGCTGTACAATAAAATTGCTGTCAGAAGAATCCTGAGTTGCCGCGTCTCCTTTATCGGCAAAAGGTGCGCGCGACACAATTTTGGTAAGCAGATATCAGCATTCCAAAGTTTACCTCTGTTTTCACATCTAACACTGAGTCAGGTACTAATGCCTAGCCACTGTTGGTTAGTGCCAGCTTCCTTAGGCGATGACCCACTCCTGAACCAGTTCCATGAATATTTTTGTTTTTTTTTTTTAAATAACTTCTTAGAAGGCATTACTAGAAATGACACACACTTAAGGAAAGGAAGAGGCAGACAAGCAAAGAGGAATCTGATGACTTCATTATATCGATTTCTTATACCTTCTGGATTTGGCCTGAACAGATATATGTACACCATTTACATTTTATTGGTGACTGATCCTGTGTACATCCTGCCTTGTTCTGTATATTTGATAACGTAGATCCTGAAGTGGGGAGTTCAGGATGCATGGTTATTTTCAGCCCATGGTCAGATATTTAGTTTGTACTAAGGGCAGTAACAAAGCAGGAGCTACTTTAGAAAAGGAGAATGCTTTGCCGAGAAATGAAAGTGTAGCCCAACTCTAGACTTGGGGTGTCTCTGGCATAACTCGAGCGCTTGGACCCCATAAATTTTCTTTGCCACACATACTTCTAACACAATTTGTTTTACTGCGCCATCAGCCCAACAGAACAGGGAGCATGCACTGCAGCTTGAATCTTTGAAAAATTTCTTCCTACTCTTAAGGTCCCTTAAAATTGCCCCCCTACTAGCTATCTAGTAAGAGGATCAGAGCATCACAACCAAGTATGGTCCATTGTGCCTGTTAGTTTTTGTCAGCTTAAGACAAGCCATCGGGTTGACTTGTGGTAACGTCCTTGGAGGTGTTTTTGGTTATTGATTGAACTGGGAGTGACCAGCCCACTGTGGGCAGTTGGCCCTGCTTTTGTACAAGGAAGATAGCTGAGCAAACTATGGGGAGCAAGCCATTAACATCATGCTCTCTGCTTCATTTCCAGCCTTGGCTACCCTTGATGGTGGACTATAACCTAAAAGGTAAACTAAGCCCTTTCTTCACTGTATTGCTTTTGGTAAGTGTTTTATCACAGCAACAGAGACGAGAAGCAAAGTAAGGCAGACAGTTTGCCACTTCCAACATAAAAGAGGTCCATTAAGTGTTTAACACTATGATGAGTATACAGCAAGGGATCAAATCCTCACTTTATTCGATATAGATTACATTCTCATATTGCTGCCCTTGTAGAAATATCACCAAAGTCCAATTCTACTGGACTGCTATGTTGTTTATCTCCCACCACTTTGTTTTGTTTTAGAAATTCTTCTTTATTTTTAGGCATATAGATTTTTAAATTCTTTGGCTTTGCATTTACATCATTTCTCCCTTCCCTTTCTGTCATTCAAACTCTCTAACATACTCTCTCGCTCTCTTTCAAATTTTATTAGATTGGTATGTGGTCATGTGTATCTCTCTCTCTCTCTCTCTCTCTCTCTCTCTGTACTTCCAAATTAAAAAAAAATATAACCTTCTAAGTCTGTATAATAGTACCTGTATATATGTTTGCAGGGCTGACAATTGGTATTGGATAATCAATTGGTATGCTTTCCCTGTGGAAGACTATTTCTCCTGCTCTCAGCTTTCCTTAGTTGCCTTCAGTTCTTTGTGAAGGCTTTCAGAGAATCCCTCATCCACATTAACACATCTACTGTTGTCATTCTGGGAAGCAATTCCACATTGATATTGAGGGACAACTGTTTTGTTTTGGTTTTGTTTTGTTTGGAGTATTTTGCTTTGGTCAAGGAGTCAGGTGGAAGAATCTTTACTTTATCGTTTCTACTCAGGGTCCATACTCCATGGTGAATTAGATTGTTTCTAAGTCTCTGTGTTCTTACAAAACACCAAAGGCTAGAGAAGTAACCCTAGAGTGTATTGGTGGTCCGATTAGACTCACTATTACATTAATGTGAACCCACTCTCCTAACCTCTGATCTCCAGAAACTTCTATTCTTACTCCCGAGCCATTATAATTTGGGGGATCTCAAAGTTTTGAGAAGCAGAGCACTTTTGAGAAGCAGAGGATTCCCCCTTTTCCTGCACATGGTGATCTTGGAAAAAGGTAGCATCTCTCTGGTTTAGGTTCAGCAGACCAATTCAGTATATATTGCAGTTGCATTGACAATTCTACCTCAAAGAGATGTTGCCTCCCATATAGTCAAACATCTCTAGGACTGTCAATCTACTTCAGTTGGGAACTAGTCCATGATTTCCTGTTATGGACATTTGAGTTGAGTCTCCTGAAATGATTGCCATTCTAGAGATTATTAGTATATCTTGGTCAGTTTCCAAACTTATTAATTTCCAGAAGCCTCATGATTAATTAGCTACCACCAAGATTACTATAGGTCTGATTTTTTTGTTTATCCATATTTTATCTGTGGCTTACTGTAGTAAGTGGTCCACTTTGTGAGTGACAGCTAAGCATACTACCTGACCACAGTTCTCCCTTATCTAATTGCTAAAGTCAAGGGACCTAATTCCTTGTTATTTATCACAGTGCTCTGAACATATGGAATAAAGCTGCCAGGGCACCTTTCCCCTATTTACCATGAATCCTATAGTGTATTGTTGAAGAAACTGTCTTCTGATCTCAGACATTGTAGTTAAGACACCATGGAGGAATTTCCACATAACAGGTCTATACCAAACTTCCTATTTTTGTGTTCTGTACATTCCTTGAAGTTATACTAAGAAAGTCTGCTAAGTCTGCCTAATTGACTGCCTTTAAGCAACCTAATCAAAACACTATAAACAATACTCTTAGGTGATTGAGTCAACATGTTTGATCCAGAATTCCTGGAAAATGGACATATATCAACAAATTCTACCAAATACAAGCTTATTGTCTTTCTAGTAGCATAATATTCTTTGAATACACATGCCTGTTCTTAAAACTCCTGCCGATTCATATTGGCAAGCCTTTCAACTCTTTTAATAGATATACTCTCTTCTTGAAGACATTAACTTTGTGTTTCTTTTGTGGTTTATACAGATCTAATTCTAAAAATGGTTCTAGAATTAGTGAGGAGGACTAGGAATACAGCCATTTCTTTGTGAAACAATTATGCAAATGACGTTCTTTTATGTATGACAATAATCATCTTATACCAATGGGTTGGGATACTTTTGTCTGCTTCTTCTAGGCCTGCCAAGATGGTCCCATTTCAAGTCTTGGAATGCATATTCCGCTTGGCGTTGCTTTTGGTTCAGTGTCATAGTTACTTTTCTATTGCTGTGATAAAACATCATGATCAAGATAGATTATAAAAGAAAGAATTTAATTTAACTTACCATTTCAGAGGGTGAGTCCATGACCATCACAGTAGAGAGCATGGCAGCAGGTAGACAGGCAGTGCTGGTGCAGTAGCAAGGAACCTACATCCAACTTCAAGTTGGAGGCAATGCCATCCCAGTGGCACAACTCCTTCAAGGCAAAGGCCATACCTTCTAATCATTCCCAAACAGTCGAACAGTCCACTAACCAGGCCATATTCATTCAAACCATCAGGCTCAATATAATTTGGTAGTGTTGTTTATAAGACTAAACTTAACACTTATACAATTAGACATTAGTCTTATGGCTGCCCAGCTGTGTTTGCCCTGAATACAGATAGGTTAGTTAAGCTGTTCCTTTAAGCAGACCTAGGAAATCCTGGTTTTAGGTTTTGCTCTCATTTGCGAACTTAATTGATTGAGTTGATCTTCTTATTTTGTATCCCTGAATGCTAATCAATCATATATTTAAGAAGTATATTTTCCTCAATATAACCATTTCAGATTCAGGACAATAGTTGTAAATTAATATGACCTTTATAAGACCAAGCAAGGTGCAGGAAGACAGAAAAAAGATAAAGCAAAAATACAAACAAAAATAAGAGCAACTAGTTAGAAAATGACAAGCTTAATTAATACAGTAATACGTGCATTAAATATGTTCTCTAAATACACCAATTAAAGATAAAGTTGAGGGACAGAGAGATGGCTCTGGAGTTAAGAATACTAGTTGCTCTCCCCAAAGACCTGGCGTTGGTTTTAAGCACCACCCATATGGCTGCTCACAACCATCTGCAACTCAAGATCCAGGGTAGTTGATACCCTTCTCTGACCTCCATAGCACCACTCATAGCACCGCTTCATATATATGGTGCACAGACATACATGCAGGCAAAACACCCATACACATAAAATAAAATTTAAATTTCAAAACATAGGATTGGCAGAGTATATATAGAAGAGACCAAAGCAAATACTGAATTTTAGAAAAAGAAAGAGAAAGAATCTTTAAGTAGAAAAATACAGACAAGCTGAAAGTAAAGGAACAGGAAAATACATATCATGAGTACATTAAACAAAATAAAAAGAAATGTCTATATTGTTGGAGTGATTTTTTTGTGCACTGTGTATTCAAATGCTGATTTCTGTACCCAGAGATGTGGTTCTAATCTGGACTTTGGAATTGTTATTATTATGAAGCATCTCCTGTCTTAGTGTTTTGTAAAATTGTTCTCCATCACCTTCTGATTGGTTAAATAAAGAGCTGAGCAGCCAATAGCTGGGCAGGAGAGAAAAAGGCAGGACTTCTGGACCCAGAAAGAGGGTCTCAGGTGGGGTCCTAGAGTCATCTTTAGGACTCAGATGGAAAAGGTTGTGTCAGGGCGAGACTAGGCCATTATTGTCGGGTTAGAATGGCTGATTATCTGCCCAGCTATAGTGCCTGAAGCTTTTAATAAACATAAAGGTCTCTGTGTCATTATCCAGAGCAAAGGTAGACATAGAAAACATTACATTTACACTGTATTAATATCAGATTAAGCAAATTTCAAAGAAAGAAACCACTGGTGACAAGAAGGAATAGTAAACAAAGGGCAAGTCCAACAAAAGACCCAGGAATTCAGAGTAGCCAACAACAGACTGTAAAATATGTAAAGGAAAAACTAACAGAATAAAACATGAAATAGAGAAGTCCATAATTACAGTTATAGCCTTCAACAACCCCTCTCAGCAATTGATAGAATGAACACACACACACACACACACACACACACACACACACACACACACGCACGTGGAGAGATAGTTGAATGGTTAAGCTCCATTGCTGCTCTTGTGGAGGAGCCAGGCTGGATTCCCAGTATCCACATGGTGGCTCACAACCATTTGAAACTCCAATTCCATAAGAGTTGATGCCCTTTTCTGGCCTCCTTGGGTAACCATACAGTCATGTGGTGCTCATACATAAATGCAGGCAAAACACTTATGCATATAAAATAAAGTTTTAATAAAAATTTATAGACTCAATCTATCAAATTACAGGTGAGTATACATTTTAACAAGTGCCTACAGAATCTATACCAAGAGAGACCAGATAAAAAGCTACAAAATAAGCATATACATCTCCTAAAATTTGAAATCATATTTAGTAGTTCTCAGGTTAAAAAAGGATTCAAATTAGTATCCAAACATAGAACTACAAAAGAAAAACCATCACACAATTTGAAATTAAACAAAATAGTGCTAAATAACCAGTGACAAAAAGAGAAATATTATGAGAAATTAAAAATAATGATCTGAATAGCCATGAAAATATAGTAAGCCAAAATCTGTGAAAGAAATATAAAGCACCACTGAGAGGAAAATTAATAGAACTAAATTCATACCTATGACGATGAAAAGTCTGCAACCAATCTATTCCCCATGCTCTCACAGCAAAGAAGTATAAAGAGACAAAAGCAAAATGAACCCTGAGTAAGCAGTATGTAGAGAGAGAATAAGGAAGACTATAGATCAATGGATTTGTACTATGAAAACAATAGAAAAAGTCAATTTGATAAAAAGCAGGTTCTTTGTAAGCATCAAAAATATGGACAGACTTTTACCATTGGTGACAAACAGAACTAGGCATGATATATTGCTAATATGAAGCAGTTGCTATCACCATAAATCTTGAAACATCAATCTAAGCAGTAAGGCGTGGGGAGATGATGGCTCAGTGTAACTCTTGATATCACCATCGAGCCTCCACATGTATATGCATATATGTTCGCCCACATATATGAAAGAACACACATAATACATTCTTGCACACATGCACCTCCAAAGGGAAGAATTTAGGGAATAAAATGAGTGTCTCTACAAATTTAATAAGTTAGATAAAAATGCAAACTGTCACAAGCCACGTAGTTTTTAGTGGCAAATTTGAATAGCCCTATAATTGTTAAAGTGGTTGAATTTATCATTTAGCCTTCCCAGATAAATTTCCTCGGCCAGATGGCCTCAATGACGAAGTCTGACAAGTACTTAAGGAAATATTTATGTTGTTTCTTCGAGTTCTTTTTCCGAAAACAGAAGAAGAGGAAACACTTTCATTTTTAAAAAGGAGGCTGATGTTACTGATGCCAAAAAATCAAATAGATCAGAACAGAAATTAAATCTACATAATATTGTATGTGAAAATACTTAGCAAAATGTTAACCAACAGAATACAACATAAAAGACATATATTGCAATCAAATGTAGTTTGTTTTGAGGGTGCAAGGCTGGTTTAATATTCACGAATCAATGACCATAACCTAACACCCTAAAGAGATAAAGGGAGAAAATGATACAGTTGCATCAAACTGTATAGAAAATATTTGACAAAATGAAACATCCATTTATTATGAAAACTCAGAAAGTAGGAATAGAAGATAACTTCCTTAAGTTAGTAAAGAATTGTTAACACGCTTCATGCTGAGATGTTGAATCCTTTCTCCCTGATACCGAGGAGAAGGCAAGGATACCCACTCTCATCATTCTTATTCACCACAGTCCTGGGAATTCTTTAGTCAGTGGAATATAACTAGAAGAGGAAACACAAGGCACATAGATTAGACAGAGGGAAAGGAAACTGTTCTTGAAGATAACTGAGTTAATTATGTAGGCAACTACAAGGAATGTACAAAAATAATAGTGGACAAATGGCTCAGTCCTTCAGCACACTTGCTGCTCTTGCACAGGACTTGGGTGTGTTTTCCACTACCCACATGGCAGATCACAACTGTCTATAACTCCTGTTTCAGGAGGACTGATGCCCTCTTCTGTGCACACGCTACACTTTTATCCATGCAGGCAAACCACTTGTACACAAAAATAAAATATATAAAATTAAAATAACCAAAAAATTTCTATTAATAGTAAGTGAGTTTAATAATCAAACCATGGGTGTGAAAATAAAATACAGACTATCTTGGTTGTTAAAAAAAAACAACAGACAAATAAGCAAAACCCCAAGTCTAATATCAGCCAGTGAGATGGCTTATCATGGGAATGGCCTGTTGGCAAGGCTGATTACCTGGGTTTGAATCCAGGACCCACAAGGTACATGGATAAATCTGACCCTCATAATTTGTGCTTTGGCCTTCACTTGAGTGCATCCTATAAATGAATGTAAAAAAAAAAACAAAACAAAAAATATAGTTAGACATAAATTTAACAAAATATAGGAAAGACTTTATAGAATGTTGATGAAATAATTCAAAGTAATAAACAAATGGAGAGATACAGGTATCCATAGGTCAGAATATTTAGCATAAAAAGATGTCACATCTTCTAAAATTGATACACTGATTTAACGCAATCCCTATAAAAATTCCCAGTAAGACATTTTTGTAGATGTAATAAAGATTACTATAAAATATATATGGAAGTGCAGATGAAGCTAGCTAGTTTAAACAACTGTAAAAGAAGGAGAAGAAAGGATATGTGGCTGGCTGGTTCAAGATTTATTCCATGGTAAGAAAGACTGTTGCATAGAGGCTAAAGGAAAGACACATTGATCAGCAGAACCAAACCAAACGGAACTGAACTGACAGAACAGGACAGGAAAGGAGAGGATTGAACAGCACAATCCAGAAATAAACCCACACAAACACACCAAACTGAATTGTAAGGAACATGAAAAGGCATTCGGAAGATTTGGCCAGCTTACATCCCTGCTAGCAGGGTTTCAGTGGGTTTGCACTTGTCTACATCTTTGTCACCATGTGTTGTTGTCATTGTCTTTGTCATCGTCATCATCGTCATCGTCATCGTTGTTGTTGCTCTTGTTGTTGAATGACTGCCATGCTATGCTGACTGGGGTACAATGGAATTTCAATATAGTTTTATGTTACATTTCTCTGATGGCTAGTGAGCTTGAACATCTGTTTCATGTATTTAATAGATATTAGTCAACTTCACATCATTAGCTTATTTATGGACTGGTCTTTGATTTCTTGTTTAGTTTTGAGTTCTTTGTGTATTATAGACATTATTCCTCAGTTGAATGGGTAGCTACGAAGGATTTGTCTCCCAGTTTGTAGATTACTTCCTCATTCAGTGGATTATTTCCTTTGAGGTACAGAAACTTTCTCATTTCTTGTGACCTCAATTGTCACCTGGTGGTGTTATTTCCTGAACGACTGGGGAGCTTTTCTGAAAGTCTTTGCCTCTAGCTATCTGTTGAAATATTTTCTCTCATTTTTCCTCTTACACTTTCTAGAGTTGCAGGTTTTACATTAAAGTTTATGGGAGCCATATTGCCTTTGTTTTACGTTTCTTGTGGTTTTTCATTGATATTTGTGCATTTTGGGTTCTTTCTTTCTTTTTTTATTTTTATCTTATTAATTTATTCAGATTACAACCCAATTGTTATCCCATCACTTGTATCCTCCCATTCCTCCCTCCCGTTTTCACCCTATTCCCCTCCCTTAGGTCTATGACCAAGGGGGACCTCCTCCCCCACTATATGGTCATGGGCCATCAAGTCTCATCTTGATATACTGCTTCTTCTTTCTTTGAGTGCCACCAGGCCTCCCCACCAAGAGGAGGTGGTAAAATATGGAGCACAATCATACTGAGTGAGTTAATTCAGAAGCAGGAAGACTCACATGGTATATATTCACTTATAATTGGGCACTAGCCCAGAAGGCACGTCCCATGAGAGTCTTCACTTACCAGGAGATTGGAATAGATGTGAGGACATCCTACTGAGACTCTAGGTAAGAGAAATATAGGAGATGGGGAAATAGAAAGACCCAGAGGGTCCTAGAAATTTACAAGAAGAACATCATGA
This sequence comes from Acomys russatus, assembly GCF_903995435.1. Classification (NCBI taxonomy): domain Eukaryota; kingdom Metazoa; phylum Chordata; class Mammalia; order Rodentia; family Muridae; genus Acomys; species Acomys russatus. Next base: position 104,519,756 of record NC_067169.1, read on the forward strand.
TGGGCCCAGGGGGGTCTGCTCAAACTATTGCACTAACCATGGACAATACAATAGTAAACACTGAACCCCTTCTCTGATCTACCCAATAGACAGGACATTCTCCATAGTTGTGTGGAGAGCAGGGACTGACTTTTGGTTCTTTCTTAATCTTTCAGTGAATATGTTTGCAGTGTGAAAGAGGAACTGGCTTGTTATATTGCTGAGGTGCCATTTTTTTCTTTGTTATATTAGGGTCTATCCCAGTAGATCACATGCTTGGGACACCATGCCCAATCCTGACCTGTGACTTTAAGAGTTGAATACCCAAACACAATCACTACCAGCTTGTAGGCTCACTATGAATATACAACAAAAGTTAATAAAAAGCAACGGACCCTGAGTTCCACCAAGTTTAGAAAGTAAAAAGACTAAATGGCACTATGATATCAGTTAATGGAGGGTATGAAAGAAAGAGAAAAAAAACCAAATACAATTAGTATTTGGATGATGAGAGAAAATGTTGGGGTGGGCTGGGGGGGGGGAAGCAAGATGGCTGGGCAAAGAGTAGGAAAAGTAATTGCCATGAAGTCTAATGATCTGAGTTCTTGGAACTCATGGAAGGAGAAAGCTGACTCTATAGAGTTGTCTTCTGACTTCCACATGTGTACCATATCATACATGCACACACAGGAACACATCAAACACACACACACACACACACACACTAATAATAATAATAATAAAGTTTGGAAAAAAGAAGGCCTTGAGCAAAGAAAACTAAACAGAAGGGGTATGTGGGGGGGATGAGAGAGTTCTTTCTAAAAACAGAATGATATAATCAGATTATATAAATCACCATCAGCTCCCAAGGGTTGAAGCAGGACTACCACAAAATGATGCTGGACCGTGTTTTTTGGGAGAGTCTATCAGGAAGAAAAGGAAAAGAAAAGAATAGTAAAAGGAACACACAGGGAAATGAGAGAGGGGGAGAGAATAGCAGAGTAGCACATGGGTGGCCTGTTAAATTGACCATGGTTAAGTGGTTAAGTAGAAGGGGAATAAAAAGGAAGGGAAGAGTGCAGAATGGGGATACAGGGCCTGAAGGCGGTCAGAGATCGATCCTTCTCAGGCTCATGCTCTCAGGTCCTGGTATTTGCAGGTTGTGCACAGATGCTGCTCAGACCTATGAGGCTGAGAATGCTGGCCATGCTCAGGGAAGATGAATCCAAATTTAAATCACAGATGTTTGTCCTCTTAGTGGGAGATCCTTCACAGTTTGGGTTGCACATGCTGGTCCTGCATCTGCGCAGTCCCTTCTCATGTCCAGCACCCTTGGAACCTGTGCCTGTGTTCCATTGCAGACTCTGGCTCTGACCTGGTTTCCACCTCATGAATTTCGCCTGGTTCTGACTCAAAGTTTCTTCCCCACTGTCTAGACGTATTCTGTTGGCCAAGATTCAGTGTAATAGTCTTGTCACACTTGCTTCTGTTCCTACAGTACGTGATTCTGGGAGGATCTAGGCTGGCCATGTGCCGTCTCAATGAGGGTCTTTTACAAAAGTGACTTCTCGACCCTATATCAGACAAAGTTGGAAGAGAGTGGTTTTCCCGCCACCTCCTCCCGTCTCCTTTTTTTTGCTTCTTAAAATGTCTGTTATTAAAAATACAATGAAGAGTTTCTGAGCCTTTTGTCTTAAGCTGTGAGTCCTGTCTGAACATCTGTTGTTTCACTCTCCTCTTTGGGAGTCCAAAGCTCCCCCAACCACGTCAATTCCCCCAGGATGGACTCTGGACTTTCTCTCCTGTTCTGCTTTGTTAAAGTTCTCTATTTTCCTAGTTATTCAGAGTAGAGATTTAATGACATCACCCAGATCTTCTGATAGCTGTTGTCTGTTTCTCCTGATTTTATCCCCTAGAGATTCCAAAAGACCATGCCTGCAAGTTTCTTGTCTTAAAAGAATACAGCAGTTTACTCTTCTATATGTAGTCAGTGCTAAACTTGAAACTTCTACAGACAGAACAGAAACCAAACAGATTCATGTTGCACAAACAGAAACCAACCAAATTCAAGTTGCACAAAATTCAAGAAGTATGGATTCAAAATTCATTTCTAAATACAGAGTCTAAAGTGGTTTGTAATAAAAAGGGCAGATAGTCTACTAGTGAAGAGAGCAATGATAAATAAAGTCATAGTGACTAATCCAGGATAATAGCTTAAGTATCCCAAAGGTTTTAAAATTCAGCATGTGTCTTAGTCCATTTTCTGTTGACATAATGGAATGCCTGTTTCTGAGTAAATTATAAATAAAATTCATTTATGAACTATAGTTCAGGACACTGGAATGTTCAAGATGTAGGGGATGCATATGGCAAGTTCCTCTTTGCTTGTTGAGATCCCAAAGAGTCTCATGGTAGCATAGGGCATTGTATGGTAAGGCACAGAGCTAAGTTGAGTTTAATGACAGATGCCCTTTGACGACAATTCATTAAGCCATTAAGTTATTAATAGACTAATCCATTTGATGAGAACAATCAGACTTACCTAATCACCTCTTATAAGTCCTACTTGGGAAATGAAGGGATTTAGTGGGAAGTTCAAGATGATAAGAGAGAACAATGGTTGGGAGGAATATCACAAAAATATATATATGTGTGTGTGTGTTTGTGTGTGTGTGTGTATCCCCTATGTGTGTGTGTGTGTATCCCCATGTGTGTGTGTGTGTGTCCCCATGTGTGTATGTCCTACTTGGTCCTACATCTTAATTTCTGTCAATGATTATTCTATTTAACTTATGTTTGGTGGAAAGCATTCAAAGTGTGGCAACAAGTTTAGGATCACAGATTAAAGTTGGCATCCAGGCCTTTTGAAATCCTTAATTCAGTGAACAGCAGAAGATTAACCTCACATAGAAGGCAGGATAGACATTTCCACTGATAATTTCCTCAAAGAGTCATAGAATAAGGTTCCATAAATGCAAATACCTTCAAAAGAGCTAAGGATGAGAGAGAGACAGGAAATGAAAATAGGTGGGGGAGCACCTCTGGGACAAGGCAGGCTCCTGGTAGTCTGTGGGGGAGACTCTAGCTTAGACTCTTAGCCCTGAGGTATGTGGAGCTTGAAGTTACCACCTCCTGTATCCAGGCAAGACTTCAAATGGATGGAGGGTGACACCAACCTACTCATAAAACCTTTGACCCAAACTTTGTCCTGCTTACAAGAAATGTAGGGATAAAGATGGAGCAGAGCTTGAGGGAATTACAAACCAATGACTGGCCCAATTTGACACCCAACCCACAAAAAAAGAGCCAAGCCCTGAAACTATTAATGACATTCTCCTATGCTTGTAGACGGGAACCTAGCATTAACAGCTTCTGAGAGGCTTCATCCAGCAGCTTATGGAAACAGATGCAGGGACTCGCAGCCAAACAATAGGCGTAGCTGGGGGAGTTTTATGGAAGAGTGGGAGGAGGATTTGAGGGAGCAGGAGGGGTCAAGGACACCACAAGAAGACCTACAGAGTCAACTAACCTGGGCTCATGAGGGGTCACAGAGACTGAACCACTAACCAAAAAGCATGAATGGACTGGGTAGAGACCCCCTATACAGATGTATCAGATGTGCAGCATGGTCATCATGTGGGCCCCTTAATAATGGGAGTAAGGGTTGTCTCTGTCTCTGTTTCCTGCCTTTGGATCCCTTTCCTCTACATGGGCTACCTTGTCTGTCCTCTTTTGGAGAGGATACACTTAGTCCTGCTGTGACTTGAGGTGCCAGAGTGGGTTAACATGAGTGGCATTCAGAAATAAGGAAAGGCTAATGAGAAGAAAGAATATTTCACATTGTGCTAGTTAGTTTTATGTGACTTTGACACAAATGAAAGTCATTTTAGAAGACAAACTGTCAATTGAGTAAATGCCACCCCCACATCCAACTGTGGGTTCACCTGTGGTGCATTTTCTTGATTTATGATTGGTGTGGGAGGGTCCTGCTCACTGTTGGTGGTGCCACCCTAGGTGCTATAAGAAACCAGACTGAGCAAGCCATGAGGTACAAGCCAAAAAAAGCAACACTCCTCTGTGATGTCTGCATCAGTTCCTGCCTTTAGTTTCTGTTTTGGTTTGTATCAACCGTGGACCTGAAAGTGGAAAATACAATAAACCCTGTCCTTTCTGAGCTACTTTGGTAATGGTCTTTATCACAGGAATAAAACAGAAATTGACACCAGGTTCATGGGATATTTCGGTGACAGACGTGAATATGTGTTTTGGGGAGGATTGTGGATGGGCTTTGGAGCTTTGGGCTGGAAAAGCCAGTGATTGCTCATAGATCAATGAACTATTGTTGTGGGAACATAGATGATAATGCCGAAAGCAGTGCAGAGGATGGAGGTCTGGCTTCTGAAGTTTCAGAGGGAATTTTGAGTCCCTTAAAGGCTCTATCAGAGTCATTTGATATTTTCATTTAACCACTAAGGTAAACCTTTGGCTTTTCCAGAACAGTAGATGCTGATCAGCTGAGGCTGAAAAATTAGTGGTGATTAAGAAGAGACCAGCATCACTGAGGTGAAATCTCCTGGGAAGTATCTCCTGAGAGTCACCATACAGAAGCTGTGGTCCAGAGGTGGTCAAGGCTGTACCTCATGTTGGCGGTAGAACTTGGTAATCTGTAAGAGTTTCCCAGGTAGTACAGGAACTGATGGCACAATGATGTTATGGAGAGAGGCTGGCAGATGCCATTGTTGAAGGTGCAGCCTCAGTTGCAGTTGAAGCTCCAGGACTGAAGGGGTCATGGATAGAACTTGAGGCATGGCACCATATGACAGAGAGAACTAATGGTAAAAGTGCAGCCCAGTTGCAGCAGAAGATCCCAGTATTTTGGTGATGCTAGTACCATGCATGGGACAACAGCCCAGGACAGCAAAAGCTATGGAGCTGGCCTAAGGCTAGGATAGAAGCGGTGTGTTGCAGGGAGTGGAGCTGAGAAGTATTCCAGGCCCTTGGGAGGGGTCCAGAAGATCATTAGTGAATCCCAGATATTAGACCCTGAGTTATTCATTGTTAGTTTTTGATTTTGCTTTGTTCAGATTGTGACTGTCACCTGGTTCTTCCTTGTTGAAGGGAGAGTAAGTAGTTAAGTTAACTATTTAACTTAGTTTTGATTTTACAAGTACCCACGACTGAGAAACTTTGAACTGTGCAAAAGACTTTGGATGGTTTTAAGAGACTGAACTTTTAAAGTATTTGAAGTTTTAAAGATAATAGACAGGGCTTTTAAAATTTAGAATGTTTTATATTGTGATATTGACATTAATCCATGTTGCAAATAACACGAAAAGAAATGTGGTTGAACAGTGATGTGTTTCTATGTCAAGTTGACAAGGGATCAATTATGCTAGCTAGTCTTATGTCAACCTGAGACAATCTAGAGTTGTTTTAAAAGAGGGGACCTCAACTGAGAAAATATGCCTACCACATTGTCCTCTAGGTAAGTCTTTGGTACTTTGTCCTGATTGGTGATTGATTTGTGAGGACCCAGCTCACTGGAGTCTCGGGGGTGCCACTCCTACGCAGCTGACTCCGAGTCTTATATAAAAGTAAGCTGAGCAACCCATGAGGAGCAAAGCAGGCTCCTGCAACAGTTCCTGCCTTAAGTTCCTGTCTTGGCTTGCCTGGATGATGGGCTACAAACTGATAGATGGAATATATCCTCCCCCACCAGCTGTGTATTTTTAATTATATGCAGTTAACAATTCCTGGAAGACCAAGACTCTTCTGTAGTGTTGTGGCTGCCCATAACTAGCCCATGTTTCTAGAAGTCACTCCTCACTCATCTTTCTGTATGTAGCCTAAATTATTCTCATTGGCTCACCACATAGGTGGAGTATTGTCTTTGGTGTGTTATTGCGTTCTCTGTCTGTGAATAGAATGAATAAAAGAGAGTAGAGTGACTAGAAGTGGAATTCCTATGAAAAGTCATGCCACGTACATGCCGAACACTGCAAGCACTGTTGAAGGAAATCTAAGACAAATAAATGGGAAATATTACATGTTCATGGACTGCACTTATAATGCTTAAATGATCATATTGCCCAAAGCGATCTACAGACTCAATGCAATACGTACTAAAATTTCAACTACAGTTTTTACAGAAATGTAAAAAGAATCTCTAACATTTGAAAGAAACTATAAGAGACATTGACTAGCAGGGGTCACTGTCATTGTCCAATGTCCGAATGTCTGTAGCTCATATTACCACCAAAGGCCATGTGTATGCTCCAGTCGGTCTGATAGTCATCCTGAGATCACGTTGATACTCAAGGGCTGTGCAGAGCTGGCCCCATCCGCCACTCCCTGCAGCACTCAGGAAAGCAGCCCTGCATCAAGGCTGCTTAGCACAGTAGAGCTGGCCCTAGTGGCAGGGGTGGAGCGTGGGGGAATAGTATATGAGCTGGCTCAGACGACATGAGAATGGCAGAGCTGGCCCAACCCCTCACTGGAAAAGTGTGGGAGAGTTGGCCCTGGTGGTGTGGGTGTAAGAGAGCAGGCAGGCTGACCAACTCAGCTACCATTCAGGCCCAGCTTCAGGACTTTGAGTTGGCCCATCCCAACAACTACTCCATCTAGAAACTGCTAGAGCCAGTCCCGAAGATCCAAAGCTGCAGAATCTCCATGACACAGGACAACAACAAGACATTTAAGAGGAGCTCCAGTGAGGACCCAGTATTGATAGTGTAACAGAAGCCAGAGGCCTCGAACCAGACCAGTGACTCACTGCAATGAACATTTGCAAGGAAAGCTGTTTGGGCAAAAGGATACACTGTGGGACGCACTGTGACACACTGCGGCTTCCACAATGAGATTTTTTTATTGTTTAATTTTATTATTATTATTATTATTTTATATTTTAATTTTTATTTTATTTTGTGGGGGAGGCTGCAAGAGTGGAGGGTGGGTAAGGTGGGACAGGAAAATGAGTGGGATTGAGGTACATGATGTGAAATTCACAAAGAATAAATATAAAATTAAAAAACCCTCACAGCAGAATGAAATTGATAGATTCATTATGTCATGTACTTACCTTTTAACTGTGGTGATACTATTTATACTTCAAAACATAGCATTATCAGTTTTTGCTTGTGGAAACTCTGAATATACAAAAAACAAAAACAAAAACAAACAAACAAACAAACAAAACCAACCCAAGAGATTAAAGAGATGCGCCAGTGGTTAAGAGAACCTGGCACTCTTGTAGAGGACCCAAGTTCAATTCCCAGCACCCAGATGGCAGTTCATAACTGTCGGTAATTCCAGTTGCAGGGCATCTGTCGTATCTTCTGGCTTCCCTTAGAACCAAGCCTGCATATGCTGCACATACATATATGTAGGCAAATCACTCATACACATAGGAAAATAAATTAAAAAATAAATAAAGCTGGTGCCTTCCCCTGTTATCCCAGAATTTGGGAGGCAGAGGCAGGCAGATCACTGTGAGTTTGAGGCCAGCCTGATCTATAAAGTGAGTCCAGGACAGCAAGACAGCCAGGGTTACACTGAGAAACTCCATCTCAAAAAACAGAAACAAACAAACCAAAAACAAACAAACAAACAAAAAACCCAACCAAAAAATAAAAAATAAAAGGAATAAAATATTTGCAAATCATATATTTAGTAAGAGCATGACATCAAAATATATAATCAATACGATTCACTAGCAAGAAAACAATTGACTTTATTTCAAAAATTGGCAAAGAACTTGCATAGACATTTCTCAGAAGTTTCATAAAGACCTAAACAATATATGAAAAAATACTCAGCATCACAAATCACCAAGAAATGTGAATCAAAGCCACAGTGAATTTTTACCTCACTACAGTATTAATGGCAACTGTAGAAAGAACAAAATCTAACAAGCGCTTATAACAATTCAGAGAAAAGAAAACCCTTGTGCTCTATTGATAGGAATGTAAATTGGAATGACCATTATGGAAAACAATATCAAAGCTCCAGAAAAAAAATAAAAATAGAACTTCTACATGGCGCAGCAATGCTACTTTTGGGTGTGTATGCAACTGGAAGGCAATCAATATAACAAAGAGATAGCTACACTCAATATTCATCTCAACATTATTCACAACTGTCAAGATAGGAAATTAGGGTATGGAGAGATGGTCCAATGATTTTTCCCGTTTGTTTGTTTGTTTATTCACTTTACAGCCAGATCCCTGATCCCTCCTTCCTCTCCTCCCAGTTCCACTCTCACATCCTCCTCTCCCCAATCCTTCCTCTACTTCTCAGAGAAGGGGAAGCACCCAAGGGGTATCAACACAACCACACACCTCAAGTCAAATCAGGACTAAGTGCATCCTCTCCCACTGAGGCCTGATAAGGCAGTCCAGCTAGAGGAAAGGGGTTCAAAGGCAGGCAATAGAGTCAGAGACAGCATCTACTTCTGTTGTTAGGGAGCCCACATGTTGACCAAGTTGTGCATCTGGCACCTATGGGTAGGGGCCTAAGTCAAGCCCATGCATGTCCTTTGGATGGTGGTTCAGTCTCTGTGAGGCCACATGGATGGCCCAATGTTTAAGAGCATTTGTTGCTCTATGTGAGGACCTGCGTTGGTTTCCAGCACTCACATGGAGGCTCACAACCATCCAGTTGAGATGATTCAATGCCCTCTTCTGACCTCTGCTGCCACCAGGCATGTACGTAGTGCACATATATTCAGGCAGAACACACATACGTAAACATCTTAAAAATAAAGTTTAAAAAGATCTAAAATTAGCCTAAAATGTCCAAAAGCTATAAATGAATTCTAAAAATTATGCATATACATACACACAGTAGAATGCCCCTTAGCATTTAGGAAGAAGGAAAACCTGTTACTTGCGATAATATGGATGACCCTGGGGGGCATTGTACTGGCTGAACTAACTCATGTTGTACACTGTATGACTTCATTTACATATAGAATCTACAGATACTGAATTCATAGAAGGAGTAGAATGGTAGTGTGTAAGGTCTGGGACATGAAGAAAATGAGGAGATAGGTCAAAGCCTACAGTTTCAGTTTTGTAGGATGAAGTTCTGGTCTGGTGTATAACATGGGAACTATGATTAATATTACTATATTATTGCTGGGTGAGGTTATTCACACCTGCACTTTTAGCACATAGAAGGTGGAGATAGGAAGATCAAGAATTCAAGGTCATCTTAGCTACATGTCAAATTTGAAGCCAGCCTGGGTTATAAAAGAATCTTTCTAAGAAGATAATACTGTATTATAGTTTGAAGTATGTCAAGGTGATATACCTTAAATAGCATCACCACAGTTAAAGGTATGTATATGTTAGGGTAGCTCTATCAATTTACTCCTGTAGTTATTTCACCATGTACATAAAACTGTTGGGCCGCAGCACTTCAGAACATTATTTTATTTTTGTCAAATGTACCCAAATAATGGTAGATTGAATAATTTTTTTGTGTGTTTTGTTAGACAGTGTCTTACCATGAAGTCCTAGATCGCCTGAAACTTACTATGTAGACCAGACCAGCCTTAAACTCACAGACATCCACCTGCCTCTACCTCCAAGTTCTGGGATTAAGTCTGTTACAACACTAGGCTTGAATACAATTGTTTTTTCCCAACACAGTATTTTTACTGATTATGTGTGAATGTCATATCATGCACCTCGATCACACTCACTTACCCAGGTCTACCCCATATCCTTGTATCTTGTCCTCCAAATGGAGATGAAGGAGTGGAAAAAGGAAAAGGAGGAGGAGAAGGAAGGAGGAGGAGGAAAGAGGAGGAGGAGGAGGAAGGAGGAGGAGGAGGAGTCCATTTTTTGCTGCCTATATACTCATGGGGGCCTGGTCAATCTCCCAGGGGCCAGCCCCTTTAAAAAAGCTAATGAACACAATTCTTAGTTCAATTCATCATAGTACTATTGAAAGATTTAGCTTTGTAGTCATCAAGAATGAATGAATTACAAACTTTCCAGGAGCAAAAGGTTGGCCTTAGAAAATCAGATCTAAATTCACCAGTCGTGGTTAGTGTATGAATTCCTGGAAATTTTCACTGAGTATACAAGATGAAAGCAAGCATTTCCTTTGTTAGCTAAATAGAGCAACTCTCTACTCTCCTACCACCATGGTATTCTTCCCTTCTCTTCCCCCACATTCTTGCCCCAACCCAAATGCCCCTCTATATTAAACATCTCAATTGCAGAGCAGGAACGTCTTTTTTTGTGTGTGAAAGTAGAAACATAACTTGAGACTAAATTTATTAATTTTTAAATCACGCCAAGATTTTCCATCACTGGGTTTGAGCAGTGGATTCTTTTGAACTTAATTATATATGTGAGGTCTATCTATAAGCTGTATATTTTGGACAAATAAAAAATTTAAATTTTTCTACATATAATCAAAAAGTCCTCTCCTTCATTTGGTTTCCTGGGGCTGGGGTGAAGGCAATAATCTCCTAAGCACTTCAAGTAGAAATATTATTTCAATATTTGTGAAGGGAAGGGCGAACTACATGCCATGAATTGGCATCTGTGTTATTATTACAGATGGTAAAATATGAGCTCTCACCAGTGCCTTTCTGACACTAGAGCTTAATGGCGGCTTTATTACAAATCAACTCTGTATAAATAAAGGAAAATATATTCAGACACGTAGGAATAAATGTGCATGATTCACCAGCACAGTTAACTCAAGATTTTCTAGCCTCATAACCACAACTGATAGGAAGATTTATCACCGCAGCTGCCTGTGTTCCACTTCTTTTCGTTGTAGTTGAAGGAATCAAATTTCTTCTTGGAGATTAGTCATTTGTGGGGGTGTTGCCAACTGCAAAATGCTTCTGTTATGAATGAGGTGCATTCCTCTGCTGCTGTCCTCCGGCCCTAATTTTTCATCTCTTTTTGTGTCTTTCTTGCTTACAGACAAGTTTTAATGACTTTCACAGCAAAGTTTTCTATAGTTGTTATTCAAACCTAAAGCTTCGGAATGCTTTCCTTGATGCTAATGCAGTAATCTCCCAAGGAGGCATGGGATGAAATGACAGTTTGACCCTTGCTCACAAGAATGAAATGTGAGCAGAGGAGAACTTCAACATGAGATGTGAAAGGGAACAAGCATCGCTAGAGTGGCTGTGCATGTGGCAAGCGCAGTGTCAGCTTTTTCATTGGAATTACCATATTCTTGGAACAAGCTGCAAGAGGCTAGGTGACATTTTTATTTCGCACGAGGAAATTGACTTTCTAAGACTGCACCATTCATTAGTAGCTAAGCAAACACAAGAACCTAGATACAAAGGACTCTATCTCTTAGGATCTTTTTCTGCATTTCACAGAACGCAGATGATACAGGGTGTTAAAGTAATAGCTCTACAGAGAAGTGGTTTATCCTTTAAATTTGTCCAGTTTTGGTAAGTTGTTTTTTTTTTTTTTTTTTTTCAGAGCTCTATAACTCCAACAACTAGTTTGGGCACCTTATCATCATCTCAAAAAGAAACCTTGTAAAATGTAGTAAACATCTATATACGATCCTGTTACTCCTCAGCTAAAAGCTATCACTGATCTCATTTCTGTGTCATGCATTTGATTATTCTGTGCATACTTTCCATACATGGAATCATGTAAAACATGGCTTTCCATAAGACTTTCAAGATTCATTGCTGTTGAAGAACATATCAGTAATTTTATTCTTATTTTTACGACTAACCAATCTAATAGTAGGTAGTAGGTTGTTTCTAAAATGGCTGGAGTGGTGTCTCAGTGGTTAAGAGCATTTGGTATTCTTGCAGTAGACCAAAGCTTAAATTTGCTTGCTAGTGTCCACACCTCAAACCACCTCTAACTCTACTTCCAGGGAATCTGATACCCTCTTCTGGCTTCCAAAGGCACTGTCCTCCATACACACACCTCTTAAATATCAAGAAAATAATTAATATATAATGGCAACAAGAAAACCCAGCCAATACTTTAAAAATGTCTATGGCATTTACATGGCATCACACCTGGCTGAACTTACATATGCAAAAAAAATACGTTTGGGCTAGCCAGTTTGCCTAAAACCTGGCAAAATCAGTTTTCCGATGATATACCATATATATGCAAAAATAAACTGCTACCTCATTCTGTCAAGTTCCAGCCACCCATCAATTCATTATGAGTACTAAGACTAACTGCAACTGTGACTGCTGACCGAAGTGGATCAAAATATTGACATCATACAATCTGCCTTAAAGATCCACCTTCAGAATCAAACCTCTTAACTTCAGCACCCTTCCTTTGCTTCATTATGTCTAAAAATGTAAAGTAAAGCCCTACCGTAACTTTTATACAAATGTACAGTTAACCCTAAACAGTGATGTAAATCCTTTGTAGGGACCAATATATGTTAGCATTTATTTTGACTACTGACAGAATATAAACACTTTGGGAACCACTCACCCTTAAAACCATAAGTACACACACAAAGGTAGGGGTGGATGGAGGGAGGGAGGAAGAGAGGGAGCAAGGGGGGAGGGAGGAAGGGAGGGAGGGAGAGAGAAGAAGAAGAAGAAGAAGAAGGAGAAGAAGGAGAAGAAGAAGAAGAAGAAGAAGAAGAAGAAGAAGAACAGGAACAGGAACAGGAACAAGAACAAGAACAAGAACAGGAAGAAGGAAAGAGAAAAGAGAGAACAGTATTATACAGTAGCATTGTACATGGCCACCATATAAAACACTCTTGGACAAGGTCTGCATGGGATAAGTGGCATATTTACTTGCCTGTAAATTAAGCCTTTTTGGTACTTGTCACAAATGAATAATAGAATTAGTACATAAGATAGAATTTATGTGAACACCATCAAGACATTTCTCCTTAGATCTCATTTTACAGATATCTAGCCATCCATGAACCAGTGCACAATAGATCCTCAGATCCCATGTTATTAAGTTAATTCTATCTCATAATAAAAAATTTGCATGCAAGTTACTTTGTCATTGTATAATTATTATTGCATACTTATTCCTTATCCTTATGCTTTCTTGCTTTAAGTAATTTTATGTACAATACTTATTAATAAATGTTCAACATTGTTTCTGTAAATATGTTAAATTTCTGTTATAACAAGTTTCATAAAAAGGATAACTAAAATTATTGCTTGTTCTCTTTTGTGTCCTTGCTTACTCTTCCATGCTCTACTTCATGAACCTTTGTGGTTGGGGGGTGGTCACGTGCACTGTGTATTCAGATGCTGGTTTCTGTGCCCTGTGATCTGGTTGAGTCTGGATGTGGGCATTGCTATTTCTATAAGAATCTCCTGACTCAGTATTGTGTGAAAATTGTTCTCCACTAGGCTGAATTGTCTAGTAAAGAAGCTGATCAGCCTATAGCTGGGCAGGAGAGGACAGGAGGCAGGACTTCCAATGCCAGTGAAGGGGCCTCAGAAAGGGAACACAGGAAGAAGACAAGAAGGAGGAGGAGAAAGAGGAGGAGGAAGAGGAGGAGGAGAGGGTAGAGAGAGGAGGAGGTCATCGTTAGGGAGTCACCATGAGGACAAAGATGGAGCAGAAATAGCAAAGGCAATACTGGGAGGGCAAGTAATGGGCACATGGGTGGGCAGTAGCCACACTAGCACATTTAGGTTAGAATATATGCCAAATTATAGTGCTTAAAGCTTGTGGAATAAATCTAATAGGTCTCTGTGCCATTATTTGGGAACTAGAACAGACATAGAAAAAAACCCCATTACTTTACACCTATACTTTCTAGACATTTTGACTCCTATTTGTCACCCACATTCATGAGCTTAGCATGGATGCTCTTGCTGAAAGCCATAGTCAGAAGGTTTACCTATGTTAGGTCGCATATACATGCTACAACTTCCTTTCAATTGCTGTCATGGCTAAGCATCCCCAAACCCTTCTGAGAGTGTACTGCTAAACGACATGAAAATGAGTCTTCTTCCTTCTAACCTCACTTCTCTTCTTTTTTCCCCTACCCCTCTTGTCAGGCATACCAGAAGCTCCATCGTTAAGCTATAGTGGCTGGTCAGAGACTTCTCCATCTTCATCTACACCGTGCTGGGATTACCTGTGCATTTTTCTATGCCATCTTCATCTACACCGTGCTGGGATTACCTGTGCATTCCTCTATGCCCAGCTTTAAAACTAACAAGCAATGTTGGTTCCAGGGATTGATCTCAGGTCCTCAAGCTTGTATGGTAACCACTATCTAGTCTATCTAATCCAGTGCTTCTTAACCTTCCTATTGCTGCTACCCTTAATACAGTTCCTTGTGTTGTACTGATATCCAGCCAGAAAATTATTTTCATTGATACTTCATTGGTGTGTAATTTTGCTGTGGTTAGAAATTATAATGTAAATATCTGATATTCAGAATACCTGATATGCCGCCCCTATTCAAAGCTTATTTGATCCTCAAAGGGTTCGGAATCCACAGGTTCAGAGCCACTGCATTCTTTTCATAAATGAATGTTGTCTTTCTTTTTTAAAATTTTTTATTATGTTTCTTTGTTTACATATACATTTCTATTATTACACATAAATGAAATAAACTACATAGAGCAGTAAGAACCACAAAACAATCAGGAATTATATAAATGTTACATTAATACCGATTGGCTTTTTTTTTTTTTTTTTTTTTGATTTGGCAACCTTGAAGAAAACATCTTTCATAATTTGGTGAGTCTAAAATTCTGAATGTAAATGAATATATATATTATCTCATCTCTTTCAACTTAAAATATCTATCTAGACCTAAAATACATCTTAACCCCTAAACAACTAAGCTTAATTGTAAAACTAAACTACCTGATTTTCAACCCCATCAGAGACTTGAGAAGGATTAAAATTAATTACCCGAGTATATAGGAAGTTCATGTTAGCAGCTTTCAAAATGAAAAAAAAGATGACAGAGACAGTTTACTGCCTGAACAGCCATCCAACACTCTCTATAATGTTGGAGCATCATCTTCAGCCTTCTAGTCCAATATATCTGACAGACATATTTGCGTGGCAGGGACTATTGAGGAATTGCTTACCCTGTCTCGGCAGAGATTGGCTGTCAACTCTGCCCGCATCCAAGCTTGCCTATTTTTAGGCAAAACCCTGTCTGTGGTAGAAATGAGAACATTTTGCCCAGTGGCTGATTTACCACATTTGAAGCCATCTCCGTAAGGAGGTTCTTTGATGCTGATCATCCCTTTTGAGGTAGGCTGTGTGTTGCCAGGAGTTAACTTGTCTTGCTATCAAAGAATTTTTAAAATAATAAAATCATATTTAAATGCCATATTCTGTGGGTCTCAGGGTTTGAGACCTTATCTAACTATTTTACCTTATATATGTATAGAATTATATTTGTTAAACCTAGCATATCTATTCTTGTGACACAGACTAGTAATTGATGTGACCAGGATTTGATCAACTAACAATTAGCTTGTGTTATTTAATTGTCCTAAACAGCCTGCAATATCACTTTCAAAGTATTGGAAGTAAATCTTGTATTATAATTGAGTTGTGTAGGTACAATAGCTCACGTTAGAGTGGAATTTTTTTCATTGAACGTCTCTACTCTCCCATAATATCAGCTTTATTTATTTATTTATTTATTTATTTATTTATTTATTTATTTATTTATTTGAGGAACAGTATGTTCACTTATCTTAATGTTACATTAATGTATCTGCATTGTCAAAATTTGTAGTGGAAGTTTTGGTAAGCGTGTTTTTGTTTTAATCCCAAGTGTGGGATATGAGGCTGCCTGAGTTTATCGACAACTCTTAACTGGAAGCAGATTGTCACATCACACTCACAGTCAAGAGTAGAGAGAGAAGGAATACATGTGTGTTCATGCCCAGTTCACTTTCACCTTTCCAGTACATCCTAAGACCCACACCCAAGGAATATTTTGTTGTTGTCTTTTAGGTGAGTCTTCTCCTATCAATGAACATAATTAAGACAATCTACCACAGGCCAATCTTAGCTAGACAATCCCTTATTGACCTGTTATTGCCAGGTGAATCTGGCTTATGTCAAGTTGACAATTAAACATAAACCATCCCATGAAGAGCATGAAGAATTTGTCCCATCTGCTAAGGCTTAAACTGAAGCAAGAGATAGGTATTGCAGTGTCTTCTGATTGAGCCCATATGTTTACCTGGGATCCAATAGTTCCAATTGCTATAAAGAATGTTCACTGATCCAAAAGGTTTTGGTATTTTTTCCTAAGAAGTTTTCAGCAGCTTAGGTATAGAAAAATCAGAACAGGTAGCTAGTTATGCAAAGATGATGGTCAAGCAAACTGTATGGAATCCCAACCAATCCCGAGCAGATGAAACACAATGCCATTGTGACAGATGCCTTTCTGTGCCTATGCAATGCTATCGTCAGACTTCGCTATTGTCTCCATGACTGGCTTTATCTCTACTTTGGGTCACTAAGGCCATAGCAAGCAGGCACTCTACTGTCACTTTAGGCCCAAGACTCTCCAAATGTTGCCAAATAATCACTAAATGTCAGGTCACCCCACTGTTGTATAAATACTCTCTTATTATCCAGGCTTAGGCATTCATGCCTATAAAGCCAGTACTCAGGAGGCTGAGGCAGGAATATTGAGAGTTCTAAGCTAGTGTAGGCTGTACAGTGAGACACTGTTCCAACAGATGCACAAACAAACAGAAGACAGCATTTGTGTTAAATCAAGTGATGAACTATTGTTTTCTAAATGCTTCCAAGTCCTTACTTATTCCTGTTTAATATTGTCTAAAGTAATTAGCTTGTGTCCATTATATGCATGGTTTTTCTCGTGCCCCAAATGTAGGAATCATGCCTCATTTACATTTGCCTCATCTACAAATACTGAAGTCATATAATGGAGGGGACTGTTCCCTTATAGACACTTACCATTGAACCACCTGTCCCTAGATGTTTGCCATTGGCAGAGACTATGTCAAGCCATGCTATTGTCAAGCCAGTGATCCCATGATAAGCAGAGATTGTTCATCAGGTCACATCTGTAACCATTACCAAGTTGTGTTCACAGCTGTGCTTCATGTCATATACTGATACATTGCGTTCTCATATAGAGAGAATGTCTTATTTGTGCCAGACTGTGGCAGCAGTTGCACTCCAAATCATGTATTTTATATATAACAGACAAGGTAATCTCTGTAGTTTTCAATTTTAAAACAGGTGCTACTGGGCTGTGTACAAACCACAAATTATGCACAAGTGGACAGCTACTTTCTACATATAAAAAGAGGAATCTAAAATTTTCATTATATTTATGTATTCATTCATTTCCTGTGTGTGTGTACTCATGTTTACACAGATTTATATCTCACATTGCATATTTAGAGATCAGAGAGGACAACTTTTGAAATTCATTTATCCCCTTTGCTGCATGAATCTTGGGGAATGAACTCAGGACATCAGGCTTGAAGGGAATTGGATTTGCCCACTGGACCATATTGTCATTCCCCAAAAGATGACTCTATTCTCAAATCACAGCATTCCTATGAACGCCTCATGTGCTAGTAGCAATGCCTCACAAGTCCCTCTGTTAAAGTAACTTGTCCTGCTCTTTGATCACTTCTCCCTGACAGGGTACCTTAGCAGGCCACAGAAGAAGAGGATGTAGACAGTCCTCATGTGAGCTGATAGGCTAGGATCAGTTGGTAAGGGATGAGGTCTCCCTCTGTCTAGGGACTAGGGGAGGGGGATAGGGGAGAAGAGGGAGGGAGGGTGGGATCCGGAAGGGAGACAAGGAGAGGGATATGATGGGGATGTAAAGAGAATACATTTAAAAAAATAAATTTAAATTAAAAAATGTGATTGCCCATCAACAAAAACTTCACTGTCAAGCCCCATTATACTTGACTATGGCCAGAATGGATGCACTGTGTCTCTGTTTGTGTGATGCTGAAATGATACTCTTTAAAGAACTATAGACATGTCTGAGGAACTGTTTTAAGAACTTGCTGTTACTAACATGGAACGAGTCCAGGATAGCATGGGAAAATTTTAAGCCTTGTGGAGAACAAAGAGAAGCACTCAGCTAATTTCCAAACAGCACACGGATTGACTTGTGTTGTGCATGCTATGCAGTTTACAGGCAGCTGCCACTGAGGTCACATCTGCTACTTAACTGCCTGCAGTGACTGCCCTCCAAATAACCCTAGGTAGATGGCTAAGCCTCTAGTTACACACTGTGAACCTGAACCCCAATAGCAACTACGCAAAGACTCTCCTCAGGTTACCACATTTACAGATGCACTGGAAGATGTTTACAGCTTTGTTCTGAGTAGCCCCTGTAAGTCTACCTTAATGGAGACAGTTTGTGATTGAGGTCATCTTTTCGGGAATTTGTTATGGAGTTGCAAAGGAAGATCAGTTTCCCTGGGCTAAAGTGAACTCTCGTGGTAACCTGAGTTGGAGTGCACAGGACAGCTGGTGGTCTACCAAAAGGAGAGGAAAGCACCCTGAACAGAATAAAAGCAGCTGTGGGGTTCCCGAATGTGGAGACCATCACATCTGGCACTGGCTGGACTTGGAAATTCTCTGGAAGTTTTCCAGGATGCTGTCTTCTAATTTCATGGTCCCCAGTGGTGAGGCCCGTGGACGTGGTTCCTCCAATCTTCAGAACCAACAATTCTCTCTGACACCCAGGGTAGCCAGGTGGTTGATTACAGTTGGAAGGAGCTTAAAGTTATACACACAGGCCAACATCCCCAGATATCCTCTTACTGAAAGATTGCTAAAAGTGCTTTAGTGGAGACATCTGTTTCTACAGACAAGACAGGTCCTGGCGAGCCAGGTTAGAGGAGAAAGGAAGCAGTCTCCAGTTGGTGGAATACTTTGGCTGTGGGAAAAACTGTTTCATTATCAATGAAAATTTGGGTTAGAT
Organism: Acomys russatus; assembly: GCF_903995435.1. Taxonomy (NCBI): domain Eukaryota; kingdom Metazoa; phylum Chordata; class Mammalia; order Rodentia; family Muridae; genus Acomys; species Acomys russatus. Next base: position 104,538,653 of record NC_067169.1, read on the forward strand.
AAATTAAATATAGATTTGTGAGTACCTGGAGCTGGAGAGATGGCTCAGAGGTTAAGAGTATTGACTACTGTTCAAGAGGGTCTGGGTTCAATTCCCAGCCCCTACAATGTAGCTTACAACCATCTGTCACTCTAGTCCCAAGGAACTCAACTATTGGCCACCATTGGCACCACTCTCACACGCACTACACTTACATGCGTGCAGACAAAGCACTCATATTTGTAAAACAAACAATACGTCTTCTAAAAATGTATGAATGCCCTGGATGTTGGCAGTGTTCTGGAGGGGTGAGGAATACATTGAAAACATGAGAAGGCAAACTAAGTGATCAAAACACTTATTGGCCGTTTGCATCTCTTTGTAGATGTGTGCTCATGTATGTCTCTGTGTATCTGCATATGTGTGAGTGCATGTGTGAGTCCAGAAGTCAGGTTCTTTCACTTTGTACCCCTTTTATTTGAGACAGTATCTGTCACTGAACCTGGTGCTTGCTTGCCTGCCTGGATAAACTAGCTGGCAAGCAAGCCCCAAGGATTCCCCTGTCTCCATTCCGTAGCACTGAGATGGCAAGCAGACGCCATTGTGCCTGGTTTTATACAAGTGCTTGTGATTCAACTCAGCTCTTATGCTTGTCAAGCACAGTACTGACACCAATCTGAACAGCTCACTACTGCGTGCCTTTAGGAATGCTTGATGGTTTACCTCATTTTCCAGAAGCCCAGTGACTGCAGAGAGTCAACCAACATCCTCTTAAGGACAGTATAAAGGAGATCAAATTAGGAATGATTTAAGATGCTAGCTATGTCACTCTAGAGAAGTGTGTTCTCTAATATATTAGCCATTAGCCACAGGTAACCAGATTCAAATTAACAAAGAGTCAAAATTGAATTTCAGCTTCTTGGTCACGTTCCCCACGATTCCAGTACATAACACTGACCATTCATGTGAACCATGTTGGACAGCATAGATGATGAACAGTTTTATCGCCCTCTGTAGAGTTTCAGTCCATCTATCTCATCTTGTCTATCTATCTATCTATCTATCTACTTGTCTACTTTTCTTCCTATCTATCCATTTATCATCTATTTAACACTGATAACTTTTTCTGCCCAGTTTCTATCCACTTGTGTACTTTCATTCAGAAATGTCCAATCTACTGTCTTGAATCCCACATATCTAATATAGCGTCCTATAAATCAGTCTTCTAGAATATCTGTGACTCCACCTGCTCAGTAGTGTCACCATCAGACCAATCCTTGATTGGCCCCATAGAGGAGGAAAATATGTACGGATGGTAGAGTAATACTTTTCTTTGAGTAACCATGACTTTAAGAAACCTTTACTCCCCCCGCGAAAGGGCACTGCTTTAAGTGGTGGTTACTGGGCTTACTTTAAGCATTTCCAGCATCATCACACTGAAAAGGAGCTTAACACCTTTGGGGCTTTTCCTATTCCTGTACACTCACATTACATGACAAAACTTTTTATAGCAACAAATAGCACTGCTCATCATGGCTTAAATAGGAGTGTAAGAGTTCCAAGCTCTTGCTAGTGATAGCTGTCCAAATTCCAGAGGAAAGGCCAGCAGTCTCCAGTCCTACAGAAAGAACTACAGGCAACTAAGGAATCCTGAGAGCAGGAGAAATAGTCTACACCAGGGAAGAGCAAACCAGTTGGTTAACCAATACCAAATGGCCAGCCCTGAAATCATACATATGGGTAACATACAGGCTGAGCAGGTTATATTTAGGAATATATATATATATATATATATATATATATATATATATATATATATATATATATATATATATGCATTCAATAAAAACTAATGGAAAAAAGGTCATGAATTTGGAGGAGTGCAAGGGGTGGGCGTGTGGGAAGGTCTGGTGGGTGGAAAGGTAAGGGAGACATGTTGTAATTATAATCTTTAAGGAAAAAGTTTTTAAAAACTCTTCAAATTTATGTGTAAACTTCTTCTGGTTGGGTGGTTTTGGTTTGGTTCCTACCCTAATCCTGCCTTGGCTCCCTTCCATAGCGCATGACTTAAGGTGTGTAAACTGCTTTTTTGTTGTAGTACAGCAAGAAAAACTAACTGAGGAAAAACTTGGAAACCTCTCCTTCCCTCATTCCTGACTCTTATTCAACAACACTATTCCAGTCTGATTCTCTGTAACTTTACTTCATCTTAGTTCTTTAGTTTTCTGAATATTGATTCATCATTTCCCTATAATCTAACAGTGGTTTTCTTCTTCTCCTTCTTCTTCTTCTTTTTCTTCTTCTTCTTCTTCTTCTTCTTCTTCTTCTTCTTCTTCTTCTTCTTCTTCTTCTTCTTCTTCTTCTTCTTCCTCTTCTTCCTCCTCCTCCTCTTCCTCCTCCTCCTCTTCTTCTTCCTCCTCCTCTCCTCCTCCTGTTCTTTCCCTTACTCCTTCTACTCCCCTGTTTACAGTGATGAGGACTGAACTCAGGGTCTTATACATGCAAGTTAAACTCTGTACCACTGAGCTGTATTTCTTTTCCTTGATTTCTTGAGACATGGTCTGAGCAGCTTGTTTAGCATGGCCTTGAACTTTCTACATAACCCGGACTGGCCTTAAAACATGGTCTTGCCACCATCACCAGAGTGCTGTGCTTAGAGGAGTGTGCCACCATGTCTACCTACATTTTTGAAAGACAGTGCTTCATGTATCCCACAGTGACCTGGAGCCCACTATGTAGCTGACAATGACCTTGAATTTTTTATTCTTCTGCTTCTACCTCCCAAGTGCCAAAGTTGAAGGCATGTGCTAACAAGCCTGGTTTTTTGAGGTGGTGGATATTGAACTTCATGCATGGTAGTCAGGCACTTCACCAACTGAGCTTCAGCACCTTTTTTTCCTTATTGGACATTGCGTCTATTGCCTCAGCCATGATAGGCAATTAATTACTCTACCACTAAGTTGTGGTCCTAGCCTCAAGTTCTTCTTTCTTTTATTTCTTTTTAAAATCAAACTTTGCATTTGTTTATTTGGTGGAGGATGTGTGTTCTATGGTATGTAGGGAGAGGTCAGAGGACAACTTATGGGAGTTGGTTTTCTCTTTCCACCCTTTTGGATTTTGAAATCAAACTCAAGTTGTCAGGCGTGGTGTTGGCAAGAGTCCTTATCTACTGAGCAATCTAGCCAGCCCCCTATATTTTTTCATTCTTTTCTCAAAGTTATATTTTTGATGGACTACAGGAAAATAGAAATTAACTATAATTAAAATTCTTTATTCATGGTACTTTATTTATCACTAGTTTATAGATGAATAATTTCTTTCATCTACTTCTTATCAATCTATATATTTAAATTAAACATTAAGAAACTCAAAGCCCAAACAAGTACAAGAATAGTATCAGAAACATTTATCTGTTTTCTTCTTTTGTATTCAATTCCCTTATCTATCTTCCAAAAGGTCATCACTTGAGGTCAATTTTTGCCCAAACCTTCAAGATTTTATGTAAATCTGAAGGGGATGCTCATTTGTCAGGTAGAAAATTTAGTTTGTGTATTATTTATGTATAAATACGTAGTCATACAAGACAAATTATATTAATAAATGCTTATGAATTATTTAATACAATAAAAATAAATTATTTGAAATTTAAATTACAGCTATTTGAAAATAAGTTCTCTGTTGTATAAAAACAGTTGCATATGTTTGTTATAATCAAATAGCTCATGTCTTCTAACCTTTTGCTTTTAATAGACGTGGTCAACCAGATAGTACAATATTTCGTATAACATTCCTTGGTCTGTCATAACATTTCTTCTTTCCTTCCTTCCTTTATTCCTTCCACTTTTCTTCTTTCTCCCTCCCTGCTTTTCCCCTCCATCTTCCTTCTCTCCCTTTCTTCCTTCCTTGCTTTCTTCTCCCCAATCTTTTTTGCAGTGCTAAGTATAATAACTCTGGTCTTCAAGCATGTTATCACTGATCCACTTCTTCAGCTCCCCTTTTAAAAAAGTGATTTTTATTATTTAAAAATATTTAAAATTTTAAATATGTTTTGATCTTATTATTCCTTCCTCCATGTCCTTTCAGATTTTAATCAAATTTAATTTTTTTCTTTATTTTTAATTAATCAAGCATTTTTATTTTTACATATACATTTATATTATTATACATATATACAATAAACTACCTATAGCAAGAAGAACCATGACACAATCAGGAATTATTTAAGTGATACATTCTTAGTGTTTTGGCTATTTGTATTTGACAGCCTTGAAGAACACATCTTTCCTTTCTTGGTGCATCTAAAATTCTGAATGTAAATCAATCTCCATCACATCTTGTCATTATCAACTTAAAACACGTATGTAGGCTGAAAAACATCTTAACCCCTAAACAACTAAGCTTCATTGTAAAACTGAGCTACCTGGTCTTCAACTCCATCAGAGACTAGAGAAGGAATAAACTTGATTACCTGAGTATGCTGGGAGTGCAGGTTAGTAGCTTTCCAAATGAAAAGATGACAGTTTGCTACCTGAATAGTCACCCAAAACTCTATAACGTTGGAGCATCATCTTCAGCCTTCTGACTCAATATATCTGACAGACATATTTGTGAGGCAGGAACTACTGAGGACTTGCTTACCCTGTCTAAGCAGAGTTTGGCTGTACCCTGCCTGCATCCAAGCTTGCCCCTTTTGAGGCATAACTCTGTCTGTAGTAGAGATTAGGACATTTTGCTCAGTGGCTTGTTTACCACATTTGAAGCCATCTCCATAAGGAGGTTCTTTGATGCTCATCATCCTCCTTGAGTTAGGCTGGGTGTTGCCAGGTGTTAATCTGTCTTATTGTCAGTTAATCTTTAAAATAATGAAAACATTTTTAAATACAATACGCTGCACGTCTCTGAGGTGTTTGAAGACCTTATCTAACTATCCTACCTTATCTTTCTACAGAATCATATCTACCTGCCGCACCTAAGATGTATTTTCTTGCGATAAAAGTAGACTAGTGACTGACATGACTATGATTTACTTGTTTTTAATAGCTAAATAGTATTTTGTTGTGTAAATGTACCACAGTTTCTTTATCCATTCTTAGACTGAGGGACATCTAGGTTGTTCAGATTCTTACTATTATAAATAAAGCTACTATGAACAGAGTTGAGCAAATGTGCTTGTTGTATGGTACAGTGTCTTTCGGGTATCTTCCCAGGAGTGATATAGCTGGGTCCTGACGTAGAGTTATTCACATTTTCCTGAAAAAGCACCAGATTGATTTCCAAAGTGGCTGTACAAGTTTGTACTCTCACCAGCAATGAAAGAGTGTTCCCATTTCTCCACATCCTTGCTAGCATGTGCTGTCACCTGAGTTTTTGATCTTAGCCATTCAGATAGGTGTAAGATGGAATCCCTGAGTCATTTTGAGTCACATTTCCCTGATAACTAGGGATGTTGAACATTACTTTAGGTGTTTCTCAGCCATTCAATATTTCTCTGTTGAGAATTCTCTGTTTAGTTCTGAGTCTTATTTCTCAATTGGGCTATTTGGTTTGGTGGTATTTAATTTCTTTTTTTTTTTAATTTTTTATTAATTTATTCTTGTTACATCTCAATGGTTATCCTATCCCTTGTATCCTCCCATTCTTCCCTCCCTCCCATTTTCCCCTTATTCCCCTCCCCTATGACTGTTCCTAAGGGGGATTTCCTCCCCCTGTACATGCTCATAGGGTATCAAGTCTCTTCTTGGTAACCTGCCATCCTTCCTCTGAGTTCCACCAGGTCTCCCCCTCCAGGGGACATGGTCAAATATGAGGCACCAGAGTACGTGTGAAAGTCATACCCCACTCTCCACTCAACTGTGGAGAATGTTCTGCCAATTGGCCTGAGTTCTTTATATATTTTGGATATTAGACCTTTGTCAGATATAGGGTTAGTAAAGATCTTTTCCCACTCTGTAGGCTGTCGCTTTGTTCTCTTGACAGTGTCTCCTGCCTTACAGAAGCTTTTCAGCCTCATGAGGTCCCATTTATTGATTGTTGGTGCTGTGTTCAGAAAGTTGTCTCCTGTGCCAATGTGTTCCAGGCTCTTCTCCACTTTTTCTTCTAACCGATTTAGTGTCTGTGGTTTTATGTTGAGGTCTTTTTAATCCATCTAGACTTGAGCTTTGTGCATGATGATAAATATGGATCTAATTGCATTTTTCTACATGCGAAGGGTGTAGTTTCCATAACTTCTTTCTCAGCCTGTTTGTCACTTGTATACAGGAGGGCTATTAATTTTTTGGAGTTGATTTTGTATCCAGCCAGTTTTCTGAAGGTGTTTATCAGCTGTAAGAGTTCCTTGATAGAATTTTTGAGGTTATTTCTGTATACTATCATATCATCTGTGAATAGTGGTAGTTTGACTTCTTTTCCAATTTCTTTTCCCTTGATCTCCTTTAGGTGTTTTATTGCTCTAGATAAGACTTTGAGTACTCTATTCAAGACATACGGAGAGTGTGGAGAGCCTTGTCTTATTCCTGATTTCAGTGGAATTGATTTAAGTTTCTCTCCATTTAGTTTGATGTTTGCTATAGGCTTATTGTATATTGCTTTTATTATGTTTAGGTATGTGACTTGTATCCCTGCTCTCTCCAGGACTTTTTAACATGAATATGTTTTGGATTTTGTTGAATGGTTTTTTGGCATCTAAGGAGATGATCGTGTGGTGGTTTTCTTTCAGTTTGCTTCTATGATGAATTACTTTGATGGATTTTCATATATTGAACCACCCCTGCATGCTTGGGATCAAGCTTACTTGGTCATGATGAATGACAGTTTTGATGCATTCTTGAATTCAGTTTGTGAGTATTTTATTGAGTATTTTCGCATCCATGTTCATAAGAGAAATTGGTCTGAAATTCTCTTTTCTTGTTGAGTCTTTCTGTGGTTTAGGTATCAAGGTGACTGTAGCCTCATAGAATGAGTTTGGTGATGTTCCTTCTACTTCTATTTCATGGAATAGTTTGAGGAGAATTTGTATTAGCTGTTCTCTGAAAGTCTGGTAGAATTCTACGCTGAATCCATATGGTCTTGATCTTTATTTATTTATTTATTTATTTTTGGGAGACTTTTGATGACTGCCTCTATTTCCATAGGTGTGATAGGACTATTAACTTCATTTACCTGATCTTTATTCAATTTTGGGAGTTGGTAGTTGTTGAGAAAGTTGTCCATTTCATTGAGCTTTTCAAAATGTGTGGCATATAGGCTTTTGAAGTAAGATCTGATGATTCATTGCATTTCCCCAGTGTCTGTCGTTACGTCTCCTTTTTATTTCTGATTTTCTTGGTAGGCTTTTGGTTGTTTCTTTTGTTGTTGAGTTCCATCTTTAATCAATAGTGGTCTGATAAGATGCAAGGGATTATTTTAATTTTCTTGTATTTGTTGAGGTTTGCTTTGTGACCAAGTATGTGGTCAGTTTTGGAGAAGGTTCTGTGAAGTGCTTGAAAAGAAGGTGCATTCTTTTGTGTGTGGGTGAAATGCTCTATGGATATCAGCTAGGTCCATTTCTTTCATGATGTCTATTAGTTTCCTTGTTTCTTCATTTAGTTTTTGTCTTGATGATCTGTCTATTGGGGAGGGAGTGGTGTTGAAGTCTCCCACTATTAATGTGTGGGGTTCAATGTGTGATTTAAGCTTTAGCAACATTTCTTTTACAAATGTGGCTTCTCCTGCATTTTGGACATAGGATTTAGGGAGTTTGAACTGGATCTAACATGAAAGACTCTTTTCAGCAGTCTAGGCTACATAACAGATCCTGCATATATGTCCCTAGGAACATCATGGAGGAGGGCCCAGAATAATTATAAGAGCCAGAAATAAAAGAAAATCAGCTGTAAAACAGTCCCGTTTTATAGATGCATGCATAAACAAGAGTAGAGCAATGACAGTATCAGTGAGCATGGTAACATGGAAGGGTCCCACGCCTCAAAAAAGAACTACAGGTACCAAATGATGACTGCTGGGCGAAGAAGAATTTGTCTCCCTCAGAGATGAATTTCCCTAGTTATTTAATAAATAGTGGTCAGCCTTGAAACCATATACACACTACCAACAAAAACGGGATTGGCATGTAGCATCTACATATATATGCATAAACATACACATCTTTCTATGTGTCTGTAAAAATAATGAAAAAGAAGTTATCAACCTGAATGTGAGGTTTGGGAGAGAGCAGCTGGAGGGGCTGGGAGGAGGTAAGAAAGGAAGGAGGAAATGATGTGATTCTGTTTCAAATAAACCCTTATTTAAAAATTTTATTTTTTTATTTAAGAAAAATTTAAAAGTAACAACTACAAGAGGAAATTTGAAAATCAAGCACCTCAACACATGCCAAATACCCACTTTTTGATACTACAAGCTGAGAAACAATGGTAATAAAATACTTTTTTGTTTTTAGCAACTGAACCATTATGTTTCTCTAAGTGCAAAAAGTTTCAATAATCAATGAAAACACTGCAGTTCAAATCATATGGTCATTGTGGATCTGAGTCAAGGTGTTTTGGGTGGCATGCACTGGCATTGCATGATATAACACGTGCAGTTCAAAGTGTGAAGGCTGTGTGTTCGGATCCATAGCTGCCTTAAATTGCACAACGCAGCAAGGACAAGGATTGTCAGGAACACCTCATATTCATTTTGCATTTGATTTTGAAATAATTTTTGGCTATTGCACATTCACAAACTATTAACAGGTTGGAAGGGGAGCCCCACATTCAGTTCCATGATCACATATGGAGCCAGAGCTCAGCGTCTAAGAATCTGTGCTTTAGACTAGTAACCCCTGTACGGATTCCATGTGCTCCCTTTCAGAGTGACAGTGTCTGATTTAGCAGGCCACTCTGCATTTGGAAGAATGCCTCCAGCTTTATGTATGTGAGTACGAGGAGTTGGAGGCAATTGACATGTGCACAGTGAACAGCAGCTCACGAATGCCTTGGTGCTCAGTTGGCTTTCACTGTTTGACATAATCAGCTTTGTAAGGACCTTGAATATCCCCCAATTCTTGAGAAGCCATTCCTTTTCATTTATTTGCTTGATTCTTTCACAATTTCACATACACACACAATAAATATGTTGTAGTTACTCCTCCTGCACCCCTGTTCTCATTGCACTCCCACTGAACTCCTCTGAGACGTCCAGCTTGTCGACATCTATTCATTGGGCTTGCTGAGCTCATGTCAATATTATGAGCAGTCTGGGTAAGATAGCTTCAAGAGCAAAAGAACAAAGATAAACCGCACAAATATTCTCAGCCTTATCACATTGGTACAGTTAGAGGAAGGTCATGAACCAACTAAAAGATGTTTTCCTGAATAAATGACAGATTGTTTCACTTTGGAATATTTATTGTCAAGAAAGAGAAACTGGGTTAATTTAGTCCCAGTGAGAGAGTATTAGTACATAGCTCTAGGGCTATTCAGTCTTAGTTGAGATTGAGTACAAGATCCTTTGCAAACGAGATGTCCATCATGGTTTGAGTGCTATCAGAACCACTACGGCATAAATATGAGTAGACTTAGTAACTACTTCACGCTATGTACAATGAAGATTTTAAGTACTCATTTCATGAGTAGAGATGGTATTGATTATCTACAGGAATAGGTGGTCCAGACGACCAGAGCAACTGTTTGTTGTAAGTTCTTCAACTTTTTTATTTTCAAGATAGGGTTTCTCTGTGTAGCCCTGGCTGTCCTGGACTCACTTTGTAGACCATGCTGGCCTCAAATTCACAGAGATCCATCTGCCTCTGCCTCCCTGGGTGCTGGGATCAAAAGTGTGCACCACCACGCCTGATAACAGTTTTCAACAAATAATGATAAATACGAACTTCAAGTGTAAGAGTTCAAAGATACCAATCAGAAAGCAAATGTGGCTGTCTGTGCAGAGAGAGTGATCCCAGGGCCTAAGAGACGAATCCTCCAGACACTTGTTTACTGAGTTAAACCTCCAGCACCCAGAAGCAACTTTCATCCCCACTAGGAACAGCACACCTCAGGGGAAGGGCTTGTATCATAAATGGACTATTCTTTTGAATTGCTGTCATCTTTATTATAAAGTTTACTCCAGATATTATTAATTTGTGTATTTAGTACAATAATTATTCAAATGACAAATATTCTCATCCCAACAAACTAGTATCTATTGAAGTATTTTTCTACAACTAGAAATAAAATGCCTTTTCAGTGAAGCTGAGTATACATTGTCCCTTTATACAGCTACAAGGGTTAAGTTTCATGATTGAAAGACCATGTTGATTTTTAATAAATTCTAAAATGTCCTTTGACTCTAAACTACAAAATTGTAAATGAGATATAGAACTCTTGAATATAATGTATAAACATTATTTCAAATAATACCTATTCAAATTGTTTTCTTGGTAATAACAAATATATTAAGTCAAACTAATATAATATTAAAGATGATAAAGAACCAATATTTTATATGCATAACTCCCTTGAAAGCATCAAAAGAAGAAATTATTTGAACAAAATGAAGGAATATGTTCATGAGATTAAATTAGTGCTGTCAAGCAAATAATAGCTTCTCTTTACATTGAGCCAACTTCTCCAAAAGAAAAAATGCCTACTAAAAGAAAGGAAGTGTCATATTTACCACGTTCTACCACCAGCCCATTATAATTAAAAAACAAACATGTATGTATGTATATATAATATTATACTATACATTACATTATTACATGTGTGTATGTGTTTATATATTTATATATGTATTGTGTATAGTTTTAGGTAAATTATATATATATATCAATCACATATATATACACATATATATGTATATATAATATACATTACTTGATGCTTTATCCAACAACTTTGATATTCCTTGTCCTTCCTTCCTTCTTATCCTTCTGCATTGACTTCTCTCCCCATTTCAACTTCATGATCCTGCCCCAATTTTTCTTTCTCTGCTTTATATCACTCTACTCTTCTGCCTCCATTTCATGCCTTCCTCATGCTCCCTTGACACTTTCTTGGTTTCTGCAGTTATCCCATGCTGTATACTCACATCTGAATACTTCGAGCCAGGAGCCACAGACGAAAGAGCACATGCAGCACCTGCCTCTCACAGTGTAGGCTACCTCATCCAATGTAATGTTTTCTAGGTCCATTCATTTACCCAAATATGTTATGATTTCATTTTTCTTTACATCTGAATAGTATTCCACTGTGTGTATGTACAATGTTTTCTTTTTTAAAAATACGTATGAGTGTTCTATATGCATGTACAATGACTGCCAGAAGAGGGTACCATATCTCATTATAGATGGTCATGAGCCATCATGTGGTTGCTGGGAATTGAACTCAAGACCCCCGAAACAGACAGAGTTCTTAACCACTGAGCCATCTCTCCAGCCCCTGGAGCATATTTTCATTATCCAGTCATCTGTTGAAGGACATTTAGGCAATTTCTATTTCTTAGCTTTTGGGAATAGGTTGACAATGAATGTAGCTAAGCAAGAATCTATGAAGAAGGAGTCAAACCCTTCAGAGATATGCCAAGGAGTGGTTAGTGGCATAGCTGGACCATTATGTTAGATTTATTTTAAGCTTTCTTAAAATTCTCTACAGTGATTTCCAGTGCAGCTGCACCCACTTGGATACCCACAATAGTGAAAAAGAATTCCCATTTCCCTACAACGTTGTCAGCATTTATTGTCAGTTGTTCTGTTGATCTTAGCCATTGTGTCTTGGTGAGATAACACCTCAAGTTTGTTTTTACATTTTCATAGTTGATAAAGATGACAAACACTTCTTGAGGTATTTCTTAGCCATCTTTATTTCTTCTATTGAGAACTTTCTGTCACAAAGCAGACATGTAGACCAATGGAATAAAATAGAAGAACCAAACGTGTACTTGTAACTACAGCTCCCTGGAATTTGACAAAGAGGTAGAAACACCAGAGAAAAGACACCATCTTCAACCAATGGTGCTGAACAAACTGGATGCCCACATGCAGAATAAAAGTAAAACCATATTTATCACTTGGCATAAGAATTAAACTCAATCGGATTGAATATCTCAATTTGAAACCTGAAATAATAAAATTGGTAGAAAGAAAACATAGGCAGCACCTTCATATAGGGATAGAACAAGTCTCATTAACCAAGGAGTTAAGGCCAACAACTGACAACTCAGATTTCAGCCTCATAAAACTAAACAGTGTCTGCACAGCCAGTCAATACAGGAAAGAAGAAACCCACATAATGGCAAAGACCCTTTGCCAGCTATACATCAGAAAGAGGATTAATATCCAGAACATATACAAACTAAAAAAAAAAAAAAAAAAACACCCAGAAGACTAAAGAGAGTAAACGACCCAATTAGTTGTTAGTTTTGAGTTTTATAAAAAATATTAAGTGAATTTTTGGCTTGCATTGGCACATAATTCTATACATTTCTGCAATATTTCTACCTAAGCATATGTCTGTCATTTTGCATTTTGTATTTATGAGACACGGATTTCTCAATACTGATGACTATAAAACAAAATGTTGATCAACTCTGAAAATATTGTAAAGGTGCTCTACATCCTGCAGTATCAAATATTCAGCCAATATTGCCTTATTTAAATATAAGCAAGCACATCCATATATTAATACAGAAACTTGTTTTCATCTTTTACTAAAGGTAAATTTATGCAAACACAATGTTTCAAAAATTATATTTATGATTGATTATCTGTAAATATTTGAGTTCTGTTCTGTTGTCTATACCTGTATACACAGCATCATATAAAAGTTTCTCAGACAAAAATGGGTCATGAGGCTAGTTGGATTGCTCACTCAGTAAAGGAGATTGTACCAAACCTGATGATCCAAGTTTGGTTCTCTGAATATTTATGGTGGGAAGGTAAAACTGATTCCATACCTACACTGTGGCATGTAAATGCGTGCACACTCACGCATGCACACACAGAGACACACACACATACACAAAGACACACACACACACACACCAAAATTTAAAGGTGTCAGGAATGGGAAAAAGTTTGGGAACCTAAGTCCTAAAAGAAAATGCTAATACAGAAGGAAAAATTCCAAAGTTTCAATCCCAGTAGGATCTGCTGTGGATGTTCTCTGTTCTCTGGGTCACCTTGGACAGTGGCCTTCGTCTGTATTGCCTTGAAGTCCATGGAGTCATAATGATGTTTTCTTACTTTTGTTCCCTCTCTGATTCTTATCATAACCACTTGATAAGATTATTATGGAAGTTTAATTATATGGTGTATGAAAGCTTGCATAGTGCCTATCACACAGACATTAGTCAATTAACAGTCATTATTATTTTATTAAGCTATAATTTCTCTCTAGTGACTTACCCTATGGATAAAATGGCATAGCTGTACTTTGCACTTCCCCAGCCACCAACATATTTCCATATTTCGACACACCGTTCACTTCTCTCGGCAATGTGGACTGCCCTTTACTGAGTACAGAAATGGGGTCTTTGAACATCATTCAATGAGCCACCTGCTTGTGCACGCCTATCACCGATCAAAGTGCTGTGCATACACACTTACTACAGAAACTGCTGTGGCTGAAAAAGACAATGCTCATACATTTAAGGTAGCATGAAAATTCTGGAAGTGGCATCTTGCATCACCACTTGCCTTAGGTATGCTGCCTTCTCAGAACGATGCTGTTCACGTATCCCTTTGGCTTTTAGGATCTAGTGCTAAGCCAGATTCTTTCATTTTCATCTCCAAAACAAAATCCTTAGCTATCTCACTCAACTGAAATCTGATTTTGTGCTCCACTGGATGAGGGGGCCACTATAAAAACATAAAGTGGGTTTTTTGGGGGGTTGTTTGTTTGTTTGTTGTAGGGTAGGTGAGATGACTCAGCCAGTAAAGATGCCTGCCTGGCAGATCTGATGAGCTGAGTTTGACCCCTAGAACCTACATAAAGGAGAGAAGAGAACTGAAGCTGTTTTCTGGCTTGTATACACATCCTTTGTCATGGGCATACCCAGACTCAGGCATGCACATTTCTACTATTAATCATTAATAATAAACATTTTTCAAATAACTGAGTACGGCTGTATTGCTTTATTCTTTTTTTCAGGTTTTTAAATTAATTTAGTCATATTACATGTAAATTTTTATCCCGTCCCTTGTATCCTCCCATTCCTCCCTCCCTACTGCTTTCACCCTATTCCCTTCCCCTATCTCTGTGACTGAGGGGGATTACCTCCCCCTGTATATGCTCATAGGGTATCAAGTCTCTTCTTGGTAGCCTGCTATCCTTCCTCTGAGTGCCACCAGGCCTCCACATCCAGGGGACGTGGTCAAATATGAGGCACCAGAGTTCATGTGAATGAAAGTCAGACCCCACTTTCCACTCAACTGTGGAGAATGTCCTGTCCATTGGCTAGATCTGGGTAGGGGTTTGATGTTTACTGCACATATTGTCCTTGGCTGTTGCCATAGTTTGAGCAGGATCCCTGAGCCCACATCCGCCCATCATAATATTCTTCTTGTAAACATTAAAAAGGAATGTCATTTAAGAGTTAGTATTGAACATTTTTCACTCTATAATCACATTATTTAGAGGGAAAGTAATCAACCATTTCATAGCAGACCACTACTAATGTTATATTTGATTTACATGCTTATATGTATTCATCATGTTTCAGGGATTTTAACTGTGCAGTGTGTGTGTGTGTGTGTGTGTGTGTGTGTGTGTGTGTGTGTGTGTGTTCAATAATGCTTGATTTTAATTAATTACTGTAAAGCAGCATCATAAAAGAAGGGTAACTAGAAAGTGGAACAGAATAACTACAAATAATATAATAGAAAGAGCCCTGGATTTTGAGCCATGTAGGGGTAGAAGTTAGAGTGAGTAAGAGCAAAGTGCAGTGCATGGCAAGATCAAAGAATTTATTTAATTTTTTCAATATTGCATCTTTTTTTTTTTTTTTGTTGTTTGGTTTTTCAAGACAGGGTTTCTCTGTGTAGCCTTGGCTGTCCTGAATTCACTTTGTAGACCAGGCTGGCCTCGAACTCACAGCGATCCACCTGCCTCTGCCTCCCGAGTGCTGAGATTAAAGATGTGCGCCATCATGCCTGGCATCTTTCTTTTACCCTCTAAAGCCTGGCATCTTTCTTTTACCCTCTAAGGAGCTGCATGATCATAAACAATTTGTTAGACTTTGGTGGGCCTCACTTCTCAATTTACCATGTGTGCCAGCTTGCTGAGTTCTCACAAGCTTTCAATGACATAAAGTACTGAAAAGTGACCAGCACACAATATACATCCAACAAAAGCAAATTTCTTTTCTTAATATCTGAGGAAACTAGAGCTGTAGGAAATTCCAACTGTAGAATGTCCATCTACACCACTATAGGCAAAAGCCCCATCATTTTCATCTCAATTCCAAGTCCACTTGCTCCGATCTAGTGACGTAAAACATCCGGCAAGTCTGCAAAAACCTTAGAAATTGTACTTGGAGGGGCTAGATGACTGTACCCATATGTTGTTGACTTCAAGTAAAAATAACTGCTAGAAATAATTTAAATCATATTTGTAGAAGTTCACAATATAGTGTGGAATCCAGATATAGTGCAATCAAGTCTGCAGCTCTGTCTGTTTCTCTTAATTTCTCTCATCTCAGTCCTCTTGGATGTGTATGCATTATGGTATTAGGTTAGCTCACTTCACGGAGGGTGTGTGCTCCAAACCACTGAGAACATAGTCTTTCTTGTTTGTATTAAATAATAGAAATATCTTCTTCGTAATCATGAAATCAAACCCACTTTGTCTTTAATCTTATTAGGTCAAAGTTCCATGCCTAGCACAGTATAATTGATGGTTACTGGGTACATGGCATGTATTTACTAGCTTAATTATCACTTTTCAACGAGTCACTTTCATTATTTTGATTGTTTTGATTGACTGGGATAATCAAGGCCTGTGCACTCATAATGCTGAGAGCAAGTCTACTTTCCCTGATCACCTAGGTTTGTGAGACTAAGAAAGGAGGAAGGGGTAAGGGGAAAATAAAGAAACAAAGTGAACTGTAATAGAATTGACCTCTTTCTTTGGTTTCCTGTTACCAGGCATTTCTAAGGACCTACGGTGAGGGTTATCTCTAATTGTCAATTTGACACACCTAGATTCACCAGGGCTTCTCTCTCTCTCTCTCTCTCTCTCTCTCTCTCTCTCTCTCTCTCTCTCTCTGTGTGTGTGTGTGTGTGTGTGTGTGTGTGTGTGTGTGTGTGTGAGAGAGAGAGAGAGAGAGGGAGAGAGAGAGAGAGAGAGAGAGAGAGACAGAGGGAGAGAGAGAGAGATCATTTTAATTACATTAAATTAATGAGGGAGATCCACTATTGGACACACCATACCCCAAGCAAGGGATCCTGAACTGTATGAAGCAATCATGCTGAGAAGAAACAACCAAGACTTTCTTCCTGTCTTTGGCTGTGATATTATATGAATGAATAGCTGTTTGAGAATTCAGCCTTGATTTCCTCACAATGCTGTACTGTTACCCCAGAACTGCAAATTGAATAAGGTAAACCCCTGTCTGCCCTAAGTTGGCTTCAGTAGAGGATGTTATCACAGCAACAGAAAAGAGATTAGAACACCTGTTAAAGCATACTTAGGCATGAAGATATGGTGATTGTATTTGCTAACACTCTACCATAGACAAAGTAAATAACTCAACAGAGGCACGCTTGGTTTTGGATCATGGTTCTAGAGGTTTAATCCATGGGTATGTGCCTATAGTAAAGCAGATCATTATGATGGTTGGAGTGTGTGGCAGAGGAAGCTGCTTACTTCAGAGCAGTTATGAAGCACAAAAATGGACAGGAAGGGGTTTTGGTACGAGATAAAGTCCCCAAGGACATGATCCAAGTGGCCTACTTCCTCCAACTAGGCCCCACCTAGAAAATTTCCCATCGCTTCTCAATAATGCCAACTAACTATGAATTCATTAAATGTGCTAATTCACTGATGATTTCAGAAGTCTCATAGTCCACCTACTTCCTCAAACCCTCAGTTATGAACTTGCTGTATTATGGACAAAGCTTTTAATGCATAGCCCTTTAGCAGCACTTCACATCAAAATAATAAGAAATGTTACTAAGGACATTTCTCTACTAGGTAGGAGGTTAGTGACGAAGACGACAAAGGTCGCTGTTAACTTACAGTTATAATTCTATGAGAGAATCTGTAATTCAACTCAAAATAAATTGACAAACATCTCTCAGCAAAACAATCAGGCATATTGTAAGAGGCACAGTCTGTCAATGAGATGGATTGGATTCACGTCTGATGGACAAGCAATCAATGAGATAGATACACCTTCAAAATGGAGAAGGACAGTGAAGACACGAGTGATGAATTCCAGCCCTTGTTAGGTCCAGTGAGTTAGACAGCTTTCCTTTGTTGAATGGAAATTTGGAAGATGATTTCTGAACGCTTCCTGTGTGTCCTTGGGTCTGCTTTAAAAATTGAAAGCATGGCACTCAGAGGAAGGATAGCAGGTTACCAAGAAGAGACTTGATACCCTATGAGCAAATACAGGGGGAGGAAGTTCCCCTCAGTCACAGTCATAGGGGAGGGGAGTAAGGGGAAAATGGGAGGGAGGGAAGAATGGGAGGATACAAGGGATGGGATAACCACTGAGATGTAATATGAATAAATAAATAAAAAATTTTTTAAAATTGAAAGCAAATGAATATGCCAATCATGACATTCTCTTGGAACTTGAGATGCTATGAATCTTAGATTTTCACCCAAAGGGTTAGCTCTTCATTTGGAAGTAAGTTGGTGTTAAGTTATTTCCTTCATTTACCAAATTAGTGGTTGTTCTTTCCCATACCATTCCTTTTTGTAGCTGATGTTCCTGGGACTTTAAAAAGATAAGCATAGTTATTTCTCATAACTCATTAGAAATATGAGTCCCAGACTGAAGATTACCTGTGATCATCCCTGCTTTCAAGTCTGTCTGAAGACAAAGAATAAGTAAGGGTACTTGCCAGGAACTTCTTTAATGGAAGATGTATTTCAAAGGGCTAACATATATAATTAAATTGTTTTACATGTGCACATTTTGTTTTGTTCTTTTCATATCATTTATGTGTACATTTTTGTTCATCTATCATCTGGCTGCTCAGTCATTCTTTGATATATCTTTTCATAGTTACACTAGTGTAGTGTCCTGAAGGTATGGTCAACAGGCCGCTCAACATTCATGAGACTATTAAAGGAGATTTGTGGGGTTCAAATTATTTTCACAATAAGAGTAAAAATCACTTTTATTTTGTGTATATTGATGGTGCACTAAAATGGTATTAAAACTGTTGATGTCTAAGGAAGAATCAAGGTGGATACAACAAATTCTAGTAACTAGTCATTACTATTTATCAAATACCATTAAAGTGAAAGAGAGAGTCAGTTTAATTTAAGAACATCCTTTAATAATATTTTACTTTATTTTTAGTTTTTACATATACATTTATATTATTACACACATATATATAATAAACTACCCACAGCAAGAAGAACCACAAAACAATCAGGAAATATATAAATGTTACATTCATAGTGTTTTGGCTATTTGTATTTGGCAACCTTGAATAAAACACCTTTCCTATCTTGGTGCATTTAAAATTCTGAATGTAAATCAATATCTATCACATCTCATCATTATCAACTTAAAACATCTATCTAGACCTAAAAAATTCTTAACCACTAAACAACTAAGCTTTGTTGTAAAGTTAAACTATCTGGTCTTCAATCCTATCAGAGACTTGAGAAGGAATAAAACTCAATTACCTGAGTAGACAGGAAGTGCAGGTTAGCAGCTTCCAAAATGAAAAAAATATGACAGAGACATTTTTCTACCTGAACAGTCACCTAAAACCCTCTCTAACATTGGAGTATTGTCTTCAGTCTTCTGGCACAATATATCTTACAGACATATTTCTGAGGCAGCAACCAAGCTTGCCTATTTTTAGGCAGACTTCTGTCTGTGATAGAAACAAGGACATTTTTGCCCACTGCCTTGTTTGCCACATTCGAAGCCATCTCCATAAAGAAGTTCTTTGATGCTAATCATCTTCTTTGAGGTAGACTGGGTGTTACCAGGAGTTAAGCTGTCTTGTTGTCGAAGAATCTTTAAAATAATAAAAACATCTTTAAATGCCATATTCTGTAGGCCTCTGAGGTTTTTGAAGACCTTATCTAAGTATTTTACCTTTTCTTTCTATAGAATCATATCTATCTGCTAAACCTAAGACATATATTCTTGTGATAAAAATAGACTATTAATTGACATGACCAGGATTTGATCAAATAACAATTAACTTGTATTACTTAATTATCCTAAGCAGCATGCAATAGCGCTTTCAAGGTATTGGAAGTAAACCTTGTATCATAGTTGAGTTGTATAGGTACAATACTACATATTCCAGTAGAAATGTATATAATGTGCATAAAAAATAATCTTAAATTTCAGTTCTATACCAATGTATCAAAATTAAACTTCTTTTGCCTCAATATATAAAAATTCTATACCAGTGAATTAAAAATAACCCTCTGAGTAACAATTACGGCATTAAGTTGAGGAGTAGATTCACTAATCTATTTTTTGTTTTCTCTTCCCTTATATATTTCTATAGTCCCCATTCTTTCTTTTCAACCCCTATCTCCAAACCTAAAGATGAAAGATAAGGGAAAAGAAAGACAGCTCTGAATCTAACCTTGCTTTCTTTCAGATTAAGACCAATAATAACTTATAACCAACTCCCAATGAAAATAAACATCAATAGCCCCAAAAAGCAAGCAAAAAACTTACCCAACCCCCCTCAAGGGAAATGGGGCATCGTTCTCTTAAGGTTTCTTCCAGCTGATTGCAGACTAATAATATCTTTGTGGGGGCCCAAATAAAACTGAGGGAAATGGTTAAACAAGGGATGGGATAAACATTGAGATGTAACAAGAATAAATTAATAAAAAATATTTAAAAAAATAAAAAATAAAATAATAATGTACACCAGTAAAAAAAAATAATAAAATAAAATAAAATATATTCTTAAATTAAAAAAAAAAAAAGATAAGAATACCATTTGTGGTCCAGTTCTAAAAATGGTTGCTGGATATTGAATTCATGACTTCTGGAAGACCAGCCAGTGTTCTTAAATGTGGAGCCGTCTCTCCAGCCCTGATACTGCATTTCTTTAGCCTGATTAGAAGAATATTGGGAAGATTTCATGTGGTGTTTGCATAACTCTAGTCTCATCCCAAGGCTAGTGTTGCCTTGAGAGGTGTTACCATATTCTGTGCTAAGAAATAGCCAGCATTTTGGCATCACTTTCCTGGGGAGAGAGAAGGCAAAGGTTCCCTGAAGTTCTTTGTAGCCATAAAGAAGATAACAAGTGTCACAGTTGGTGATGCTTATTCACTGAGTGCAACCCTGGCTACTGATTTTCTTTGACTGAAGCATCTCTGCTTCTGATCCTCCTCCTTTTTGCTCTCATTGTGTACTTTTTGAAGTGCAATCTCATGTCTCAGAGTTGAGCAGGTGGTGGCTTTCCTATTGCTCTATTTTTAACACATAAAAGATAATTAATCAAGCTCTAATGGCCTTGTATGTCATATGATTAACTACCAGGTGAAGATTCTCTGCATCATTTAAATTTCATGCCACATTAAAATGTTCTTGTCAAAGGCACGTGAAAAGGAAAGTACTGTCTCCATGTGCTACCTGTGTTGGCTATTTCTCTTCTCGTGGTCTACCAACACATTGCTACTTTCCTCTCTCTGATAATCACACACCAGTTTCCTTCTAGCAAATCAGATTACTCACTTTCAGTCTATGTCCTTCCAGTTTCACAGTTTCCCCATGTCCTCAGAGAAGAACTAGGCTGGGCAGTTCTTCAGGGTATGCGTTTTCTATAATATTTCAAGAATAATATTGCCCTTATGTGATCTGTATCATATAGAATAAACTTGTTATTCTCTAAATGGACTAACACTTAAAGCCTGGACTTAGAGAATTAAATTGTCGACCTTGACATGAAAGCCTAGTTGAGAATTTAGTCAACAAAATGGACAGATGGCAGGGGGAAATCCCCATCCCTTTGCTGTGCTCAAATCTTGCAGTAGCTGGAAACAGAGCACTGCCAAGTTTTTCTAATTTTAAGCCAACACATTTCCTGTTTTTCTCCATAAGTTCATTTCTGTTGTATTTCCTATTACTTACAATCAAAAGAATGTTAACCTATAACCCCTGTCTTCTTTAGCAGTAATGTGTATGCATCTACAGCCCATGGTAGACCCATAGTCTTCTAACATTCTTGAACCATCACCTCAAAACCATGTGAAAACAATTGATTCTTCCCATACTTTTCCGCATACAGTAAAGCTGAAGTTTGGTTTTAATTTTGGCTTCCTAGACTTAGTCCTGGGATCTTGAATTCAGAGAGTTATTTTCTTCTACGGATCTTTGTTAGGTCTACTTCCTGTTGCTGAATCATAAGAAAAAGTCACAGAAGGAGATCTCTGCCTCTGTCTTTCTTTGTTTACTCCTGATCTCCATTGAAATGCTTCCCTCACAAGTATTCTTTTTACACAGCAAACAACCCCATTTGTCCTCTTCCTCACCCTCTTCTTTTTGTTTTTTGAGACTGAGTTTTCTTATTTTAATCAAATTTATTTATTCATTCATTTTATATCCAGAACTCAGCCCCCTCCTCCTACTCCTCCAATTCCCACCCTCCCACTCTTTTCCCCCTTTCCTCTCTCCCCTTCTCCTCAGAAAAGGGGAGCCACCCCCAAAACAGCTCCTGCACATCAAGACACAGTAGGACTGAGCTCTTCTTCTTCTTCCAATGAGGCCAGGCAAGGCAACCCAGTTAAGAAAATGTGATTGAAAAACAGGCAATGGAGTCCATGTCAGAGACAATCTCCACTCCACTTGCTAGAAGACCCACATGAAGAAGACCATGCTGCCCATAAGTTACATCTGTGTAGGGGCCTAGGTCCAGTTCATGCAAGGTCCCTTGGTTGGTGCTTCAGTCTCTATAATCCCTCCTGCACCCCGGTTAGTTGGCTTTATTGTTCTTCTTGTGGAGCTCCTGTCCCCTCCAGGTCCTTCCATCCTTCCTCCCTTCCACAAGACTCCCTAAGCTCTGCCTAATGCTTGGCTGTGGCTCTCAGGCCAGATCTGCTTCGATCTGCTGCTATGTGGAGCCTCTCACAGAAAAGGTATGCTAGGCTCTGAGACAGAGCTTTTCTATGTAATAGGCCTGACTGTCCTGGAACTCACTTTGTAGCCCAGACTGCTGTTGTCTCAGTTTTCTTAACCAAAATATTTTATTAACAACTTACTGACCAAGCCTACATCAATTATAACCAGATTAACCAAAACAGTAGGAAATGAAGATTAATTGACACAACAACAAAACCTTAAGGACATCAGTCCCGAGGAACGTTTCTCTGGTCGGGAGCTGCAGGATTTCTTCCACTGGAACCGGGGGTAACCAGACCCCAGAGCCTCAGCAGGCGCCAGAGCTCTGAAGCCTTCCCTCAAGTGGTTTTCTCTAGGAACATCTTGAAGGGCAGCAATGAACAGCCAAATCTATGCCAAGTATCCAATCCATGCCCCGCCAGTTCTGGGATCATTTATATAGCTCCTCCCAGAGTCTGTTCACAGGATCTTTTTCATCTTGTAGCAATTAAGCACCTGCACAAGGTGGTTGCCCTGCTAGTGAATTAACATCACCTGTTCTCTTACTAGACTGTTAGATCCCACACTTGGGATCCTAAAGAACAGGTTTTTCTCCTTCAGATTGCCCTCAAACTCACAGAGATCCTTCTGCCTCTGCCTCCTGAGTTCTGGGATTAAATACATGCGCCACCACATCTGGCTGTCCTGCTCTTCCTAACAGGAAGACAAATAATAATTTAATTTTTGACAAATTCTGCATGTAAACAATGTAGCTTGATCATATCCAGCTCCCTTTCTCACTCTCCACTGGAGAGTCATAGACTTTACCAGTGCGACATTCTTAGAGAAAACGGTCTCTCCTTCCCCCAGCAGCTAATAATTCCTGACGGCTGCTCAGCTTTGGGGTATGAGTATATGTCTAATTCACCCCTCTCCATGCTGTTATATGTTATGCCTTGAGCTTTCCCAGGTTTGTGACACTGCCAAAACCACTGGGTGTCAATCCATGTGGTTTCCTCTGCTGTGTCCTGAAGATATTGTTTCCTTGTTGTCATCCACTGTCTCTAGCTCTTATATTCATCCCTCCTGCTCATCCACATCCATGCTTGAGCCTTGGGAAGGGGGAGTGAAATATGTATGTTCCTGTTTGGGATTGAACATTCTGCAGTCTCTTATTCTCTGCACCTTTAGCCAGTTATGCATCACTGTGTTAATCACCGTCTACTAAAAATAGAAGTTGTGCAGGTTGAGAATGAAAGGCGCATCAATCTATGGACATAATGGTATGTCTTTAGTAGTTATTTCAACACTATGTTCACTTTGATGCATAAAAAAGTATGTTCTTCCCTATGGCCTATGACTTATCAAGCCATAGTTTCTTGATCGACTAATGGTGCCAGGTATAGTTTTAACCTGTGGAGTGGGACTTAAATCCAATCAAAATGTGCTTGGCTGCTTCCATGATGTTCATGACACCATTACAAATCTTTTCATTATCATAGCTCAATGGCTACATAGCTGAGTATGATGAATGAGTGCTGTTTCCTTCAGGGGCTTGCATAACACTGGCCAGCACTATGACAGTTAGCCAAGAAATGAGGTTTCCAGGCCTGTACTAGTTTGATTTTTGACATGTCCAGAGTCAAGCATATGATATCTTCAGCAATATGGTATTCCTGTCAAATTTGAGGATATATGGTAGCTTAGTGACCAACAACTCCATAAGGTGTATTCCATCGCAGGCAGAGCACTTTTTATTTGTTAACCTTTGGTGTTTAGTAGGAGTATTGTTTCCCTGTTATAGGATAATTCCACTTTAAATCTTTGTACTGCATTTATATCATATATGTGTGAATATTTATATGAATATATGTGTAAATATATAATATACATGAAGCTTCTATAGTAGTAGGTTTCTATATGTCTTTTTTAAAATGTCTTTAGTGAGGATCCAAGATGGCGGCGAGCAGTGTGGACCATGTTTGGAGGCTCCAGTGAACAATTCAGGGAATTGCACAGATTTCTGAGCCAGGAACACCGAGGTCCGAACATCACGGCAGCGGGAGTGCTCCACGGTTCGGAGGGACCAGGGTGCGGAGGACCTGCGTGCCCCTGCACATGGAAGGAGCGTGGATTTTCTCTGATCGGAGCGGCAGCGGCAGAGGCAGCAGCACCAGCGGCACCAGCAGCGGCGGCTGAGGTTTGCAGCTCATAGGCTTCCGGTGGAGGCGATTGGTGTGGTGGCTGGTGGGAATTGCTGCGGGAGAGAGGACTCGGGGCAGGATTTGGGTCGCGTGGAGCCTTTGGACCCAGTCTGGACTCGGCGGACAGTTCAGCCCCAGAGTCCCGGGTACTGGCCCAGCCCAGCGAGCAATTCTGCCTGAGGCACTAACTCAGCGTGGCCACAGCTCCCCTACGGTGGCGCAGGCTCAGTTGAGCTCGCAGCTCCACACTAGGCACCACCTCAGCTCAGCAGCAGCTCCCCTGCGGTGACACAGGCTGGGCGGAGCACTTGTTCCACCACTGGCGCTAACTCAAAGCAGCCGCAGTTCTCCTGCTGTGGCGCAGGCTGGACAGAGCACTCGGTTCCACCAGCTCTAAGACTCTGGTTGGACATAGTGTGCAGTTTGAATCCAGAATTCCTGGCTGAGATTGGTGGTCAGTTCGGGCCCTGAGTCAATAACTGACCACAGCACGCACTTTGGGCCAAAAGGCCCTAGCGAAGCTTGGTGCGTAGTCCCAGCCCAAAATTCTGGCTGGACCCCTGTGTGCATTTTGGGCCCAAAATCCCTAGCTGAGCTTGGCAGATGTTCAGGCCCTGAGAATCTAGCTGAGTTCTGCCCGTGGTTCGGTCCCAGTGCTCCTGGCTTGGACCTTGGCAGGGAACACCAGAAGGCTGGGGATACCTTGGCCTGACCCAACGCTCATTCAGAGACCCAGAACAATTGCAGGATCCACAGCAGAGGGGGACTGAGGATCACTGGCTGGGAGAGACCAGAACAACAGGGCTAACCTCCTAACATCCACACCAGTGAAGCTTTGAGCTCGCAGCCTAGGGAAATCGTGAGAAAACAAGTGAATCTATCGTCAGACACCCTCCATTCAACTCTGGAAGCTACCCAACAAAAACAAAGACGGCAAGATGTCTAAAGGACAACGAAAAAAGCATACGCAAAAAACCCCAAAACAACATGGCGTCTCCAGTTTTCAGCTATCCCAAAGAAAACCACCCAGAGAACTCAAATACAACGGGAAATACAAGAAAATGACCTCAATCCTTAGTAATGAGGATGATAATGGAGGAAACAAATAAAATTCGTAATCAAATGCAGGAAGACGCAGACAAACAGGTGAGAGACATAAAAGAAGCACATAGAGTGGAACTGGAAAAATTGCAGGAAAATGCAAACAACCAGATGAAGACCTATAAAGAGGCAATGGAAGAAACTCAGGAATATACAAAAAATCAGATGAAAGAAATAAAAAAATCAGTTCAAGATCTGAAAATGAAAATGGATTCAATGATAAACACACAGACAGAAGAAAAACGAGAATGTGAGACCTCAGAGAAGAAGGCGAGCAACACAGAGGTGAGCCTTTCTAACAGAATCCAAGAGATGGAAGAACGAATCTCAGGTCTAGAAGATACAATCACAGATCTTGAAGCAACCATTAAAGAAAATGCCAAATCTGGAAAACTCCTGACACAAAACATCCAAGAAATTAAGGACACCATGAAAAGAAAAAATCTGAGGATAATAGGCATTGAAGAAAGAGAAGACATCAGACTCCAGGGCCCAGAAACTATTCTCAACAAATTCATAGAAGAGAACTTCCCCAATCTAAAGAAAGAAATGCCTATAAACATACAAGAGGCCTACAGAACACCAAATAGAATTGACCAGAAAAGAAAAACTGCCCGCCACATAATAATCAAAACACAAAACATGCAGAACAAAGAAAAAAATATTAAAAGCTGCAAGGAAAAAGGGCCAAATAACATTTAATGGTAAACCTATCCGAATTACACCCGACTTCTCAGCAGAGACCATAAAAGCCAGAAGGGCCTGGACAGAGATCCTGCAAACCCTAAGAGACCACAGATGCCAGGCCAGACTACGTTACCCAGCAAAATTATCAATAACCATTGATGGAGAAAACAAAATCTTCCATGACAAAAACAAATTCAAACAGTACCTATCCACAAACCCAGCTTTACAGAAGGTACTAGAAGGAAAACTCCATCCCAAAGGGTCAAGCTACAACCAAAACTACCCAGGAAATAGATAACTATCCCATGGCAAAAACACAACTACACAAACGCTCGACTGGAAACAACATCAAAATTAAGACTCTTAACAGTCACTGGTCATTAATATCTCTCAACATCAATGGCCTCAATTCTCCAATAAAAAGACACAGACTAACTGAATGGATACATAAACAAGATCCAACATTCTTCTGCATCCAAGAAACACATCTCACCCATAATGAAAGGCATTACCTCAGGGTAAAAGGTTGGAACAAAATATTCCAAGCAAATGGTCACAAGAAGCCAAGCAGGCGTAGCCAATTTTAGTATCGAACAAAATAGACTTCACCAAATTTAATCCCAAAAGATGAGGAAGGACAACTTCATACTCATCAAGGTAAAGTCAACCAAGATGACATCACAATTCTGAACATCTATGCTCCCAATACAAGGGCACCCCACATTTGTAAAGATCTCCTAAAAAAGCTTAAAACCACACATCGATCCCCACACAATAATAGTGGGGGGACTTCAACACCCCCACTCTCACTGAAGGATAAAGTCATTGAAACAGAAACTAAGCTGAGAAATAACATCATTAACCAATGCCATGGGTCAAATGGTTCTTATAAACAGATATCTATAGAACCTTTCACCCAAACAAGAAAAGAATACACCTTCTTCTCTGCACCCCATGGAACCTTTCTCCAAAATTGATCACATCGTAGGTCACAAAGCAAGCCTCAATAGATACAAGAGGATTGAAATAACACCTTGTATCCTATCAGATCACCATGCTCTTAGGCTGCAATTCAACAACAACAGAAATAACAAAAAGCCTACACGTACGTGGAAACTAAACACCTCTCTGTTAAATGACACCTGGGTCAGGGAAGAAATAAAGAAAGAAATCAAGGAGTTTCTGAAATTCAATGAAAATGAAGAAACAACATACCCAAATTTGTGGGATACATTGAAAGCAGTGCTAAGAGGAAAATTCATAGCACTAAGTGCCTTTAAAAAGAAATTGGAAACATCGCACATAAGCATCTTAACAACACAACTGGAAGCCCTAGAAAAAAAGAAGCAGAAACACCCAAGAGGAGTAGACGCCTGGAAATAATCAAACTCAGGGCTGAAATTAACAAATTAGAAACTAAGAAAACAGTCCAAAGAATCAACAAAACCAAAAGTTGGTTCTTTGAGAAAATCAACAAGATAGACAGACCATTAGCCAAACTAACTAAAAGGCAGAGAGACAGTATTGAAATCAACAAAATCAGAAATGAAAAGGGAGACATAACAACAGACACTGAAGAAATTCAAAGAATCATAAGATCCTACTTTGAAGGCATATACGCCACAAAATTTGATAATCTAAGGGAAATGGACAATTTTCTTGATCAATTTCACTTGCCAAAGTTGAATGAAGAACAGATAAACAAGCTAAATGGTCCCATTTCCCCTACAGAAATAGAAGCAATCATCGATGGTCTCCCAACCAAAAAAGCCCAGGGCCAGATGGTTTCAGTGCAGATTTCTACCAGACCTTCAAAGCCGAGCTAATACCGATACTCTTCAAGCTACTCCAAAGGATAGAAATGGATGGAAAATTACCAAATTCATTCTATGAGGCCATAGTCTCATTGATACCTAAACCTCACAAAGACTCAACAAAGAAAGAGAATTTCAGACCAATTTCTCTTATGAACATAGATGCAAAAATACTAAATAAAATACTTGCAAAACGAATACAGGAACACATCAAAGATATCATTCATCATGACCAAGTAGGCTTCATTCCAGGCATGCAGGGATGGTTTAATATACGGAAATCCATCAATGTAATCCACCATATAAACAAACTGAAAATAAAAAACCACATGATCATCTCCTTGGATGCAGAGAAAGCATTTGATAAAATTCAACACCCATTCATGTTTAAAGTTTTAGAGAGATCGGGGATACAAGGCACTTTCCTCAACATAATAAAGGCTATATACAGCAAGCCAATAGCCAAAATCAAAGTAAACGGTGAGATACTCAAGGAAATTCCTCTCAAATCGGGAACAAGGCAAGGCTGCCCACTCTCTCCATATCTCTTCAATATAGTACTCGAAGTTCTAGCCAGAGCAATAAGACAACAAAAGGAGATCAAGGGGATCCAAATGGGAAAGGAGGAAGTCAAATTATCCCTCTTTGCAGATGATATGATAGTGTACATAAGTGACCCTCAAAACTCCACCAGAGAACTCCTAAAGCTGATAAACACCTTCAGCAAATTGGCTGGATACAAAATTAACTCAAAAAAGTCTGTAGCCTTCCTATACACAAATGACAAGCTTGCAGAGGAAGAAATTAGGAAAACCACACCCTTCACATTAGCCACAAGCAATATAAAATATCTAGGAGTTACCCTAACTAAGCAAGTGAAGGACTTGTATGAAAAAAATTTCAAAACTCTGAAGAAAGAGATTGAAGATGACCTGAGAAGATGGCGTGATCTTCCTTGCTCATGGATCGGGAGAATTAACATAGTAAAAATGGCCATCCTACCAAAATCAATCTACAGATTCAATGCAATCCCTATCAAAATAACTACACAATTTTTTAAAGACATTGAAAGTTCAATTCTGAACTTCATATGGAAAAACAAAAAACCCAGAATAGCTAAAACAATCTTGTACAATAAAAGATGCTCCGGAGGAATCTCCATACCTGATCTCAAACTGTACTATAAAGCAATAGTACTTAAAACAGCATGGTACTGGCACAGCAACAGGCTGGTTGATCAGTGGAATCGAATCGAAGACCCAGATATGAATCCACACACATATGGTCACTTGATTTTTGACAAAGAAGCCAAATCCATTCAATGGAAAAATGATAGCATCTTCAACAAATGGTGCTGGTCTAACTGGAGGTCTATGTGTAAAAAAATGAAACTGGACCCATATTTGTCACCTTGCACAAAATTCAAATCCAAGTGGATTAAAGACCTCAACATAAAACCAGAGACACTAACTCACTTAGAAGAAAAAGTGGGAAAGAGCCTGGAACATATTGGCACAGGAGACAACTTCCTGAACAGAACACCTACGGCCCAGGCCTTAATGTCAACCATTAATAAATGGGACCTCATGAGGCTGAGAAGCTTCTGTAAGGCAGGAGACACTGTCAAGAGAACAAAGCGACAGCCTACAGACTGGGAAAAAATCTTCACCAACCCTACATCTGACAAAGGTCTAATATCCAAAATATATAAAGAACTCAAGAAATTAAACACCACCAAACCGAATAACCCAATTGAGAAATGGGGCTTGGAACTAAACAGAGAATTCTCAACAGAGGAGTATCAAATGGCTGAGAAACACTTAAAGAAATGCTCAACCTCCTTAGTCATCAGGGAAATGCAAATCAAAACAACTCTGAGATTCCATCTTACACCCATCAGAATGGCTAAGATCAAAATTCAAGCGACACCACATGCTGGCGAGGATGTGGGGAGAGAGGAACACTCCTTCATTGCTGGTGGGAATGCAAACTAGTACAGCCACTTTGGAAATCTATCTGGTGCTATCTCAGAAAAATGGGAATAGGGCTTCCTCAAGACCCAGCTATTCCACTCCTTGGAATATACCCAGAAGATGCTCCAGCACACAACAAGAAAATTTGCTCAACCATGTTCATAGCAGCCTTATTCATAATAGCCAGAACATGGAAACAGCCTAAGTGTCCCTCAGTAGAAGAGTGGATAAAGAAACTGTGGTACATATACACTATGGAATACTACTCAGCTATTAAAAACAAGGAATTCCCGAAATTTGTGGATAAATGGATTGAGCTAGAAATGATCATAATGAGTGAGTTAACCCAGAAGCAGAAAGAATCAAATGGTATATACTCACTTATATCTGCATACTAGCCCAAGGGGCATGTCCCACGAAAGCCTTCACTTACCAGGAAACTGGGACAGAGGGGAAGGCATCCTATTGGGACTCTAAATGAGAGACGCATGGGAGAACAGCAAAATAAAAGGATACAGAGGGTCCTAGAAATCTACAAGTAGAACAATATGATAGGCAGATTTGGGCCCAGGGGTCCCGCTCAAACTAAGGCACCAGCCAAGGACAATACAGGAGGTAAACTTTAAACCCCTTCCCAGATCTAGCCAATGGTCAGAATATTCTCCACAGTTGAGTGGAGAGTGTGATATGACTTTCTCACATACTCTGGTGCCTCACATTTGACCATGTCCCCTGGAGGGGGAGACCTGGTGGCACTCAGAGGAAGGACAGCAAGTAGCCAAGAAGAGACTTGATACCCTATGAGAATATATAGGGGGACGTAATCCCCCTCAGGAACAGTCATAGGGGAGGGGAATAATGGGAAAATGGGGGGGGGGAGGAATGGGAGGATACAAGGGATGGGATAAACATTGAGATGTAACAAGAATAAATTAATTAATAAAAAAAAAAAAAAAAAAAAAAAAAAAAAAAAAAAAAAAAAAAAAAAAAAGGTGCTCCGGAGGAATCTCCATACCTGATCTCAAACTGTACTATAAAGCAATAGTAATTAAAACAGCATGGTACTGGCACAGCAACAGGCTGGTTGATCAGTAGAATCGAATCAAAGACCCAGATATGAATCCACACACATATGGTCACTTGATTTTTGACAAAGAAGCCAAATCCATTCAATGGAAAAAGGATAGCATCTTCAACAAATGGTGCTGGTCTAACTGGAGGTCTATGTGTAAAAAAATGCAACTGGACCCATATTTGTCACCTTGCACAAAACTCAAATCCAAGTGGATTAAAGACCTAAACATAAAACCAGAGACACTAAGCCACTTAGAGGAAAAAGTGGGAAAGAGCCTGGAACATATTGGCACAGGAGACAACTTCCTGAACAGAACACCAACGGCCCAGGCCTTAATGTCAACCATTAATAAATGGGACCTCATGAGGCTGAGAAGCTTCTGTAAGGCAGGAGACACTGTCAAGAGAACAAAGCGACAGCCTACAGACTGGGAAAAAATCTTCACCAACCCTACATCTGACAAAGGTCTAATATCCAAAATACATAAAGAACTCAAGAAATTAAACACCACCAAACCGAATAACCCAATTGAGAAATCGGGCTTGGAACTAAACAGAGAATTCTCAACAGAGGAGTATCAAATGGCTGAGAAACACTTAAAGAAATGCTCAACCTCCTTAGTCATCAGGGAAATGCAAATCAAAACAACTCTGAGATTCCATCTTACACCCATCAGAATGGCTAAGATCAAAAACTCAAGGGACACCACATGCTGGCGAGGATGTGGGGAGAGAGGAACACTCCTTCATTGCTGGTGGGAATGCAAACTAGTATAGCCACTTTGGAAATCTATCTGGTGCTATCTCAGAAAATGGGAATAGGGCTTCCTCAAGACCCAGCTATTCCACTCCTTGGAATATACCCAGAAGATGCTCCAGCACACAACAAGAAAATTTGCTCAACCATGTTCATAGCAGCCTTATTCATAATAGCCAGAACATGGAAACAGCCTAAGTGTCCCTCAATAGAAGAGTGGATAAAGAAACTGTGGTACATATACACTATGGAATACTACTCAGCTATTAAAAAAAGGAATTCCCGAAATTTGTGGATAAATGGATTGAGCTAGAAATGATCATAATGAGTGAGTTAACCCAAAAGCAGAAAGAATCAAATGGTATATACTCACTTATATCTGCATACTAGCCCAAGGGGCATGTCCCACGAAAGCCTTCACTTACCAGGAAACTGGGACAGAGGGGAAGGCATCCTATTGGGACTCTAAATGAGAGACGCATGGGAGAATAGCAAAATAAAAGGATACAGAGGGTCCTAGAAATCTACAAGTAGAACAATATGATAGGCAGATTTGGGCCCAGGGGTCCCGCTCAAACTAAGGCACCAGCCAAGGACAATACAGGAGGTAAACTTTAAACCCCTTCCCAGACCTAGCCAATGGTCAGAATATTCTCCACAGTTGAGTGGAGAGTGTGATATGACTTTCTCACGTACTCTGGTGCCTCACATTTCACCATGTCCCCTGGAGGGGGAGACCTGGTGGCACTCAGAGGAAGGACAGCAGGTAGCCAAGAAGAGACTTGATACCCTATGACAATATATAGGGGGACGTAATCCCCCTCAGGAACAGTCATAGGGGAGGGGAATAATGGGAAAATAGGGGGGGAGGAATGGGAGGATACAAGGGATGGGATAAACATTGAGATGTAACAAGAGTAAATGAATAAAAAAATAAAATAAAATAAAAATAAAATTAAAAAAATGTCTTTAGTGTTATTTATACCCCCCATGCTCCCTCATCTACCCCACCCACCATTTCCCGACGCCAGTTTAATGTCAATGTCTTTGAATGCCAATACACATGGTCCCCTAGTAACTTCTTGACCTTCCAGGTTATTGCAAATTATCACATCTATAAATTATAGGCATTGAAGAAGAATTTTATGCCAAAGACAGAGCAAAGATTTTCAATACAATCATAGCAGAAAACTTACAAAATCTAGGGAAATAGATCCCTTTAAAGAAGAGACTTGATACCCTATGAGCATATACAGGGGGAGGAGGTCCCCCTCAGTCACAGTCATAGGGGAGGGGAGTAGGGGGAAAATAGGAGGGAGGGAGGAATGGGAGGATACAAGGGATGGGATAACAATTGAACTGTAATATGAATAAATTAATAAAATATATCTTTGAAAAGGGACAGGAGGTATATAAAACATAGTTAGGGAGAACAAGAAATTCTCTATGCAATATTTTAATTCAAACAGTAACTGTATAGAACAAAGAAAATGCATTGAAATCTGGGAAAACCACCAAGTCATATATAAATGTATAGCAACTGAGCATGGTGGTGCACGCTTTTAATCCCAGAACTCAGGAGGCAGAGGCAGGTGGATCTCTGTGAGTCCAACACCAGCCTGGTCTACACAGAAAGTTCCAGGAGAGCCAGGGCTACACAATGAAACACTGTCTCAAATACACAAAACAAAAGAAAACAAAAAATCATTAAAAGTAAGAAGGGTAGAACCTTTCAGAGGACCTCTATGATAGCTCCCTTCCTGTTCCTTGTCTTCAACTGCTTCTGGTGTCTATTCTATTTGTCCTTCTGAATGAGAATTAAGCATTCTCCCTAGGGTCCTCCTTGTTATTTAGCTTCTTTAGGTCTGCGTATTGTAGTGTGCTTATTGTGTATTATGTGGATAACATCCGCTTATAAATGAGTATATACCATTCATGTCCTTCTGGGTCTGGATGACCTCACTCAGGATGATCCTTTCTAGTTCCGTCCATTTGCCTGAAAATTTCAAGATTTTAATAGCTGAATTATATTTCATTGTGTAAATGTACCACAGTTTCTTTATCCATTCTTCAGCTGAGGGACATCTTGGTTGTTTCTGGCTTCTGGCTATTACAAATAAAGGTGCTATGAACATAGTTGAGCAGATGTCCTTGTTGTATGGTGGAGCATCTTTCAGGTGTATTCCCAGGAGATCGAAGCAGATTATGAGACTCACAACCAAACTTCAGGGTGGAACACAGGGAGTCTTATGGAAGAGTTGGGAGATAAAAGGATGTTGGGGGGGGGCGGAGAACAGGAGCTCCACAAGAAGACTAATGGAGCCAACAAATCCAGACAGAGGAGGAGGTGCTGCAGAGACTGACGCACAAACCAAGGCCCAAGCATGGTGAAGACCTTGACCCTCTGCTCAGATGTAGTAGATAGGCATCATAGTCTTCTTGTAGGTCCCACAATATGGGGAATAAGGACTATTTCTGACATGGACTCTGATCCCCTCCTCTACATTGATCACTTCTCCCCGGCAGGGAGGCCTTGCCAGGCCACAGAGGAAGAGGATACAGGTAATCCAGATGAGACTTAATAGGCTGAGGTCAGATGTTAGAGGAGGAAAGATTCTCCTTTCCAGGGAAGGGGATGGAATGAAGGAGGCAAGGTGGACCCAGGAGGTGACAAAGGGAGGGAGCTATAATTGGGATGTAACAAACTTTTTTTATTAATTTATTCATATTACATCTCGATTGTTAGCCCTTCCCCTGTTTCCTCCCATTCTTCCCTCCCTCCTATTTGTCCCCTTCTCCCCTCCCCTATGTCTGTGACTGAGGGAGACCTCCTCCCCCTATATATGCTCTCGGAATATCAAGTCTCTTCTTGGTAACTAGCTATCCTTCCTCTGAGTGCCACCACATAGGCACAGGAAACAACTTCCTGAACAGTACACCAACAGCCCAGGCCTTAATGTCAACCATTAATAAATGGGACCTCATGAGGCTGAGAAGCTTCTGTAAGGCAGGAGACACTGTCAAGAGAACAAAGCGACAGCCTACAGAATGGGAAAAGATCTTCACCAACCCTTCGTCTGACAAAGGTTTAGTATCCAAAATATATAAAGAACTCAAGAAATTAAACACCACCAAACCAAACAACCCAATAGAGAAATGGGGCTTGGAACTTAACAGAGATTCTCAACAGAGGAATATCAAATGGCCGAGAAACACTTAAAGAAATGCTCATCCTCGTTAGTCATCAGGGAAATGCAAATCAAAACGACACTGAGATTCCATCTTACACCCATCAGAATGGCTAAGATCAAAAACTCAAATGACACCACATGTTGGCGAGGATGTGGAGAGAGAGGAACACTCCTTCATTGCTGGTGGGAATGCAAACTAATATAACCACTTTGGAAAGCTATCTGGCGCTTTATCAGAAAAGTGGGAATAGGGCTTCCTCAAGACCCAGCCATCCCACTCTCTGGAAACAAACTTTTAAAAATTCAACATAAATATTTTTTTAAACAAGAAGGACTAGAAATTGTGTATTTCATGTTCCGGATGACAACATCTGTAAACCAAGACTTCTATAACCAGCAAAATTATCTGCCACAATTTATGGCAAAAGAAATACCTTTCATTATAAAAGTAGGGTTGAGGGATTTATGACCACAAACCCAGCTCTACAAAGGGTACCAGAAGGAATTTTTTGGGCTGAACAGAATGGTTTAATACATTCAAGATGCCAAAGGGGTATATTACGTCCGAACAATAATTAAGCAGATGTGGTCAAGGAAACCACCAAACATTACAAAACCAACAGAATCACAGAACAGATACCTTCATATACCAACTGTATATTAATGGTCTCAATTCCCTGTTAATAAAACACAGGCCAGCAAATTTGATTTTGGAATGTATTCATATATTTATTGCCTCCAAGAATGTAACTCATAATCAATGTCACTGTGGAAACTGTAGAAAATGGTATTTCAGCAAATGTAATTAAGAAACAAGCAGGTGTCATTATAGTCCTCTCTGATAAAACAGACCTCAAGTCAAAACAAATCAAGAGAGAGAAAGAAGCTCATTTCAATCTGATTAATAGAACAGTCTATCAAGAGGACATCACAATGGCTCTGGGTAGATGTCTCAGTTGGTAAACTGCTTAGTGTGGAGACAGAAAGACCCCACTTTGGATTCTTGGCACCCAACTAAATGCCAAGCAATGTAGTGTGTGTCTGTACCCCAGTACTGGGAAACAGACACGGGCAAACACTGACTAGCTGAAACTGCAAGCTCCAGGTTCAGTGAAGAATACCTTGTCTCAAAAATTAAGGTGATGAAGTGAAAATTTGGCTTCATCACTCCTATGCATAGGCACTCGCGCACCCACACACACACACATACACACACCCCTCAAACAAAAACAAAAGGCAGACACCATAATTCTAAAAACACTAAACACTGGGTCACTCAATTCCATAAACAACTAGATAAAAATTCATATATTAATCCCAACATATTAATATTTTGTGATTTAAATATCCCACTTTCATTAATAGGTCATTCTGATTAAAATAAATGAGTAACAGAGTTAAATGACACCATGCTCCACTCAAACACTGCAGAATATATGTTTTTTCAATAATTGATGGAACTTTGTCAAATTGATTGTATTTTAGGACACAAAGTATGTCTCAAGAAATATAAGAACATAGGAAACTTCTTGTATACCTGTTTGATCACTAAGTAACATAGGTAGTAAATGACAGCAGATAAAAACTACCGAAATACATAAACTCATGGATATTAAACAACACCATACTGAATGATGGATGAGTCATTGAATAAATAATGAATGAAATAAAAATTCATCATATAATTGAAAAAAGGAAACATTACATGCCCAAACTCATGGGATAAAATGAAAGCAATCTTAAGAGTTAAGAGTTATCAGCATCTAGCCCATGGAGGCTCACAGAGACTGAACCGCTAACCAAAGCGCATTCATGGGCTGGACTTAGACCCCCTACACATATTAGCAGATGGACAGCTTGGTCCCCCCCTAACAGCAGGAGTAGGGGCTATCTCAGACTCTGTTGTCTGCCTCTGAATCCCTATTCGCTAGCCAGGATGCCTTGTCTGGCTCCAGTGAAAGAGGATGCACTTAGTCCTGTTGCTACCTGATGCGCCAGTGTGGGTTGGTACCCATGGGGGCCTCCCCTTCTCTGAAAAGAAGGGTAGTAGAGTAAGGGGAAGGATGTGAGGGTGGGACTTGTAGGAGAGGAAGAAGGGTTCAGGTCATAAAATGCTTAAATGAATGAATAAATTAAAAAAAGAGTTATTAGCATCCACATTAAACAACCAAAGAGATCCCAAATAAGTAAAATAATGGTGCCCCTTGAAGCATTGGAAAAACAAGAGCAAGCCAAACTCAAAAGCAGTAGTTGGAAAGAAATAATTAAGATTACTGAAGTGTGGGCCAAAAGAATGTAAGAGGCAGAAGATGGGGAAGAAGGTTGTGACATGGTGTCTTCTGGACATGACATAAGTGTTCATAAACTCACTTAGAAACTCACTGCAGCTGTGATGTCCTAAACAAAGTCAAACCAACACGACCAGTCAAGAGGCAGCACCAATTGGATCCAGCGAGTTTCAAAACAACTGGAGAGGACATGAAGCAGAGAGGACGAATGTGTTGAGAGTGCTGAGGGAGAATAGGAGATGTCAATTGGGGTAGATATGGCCAAGATGCCTTGTTTACTGTATGAAATTGTCACACTATTAATAAAAAGCCCCCCGACTAAAAAGATCAGAGGGGAAATTAATGAAAGAAAGAGAAGCAATACAAAGAACAACAAATGAAAAGTTGGTTTTCTGAAAAAAAAAATTAACATGATTTACAAAATATTTTGCATAGATAGATAAATAGAGAGTTTCAGGCAAGGTCTTGGTGTAGTCTCGGCTGGCCTGGAATTTGCTATGTAGACCAAGCTGGCCTCAAACTAATAGAAATCCAACTGCCTTTGCCTCTTGAGGGTTGGGACTAAAGACATGTGTCACTATGCCTGGCACCATTAGCCAGATTAAACAAATAAAAGAGAAAGACAAAAAAACAAACAAACAAACAAACCCTCAAACTAGTAAAATTAATCAGAAAATTATAAACACATACTATAAATCTTGTATTCTGCCAGGCATAAGGGTATATCCCAGCACTGGGAAGCACTAGAGAGCACTAGGGAGGCAGAGTTACATGGCTTTGTGAGTTCAAAGCTGTCCTGGTCTATGTAATAAGTTCAAGACTAGCAAGAAAACTTAGTGCGATGCTGTCCCAAAAACAACAACAACAAAAAAGAAACAAAATCTTATATACCAATAATTGGGAAATTCTAAAATAATTGGGCAAATTTCTAGATGAATATGCCTTGCCAAAATTAAACCAAGAAGAGCAAATATGGTATTTGTACTTCTTTAAATCTTGTAATATGGTGTGTGTGTGTGTGTGTGTGTGTGTGTGTGTCCATAAAGCTCAGAAGAGGAAATATGATTCCTTGTAGCCAGAGTTACAGGCAGCTGTGAGTCACCTGATATTGGTACTGGGTACAAAACTTGGGTCCTCAGTAAAAGCAGCAAATAGTCTGAACTGCTGAGTCATCATTCCCCCACAATAGCTATATACTATACAAGATCTGGAAGCAGCAATGCAATTCAAATGACAACACAAACATCTGCCGACAAATAATGTCCAGGCCTAGATGCATTCTCTGTTGGAATTAGCAAAACTTTAAAGAAGTTCTAAAACCGATCATTCTCAAACTAGTCTATAAAATATAAAGGAAAGGAACATTTCCAAACTCTTTTAATGAACTCAGTGCCTAGTTTGAGTATCAGATACCAATAAAAACTAAGAATTCTAGAGCCAGTCTTCTTCACCCAGACCCAAAAATTCTCAATGAAATACTTTAAAATATGAGCTTAAGAACATATCAGGAAGATCACCTATTACGATCAAGTTGACTTCATTCCAGTAATGCTGAAATGGCTCATTATATGCAATCAATAAATGTAATGTGTCCTATAAATGGACTCAAGGACAGAAATTACATTATTATCTCAAAAATGCAGAAACCTTTGTCAAAATTCAACATCCTTTCATGAAAAAAAAAATACTCCACATACTAGAAAGAGGCATTATATCTCAGTGCAATGAAGGGTATGTATGATGGACCTATAGCTGACATGCTGCTAAGGCAATTTATACAAGAAGAGTTTATTTTGGCTTATGGTTCTAGAGTAGTCATTCTCAACTGTGCATTGTGACCCCTTTGGGAATCAAGAGACTCTTTTATAAGGGTTGTATATCAGATATCCTGCATATCAGATATTTACATTATGACTCATAACAGTAGCAAAGTTACAGTTATTAAGTAGCAACACACATAATTTTATGATTGGGGATCACCACAGCATGAAGAGCTGTATTAAAGGGGCTCAGCATTAAGAATGTTGAGAACCACTGATCTAGAGAGTTAGGGTCTATAACACTAGGGCGGAGGCATCAAGTAGGCATGGCAACTGAAGCAGGTGAGCCCTGAGTTCATATCTTGAACTGCAAGCATGCAGGAAAGCAGAGTGGAGAACACGGGGAAAGGCATGCAGCACTCAGTAGCAGAAGGAGGCTTTGTGTAAATTAAAAGTCAGCCTGATCGTGTGTGTGTGTGTGTGTGTGTGTGTGTGTGTGTGTGCGCGTGCGTGCGTGCGTGCGTGCGTGCGTGCGTGTGTGTGTGTGTGTGTGTGTGTGTGTGTGTGTGTGTGTTCCCTGGTACATAGAGTACTATCTAGAGTGGTGAAAATTTGTGGTCTTCCTCAAAATGCTATCACACTAGGACCAAAAATTTAATCTTAATTTCTTCTCTAAAAACTCTCTCTCCAAACACAATTACACTAAAATTTATGGTGTCAATGTATGTATTGAGCCTCTGGAATATTTTGGACTATAATTTGGCCCTAGTCTGCTTGACAGATGTGATATTTCCCCAAAATATTAAGAAGCATGCTTTCTATACTAGATGGGGCACATTCCTTTTCATAGAAGTTACAAAGGCCTATGCAAATATACTGTAATAAAGGATAATACACACACACACACACACACACACAGAGAGAGAGAGAGAGAGAGAGAGAGAGAGAGAGAGAGAGAGAGAGAGAGAGAGAGAGAGAGAGAGAGAGAGAGAGAGAGAGAGGAAATGGCAAAAGAATAGAATGCCAGATTCAACTATACCACAAAGAAGGTAGTAACCTGTGTATAGTTAAAAAAATGACACAAAGGTGCAGGCTTCAGGCTATTTGAAGGGTTTTACCCAAACATGGATATTAGACCAAATCACATGATTTATATAAATGATATGAATAAAAATTAAAAACGAAGAATTGAAGATATCCCTGTATGCCTGTATGCCTTGTTTTCTCATTTTGGACATGCGGAAGACCATGAAAATGAGGGAGCAGGCTTTTATTATATTTAAGGAACTGGTCTCATCCACAAAACCTTTGAGACAGTTGCAAAGATTTCCATTTGTGGTACACCAATGAGAATTCAGTATGTAAAAACAGATTCTGGTATAATATCTAAAATGCACAGCACTTTTGCTGACAAGGAAAACCAAAAGAAGAAAGCTAAAACCATGGAACAGGCTGCAGCAGCTGCAAACAAAAAACCTGATCAGGGACTACCAAATCCAGCTAATGCTCAAGGAAATGGAGCACCAAACCCTCAGGTCCTTGATTACCCCCAAACTATATCCTATTCCTAAATAACTTACCAGAAGAGACGAATAAGATGATGTTCTCCATGTTGTTCAATCAGCTCCCTGAGTTCAAGGAAGTTTGCTTGGTACCCTGGAGACATAACATTGCATTTGTAGAATTTGAAAATGATGGGCAAGCTAGAGCTGCCAAAGATGTTCTACAAGGGTTTAAGATCACACCATACGATGCTATGAAGATTACCTATGCCAACAAATAACTATGGAATGCCAGTTTTAATGGACTTGGTGTTATTTATAGTGTTTGCTTTGATCATGTTATTTATAGTGTTTGCTTTGATCACATTCAGTGAAATTGTTTTAACTGGTTGGAAGTGAGGTTGAAGTTTGTGGGAGAAATGCACAAATAAAACTAAACGTATTGGGAGAGCTCTAGTATCATAGAAGAAAACAGATTTTTAATGATAAAAATGTTATAATAGACAAAGATGCAATATCAATGATATCCATGAAAAAGACACCTAATATGATGGCTTATGCCTTTCATCTCAGCACTCAGGTAAAGTCAGGACAACTGAGTTGTTCAAAGCCAATTGTAGCTACAGAGTGAGACTCTGTCTCAAAATAAATATCACAGGACCTGGAGAGATAGTTCAGTGACTAAGAATATTTTCTGCTCTTCCAGAGGACCCAAGGTCTGTTCCTACCTGTCATGATTGGTTGTTCATGACCATCTGTAATTCCAGTTTGAGGGTATTTGATGCCCTCATTTGGCTTCTGTGCACACCTGCACACACAGTGAGACACAAAATACTAATGAAATAAATCTTAAAAAGAAAAGGATGACTTAAATGGCAATGACTGACAATACTACATCTTTAAGGAGATGCATTCCTAATGAAAGTGTTTTAGCATACATGGTAATGATTGTGGCAGTCTCTTATATGCTTAAAATATGTATCTGTGTATTAATTGACAATGCAACTCCTAGATAGTTACAGAAAAATAAAAATGTCTGTTTCCAAAAGTCTTCACCTGCACTTGTAACAGCTTTGTTTATAACAATCCACATTTGCTAATAAGCAAAATAAGAATATGATTATTTTGTTTTTTGGGGGGACAGGGTTTCTCTGTGTAGCCTTGACTGTCCTTGAATCTCTTTGTAGACCAGGCTGGCCTTGGATTCACAGTGATCCACTTGCCTCTGCTTCCCTGAGTGCTGAGATTACAGGCATGTGCCACAGTGCCTGCTTAAGCCAAATATGCTTAAGTGAATGATAAATGTCTCACAATTAGGATACCATTCAGTCATAAAAGAAACAATTCACACACACACACACACACACACAGACACACACACACACAGACACACACACACACACACACACACACACACCACCACCACCATCACCATCACCACCACCACCACCACTACCACAACCACAACTACCACCCCCAACAATAACATTAAAGAATCTCAAAATTATTACATTGAGTGAAATAACACACTCTCAAAAGGTAGTGTTTCTTATGTTTTTATTTCCATAACATTTTGAAAAGGCAAAACCATAAGGATAGAGAACATACCAGTAACTCTCAGTGGTTAAATGTGAATAAAGTATAATCATAAAAGAGGAAATCCTCTAAAATGATGGATATAATGATGTTCTGTATCCTCATTGTGGTAATGGCTACATAAATATATACCTGTGTTAAAACTCATGGAAGAGTTGTATGGACAAAAAAATCTAAATGACTTTATGACAATCCAAACACAAACTTGAATAAATTAAAATGAAAAGAAGAAGAGCTAAGAAGGCTTTGGGTCTGGAACAGCATGTCTATAATAATCAGTTTCACCTATAAAGTCAACAAAGACTTGTCATGGTCTATAAAATCAAGTAAACTAGGAATGGAAGCCATATAATAAAACATGCATGGATGAAGCAGAAGGACAGCAAAAGTATGCATGTAAGTGGGAAAATGAGACAGAAAGGGAATTTGCATGCTGGTCTAAATGAGTCCATAGCTGAGGCAAGACAAACTTTAGTTTTTTCACAGCCATGGTAGTTACTTTCTATCTCCTTTAGTTGGGAAAGTGGATTGATTCTAATGCAGACACATGCCAGATAGTACCAAACTTTCCAGGGCTGCTTTGCAGATGCCTCAGCTGAACCTTACAATATCCTCAAAACCATGACATAACCTTGTAAGCCCCATTGTTACGTTGAGAACAACACATTTTTTATAAGCTTGTACAAATTTGTTGCAAGCGAAATCAAAATGTCCAGCCTTGTCTTCTAGTTGCTATGTGCCAAAGCATATCCTTGAATCAAATGAAAATCTGCAGTTTTTCAGATAGAGCTGTTGTGTGAGCTGTATTCTTCATATGACAGCAACAGAAGAGAATGCCACATCTGCAACGAGTATTTCTGCTATTCTAGGTCACTATCCAAATTACAAATGAATAATAAGAGTATTGGGAAACACCGTGGAAGGGCAATACAGAAAATGATTTTGAAAAGTGTGGGATGACACAACATTTCTGTACAGTAAGAATTGTTTCCATCTTAAAGAAATTTGCTAATAAACTGGATAAGACTAGGGCTCTAAGTGTTATAAGAGGAATGAGCCACATTAAACACCACCCAGCTGGGGATCTATCTAGATTGGCACTTAGTTAAATACCACATTAATATGAAATATCTTAATGAATGGGTCCATGCAATTAACGGTGGTGGTGATAGAAAAGATTTGTCTGCACACTGGGTGTTTTTGGAAGAACCACATCTTGTATAGTATTTTTCCTTTATTTCTTTTTTACTATTTACTTTTTTACATATACATTTATATTATTATACATATATAGAATAAACTACCTA
The DNA here is from genome assembly GCF_903995435.1 of Acomys russatus. NCBI lineage: Eukaryota > Metazoa > Chordata > Mammalia > Rodentia > Muridae > Acomys > Acomys russatus. The sequence continues at coordinate 104,582,122 of NC_067169.1, forward strand.
CAGCAAGAAGAACCACAGAAAACCCAGGAATTATATAAATGTTACATTCATAGTGTTTTGGCTATTTGTATTTGGCAACCTTGAATAACACACCTTTCCTATCTTGGTGCATCTAAAATTCTGAATATAAATCAGTATCTCATCATTATCAACTTAAAACATCTATCTAGACATAAAAACATCTTAACCCCTAAACAACTAAACTTCATTGTAAAACTAAACTGTCTGGTCTTGAACTCCATCAGAGACTTGAGAAGAAATAAAATTGATTACCTGAGTATGCTGGGAGTGCAGGTTAGCAGCTTCTGAAATGAGAAGATGACCGAGACAGTTCGCTCCCTCAACAGTCACTCAGAACTCTATAATGTTGGAGCATCATCTTCAGCCTTCTAGCCTAATATATCTGACAGACATATTTGTGAGGCGGGAACGATTGAGGACTTGCTTACCTTGCCTTGGCAGAATTTGGCCATCAACTCTGCCTGCATCCAAGCTTGCCCTTTTTTAGGCAGAATTCTGTCTGTGGCAGAAATGAGGAAACTTTTCCCAGTGGCTGATTTGCCACATTTGAAGCTATCCCCATAAAGAATTTCTTTGATGCGCATCATCTTCTCTGAGGCAGGCTGGGTGGTAGTCTGTCTTTCTTTACGGAAGACCCCACATGACAAAATGTTGGACGATGTTCATTTTCAAAATGCCTCTGAAAGTAAAAGGAGTTGTCCCTGCCCGTGGGACAAATCGAACCAGGGTTTACCTGAAAGAGGGAGTGGGGATTGAAAGTGGGGGACAGAGATGTGGGAAATAATGAGTCAAGTCTGGAAATTTCTGATCAAGACTTCTTTTAATGTGGACGAGTAAGACTTTATATAGCAAGGTCAACAGGATCTATTCTATCCCACTTTCCCTAGCCCCCAGGCAAGAATACAATTGGCTGAATAGCTTCCTGTAAGAACTTCCTTAATCCTCTGGGTAGCTCTCTGTAAGGACTTCCCTATTTCTTTCAAAGGTTAAAAAAATCAAAATAGCCTAGAACACAAGACCTTCTTCGGCAAGGGTCAACAACTCTTAGGTCACAGTGTGCAGCCTAAGCAGGGGATTTCTAACATGGGGGACAGGGAGTGAAAAGAAAAAGAAAGCCATTAGAATCAGCACAGAGGAAAACAAAGGAAAACTTTAGAAGAAGGTACAAATTTTCTCAAAGGGCTGTGGAAAGAGACCACTGAAGCAGTGTACTGCTGAAGGTCATGCAGGAAGGAACCCCTTGGGATTGTCAAATCTCAGCTATGAGAACTGTAATTCCCATCAGCAAGAAAGAATTATTTCTATTAATTTTAATTATCAAATAATCTGATCCCTGTTTCTGCTGTTGAACATTCTACATGGGTCACATGCCTTGTTGTATAGTGTTATTTGACTTAAAATGTCAGTAGGATTTTAGAGTAGTAATAATAAGAAAGTAAAAAGGCTTATATATTTCCCCAGTTAGTCACCTTTTCTGGTGCTCTTCATATTTCCATCTGGTATCATTTTCCCTTCTGCCTGAAGGAAATCCTGGAACACGTCTTGTAGTGTCAGTTCCTTGATTGATGGGTTTTCTTTTTCCCTCATTATGGGTCATATTTTCCTTCTTCTCTGCACACCTGGTAACTTCTGAATGGGTGCCAAACACTGTGAATTTTACCTTGTTGGATACTGTAGAGTCCTATAAATATTCCTGAACTCTGTCTGAGATCTTGCTAAGTTATTTGGAAATAGTTTCGTCTTTTGGGTCTTTGCTTTCGTGATTTGTTGGACAGACCCTGAGTAGTGTTTAGTCTAGGGTTACTTCTACCCTGCTATTGAACAGGAGGACTCTTGTAAGCATTTCGGCCTATGCCCTGTGAAGTATAAAGCCTTCCAGTCAGGCTAATTGAGAACAAGCACCATTCTTTCCCTGTGTGTGCACTAAGTGCTGATACATCGAATCCTCTGGGTGCTTCTTTCCCTTGCCTGGGTTATCTTCCTCATATGCACATGCTAGTAGACGCTTAAGCTGAGTCCTCTGCACACCTCCCAAGTTCTCTCTGCAGCCATCTGCACTTCCCTAATACACTGTTCTTCTGGAATTCTAGCTTCCTGCTAGGTTCTGTGTCCTCTCTGCTGGCACCATCCAGAAACCCTCTCAGGTTTACACTGGTGTCCTCATTTATGTGACACTAGTGATCCCCGGACTTTGTTGTTTGATTTCCAGTATTAGGAAAACCATTTTTCATAGATTCCTGTTTGGCCTTATTGTTTCTGGCAGGAGGATGAATCTAAAACCCTTTACCCTATCTTGGTCAACAGTGAGAATTCTAACTCTTTGGGCTTTGGCAAACAACTGTGAGCAATTCTGATACCCATTTCTTAGGATTTCTTAGGAGCTTGTTCCTTGTACCTTTTAGACTTCTTGTTTTCCTAGAATCTCACATCAAAGATTTCTACCCAAGTTCAGAGCTTCTCTCTATGCTGGCGCATCTTTATTTTGATATTTCATTTTATTGCAGAAATCCTGAAAAGAATATTGCTTAATAGTACTTTTGTAAATATGTTTCTGCAGAAGTAGGACATGTTTTAAGATTTTAAGATCCAAGGTTTTTACCCTCATCATTGTTTTTGTTGTTGTTTCTTTGGGGCTCTGGGTCCCCAACCTTGGTATTGCTTGGTTATTTGGGGTACTTTGTGTTTCCATATGAACTTGGGTTTGTTCATTTTGTTTGTCTTTTATGGATTTTTTTGTTTCAGTCAAGAAAGTCATTGAGGTTTTGATGGGGAGTTCATTGAATCTGCAGTTCATCTTCTGTATAAACCTTGCATTTACTCATAAAACATACATATGTTGAGTATTTGCTACATACCACAAACCAAAACATCAGGCTGGTTAGTTTTATGTCATCTTGACACAAGTTACAGTAATTTTGGAAGTAGGAAATCAGTTGAGAAAATGCCCCCAACAGATTGGCCTGTGGACTAGTGTGTGATGCATTTTATTGGATGATGATTGGTGTGGGAGTGCCCAGAACACGATGGTAGTGACACCTAGGGCTGTGGGTCCTGACTGATGTAGGAAAGCAGGCTGATAAAACCAGTACACACAACTCCTCCATAGCTTCTTCATCAGCTCCTGCGTCCAGGTTCCTGCTATGTTTGAGTTCTCTCAGTTATGGACTTTGTTGTGAAACTGTAAGCTGAAATAAATACTTTTTGCCCCACCACCAGTTGCTTTTGGCCATGATGTTTTATCTTAGCAATAGAAACCTTAACTAAGAAAAGCAGTGAGGAACTAGACAAAATGTATTTTCTTCTGTCTCAAGTAGTCTATATTGTGGGATGAGTAGGCAAAAGGCGTTAACATAATTTTTTTAATGAATCAAGTACGTAAGTTCAACATAGCAAGCTCTGAGTACAGGTAAGATAATAATGCAGCGAAGTTGTGTTTTTTGATTGGGTGTCTACAGGTCTCAAATAGTAGATGATACTTGAGCAAAGATCTGAAGGAAATGGGAAGATGAGCCAAGCAAGTGCTGTGTGGGAAAAGAGTAGCACAAACAGAGACTATGTATGTGTAAAGATACAAAGCTGATGCCTAAACAGTTATGAATATCAAGGTGGCTTGTGTGACTAGAGAGGGTACAACAAGGGAGAGTCAGCTGGACAGGAGGACAGATAATGGAACTTGATAATGCCGATCATGAAGTGGAGAGAGGCCTTTGTGTTTTATTCTGACAGACCCAGGAAAGCATTGGAAGTTTTAAGCAGAGGAATGAGATGATAACAGTAATGTTTTATTGAGATCACTTTAAGAACTGTTAAGAAAATGAACTAGTAGTGTAGAGAGGACAAAGGATAAACTGTATCAGCCTGTTAAGAGATTTAGTCATAGTAAAGCTGGTAAGAAGTGATTAGAATTAGCACATCTTTGATAGGTACAAGAAATGGGTCTTGCTGATGAATCTTATTACTTTATTATTTATATGTATTGTTGTTTTGCTTGCATGTATGTCTCTGTATCACGTGTGTGTCAGGTACCTTCAGAGGCCAGAAGAAGGTGTTGGATTCCCTGGATTTGGAGCTGCAAGTAGTTGTCAGCCACCATGTGGGTGATAGGAATCAAACTTGGGACCTTTGGAAGAACAGTCATTGCACTAAACTGCTGAGTCATCTTTCCAGCTCCACAAATCACTTCTTTTAATATTCAAGAAAAGGCATGACCTAGAGCAACTGAAAGAACAGAATTATTATTCCTGACAAGCAGATCACAAGTTTTGGACTTATGAAGTTTAAGCTGTTGGCTAGATAACTAACTGGTGATACATGCTGACATATGAATACGGACTTCTTTGGAGAGATCTGGGCTGCACACACATACACACACACACACACACACACACACACACACACACACACACTTTGGAACTATAAGCATGAGTGAGAGCGCTTGCAACAAAGAAGAAGCCCCAAGATTGAACTCTGTGGAATTCTTATATTTAGAAGCCAGGGGGTAAAGATGAAATTAGCAAAGGCAATTGCAAAAGAACAGTTAGAGAGGTGGAACAGGGTGTCCTGAAGGCCAAGTTTAAAAAGGACAAAGCAGTAGGTTTTGTCAAATGTGGCTGATGGATTAACTAAGATAACCAAGAATGAATTGCTTGCGCTGGGAGGACATTGATGACTTTTATAATTGCTGTGTCAGTGGAGGGACAGACTCAAAGAATGATTGGCAATGGTTCAGGAGGGAACTGAAACTGTGGGACTTAGGACAGGGAATCTATCACTTCCAGGGAGTTTTGCTGTAAACAGAAAAGCCAGGGTGGCACATAGAAAGAGACAGCACATAGAAAGAGAGATTTTACTGTGTAGTGTTTTCAACCAGAAGACATGCTTGATTGAGGGAAAATTCAGACAAACAAAGAACAATCGGTAATATAAGGGAAATATCAAAGAAACATTTGCGTGATATCCCTGAACAAGGGAGAGGTCTTTAGCTGCCATGTACAAACTGAGGACCGCGGCAAAGAAAGGTCAGGATGATGTATCCATAGTAACAGAATAAAAGGCCAAATATAATGGGATAGGAAATGAGCCCATATTATGAGCTTCTTGAAAAAGAAAAAACAAAGCTCTCTGATGGCTTCTATTCTCTCAGTGAAATGATCATCGAGACAAAAACCCGAGAGTACACATTAAAAGGATGGGTTGTGTTAGTCTTTGAGGTAAAAAGACAAAATGAGAGACAGTTGTCTTTGAGATGGCAGAGAGAGTGCCCTAGGTAGTGGTCTTGGATAGGTAGCATTAGTAAGGATACACTTATGTTTCATGACAAAAATACAGAGTAAGGTAACTCCTCAAGATTGTAGATTTTACTATAGCTGTGGAATCCAAGTTTGGGGCTGGATAATATTGATGTATATTTCATTAAAATTTATGGAAAAACTTACATTGCCCACTAACAATATTAATAGATTATCTCAAATAAGAAGTGGTATTGAAAAGTAGCTTCATGAACACATGAATCTCCATAAGACATCATGCCTGAGCCATATCCATAGTTTTCCACATTCTTACTCGTCAAGAGAGAAAATGTTTAAGAAAAGTTGATGGTACCTAACTCTCTATCCTTTACAACTTCATGTTCCATGATTTCTTGATGATTTCTGGCCTGTTTCTTCATCTTGTACTCATTGATTCACTCACTAGTTGATTGGTTTTTTTTTTTTTTTTTTTTTTGTTATTTTGATAAAACACCAGAGAAAAGCAGCTTAATTAAAGAAAGACTCATGATTTGACAGAAGCGAGTCTATCCTGATGGAGAAGGGATGGAAGTAGACACTTGCTTACACCTGGGTAGATCAGAAAGTAGATGGGAGCCAGGAACCAGGGCTGGGCTCTAGGACATGAATATCCACTCCTGCCTCACATCCCCTACATGTGAACTTCTTCCAATTAGACCCCTAACTCTCAGAGGTTCAACAATCTCCCAAAAATAGTGCTACATACTGGGGACCAGATTTTCTAACAAATGAGTCCCTGGAGGAATATTTAATACTTAAGCCATAAAAATGTCTACTAGGTAAATGACTCAATTGATGAAGGATGAATAACCATGGTGTCTTGACCTTGGCCTCCTCCTCCTACCTCTTTTAGGCTATGACTGCTTATGTGGGAGCTAGTTTTCTCATTACCCATTTCCATAACCTTAATGGGATAGAATGCCTTCCAAAGGAATCGATCTGACGACTTTCATAAGGCAGATACCATAGTGAGGTACTGATTGCTGCTCAAGGCAGGACCTGGTTGTACTGATAGCTTTAAGTAGTAAAGACGTTTAATTTGATTTCTATTTACTTGATCTTTGGGTCTTTCCTTCAACTGGCTCTAACCTCGGGTAAGAAATACACAAATATGCTTTAATCACCTCAAATTCTCATGCAAGTTTTTATGCTACTTAAAATGATATGTTACTTAATTAAGGTAATAAGTAATAGACTCACATAACATGGGGCTGTATATGATAAAGTAGAAAACTAAAAATCAACCCAAAATCCAATATGTGCTTGTTTTTTGAATGTGAAATGTCTCCGACAGGCTTATGTATTCCAGTGCTTGTTTCCCACTTGGTAGCATTGTCTCAGAAAAGTGTGCTTCCTTTCGGAGATAGGCCTACTGGAAGAAGTAAGTCTCTAGAGACAGGATTTGAGATATTATAGCTCAGCCCCATCTCCACATCTTGTAGGACCAAGATGTGAGGAAGTGAGGAATTCTTGCTACACACTACTGGCACCATTTTCCACCTCCACTCGAACTCTAAGCCACAAGGAACCTTCCTTCCTGAATTTTCTGTTTTCCAAGTGTTTGGTCACAGCAGCATGAACAATAACTAACGCAGTGCTCATGACATGTATATGAAATGCAGAACTAGAGATGGCAATCCAAGCAGCTCAAGATAGGGCACAAGCTTTTTCTTATTGTTAGCACATCTCTGGAAGGTGTTACTTCATTGCTAAAAACATGCCATTGCAAAAAACTTTACAAAACAAGATGCAGACTAGTTAGCATAGAATTAGATACTTCTCCACAAAGAAGTCCCTAACAACAGCAATGGTGATGCTAGCATTCATGATAACCTTGGCAAGCCCCAACATTAAAAAAAATCCCTTGAGAATTTCATGGATGCACACAATGTGCTAGGATAAAATCAAGCCTTCCTTCTCATCTTTCTCCAAATTTCCAATGTTTTATCTTTAAAAGCTGAGTGAAATTAGTGCTACAAGACAGTCATGACTTTAGTGCCATCCACTGAACTATAGGTGACATATCCAGCCAAATCATATTTTCAGTGTTTCATACATAACAACTTTATAAGGTAGGTAGTCTTCTTCTCTCTGTGCAGAAACTCAGACAAAGTGAATTATACTTGGCTGAGGGTACACAGTAAGATAGCAGAGCAGAAACTCTGGCTCAGGATTTCAGATGCTAAAAGTTGCCTTTTTAATTTTTAACAATTAACACATTTATTTATTTATTTATTTATTTATTATTTCTTGTGTGTGTGCATGCACCCTGCAGTGTGAGCGTAGAGGTCAGAAGAAAACTTTAATAGAGTCTCCTGTTGTCTTCTACCCTATGTATCTGGGGGATTGATCTCAAACCATCAGTCTTGATGACAAGCACCTTCACGCACTGAGCCATCTTGGTGGCTCCAGCCTACTTTCCTCCTAATTACAGAAGTAACGCTAAGATGTGTACCATGGAAGATTGCTGAAACCCATAGAAGTAAAGCCATGGTTCCGAGTAAACCTCATAATCTGCTCTAAGCAACAGGAGTGTACAGGCCATGGATGATGAAACAATGAATGCATACACACTCATTGGAGATTTTTGTTGTTGTTGGTTAAGTCTGAAAATAAAATTCTTGGCAGAGAGCCGAGGGAATTCTGACATCTCACCTTTAGTCAATAAAGTAAGTTATAATATACCTAATTTATAAAACAGCAACAACTGGGAATGCAAATTCTAATCTTATTAAACAGGCCAGTGGGACTTGGGGTAGCCTGAACTGTACCTGGGAAATTGTAGGGGCATGAGAATCCTGCCAATGCTTTCCAGCCTGAGGTGAGGTAATCCCAGAAGACAAGCTCTTTGTGGCCTGGAGGGTTATCTATGCTGCTCTTTCAGCAGTGAGTGGAAGACAGCTTACTCTGAGTCTCCAAATACTACCTAGGGAGGTGCCTTCATCCTGCACATTTTTTTTTTACCCATCATTGCTTTTAATTCATGACTGTACAAGGAAAAAAAACCATGGAAGGGAAGAAGAAAAACTAATAATCACTTGTGTTTCCTTTTATCCTCTTTCATTGCATAAAATAGGGATTGTCTCAGACGTACAAACAAGGATACTGAGGCTGAAACAGGAATGCATTTGTTCAGGGTCTCAAAGTGGTCAAATCATGAGGACATGAGTGAAATCTGCATTTCCTCATTTTAAAGAACTTTTTTCAGTTCTACCCTTTTGGGGAAGACTGGAATGCAGAGACTTTGATATTTTCAAGTCTTGTTTTATTCATTAATCATTCTGATTTTGAAGTGTTCTCAAGACAGCATCTTAGCATCTTTATTTTTCTTCAAATATAACTAACTTGCTATTTGAGAAATTTGTACACTGTTCTGTGATCATATTCAACCCCTCCCCAAACTCTTACCAGGTTCACTGTCCCCCTCCAACCCCAATTTCCTATACCCATGAATCTGTGTGCTTTAAAAAAAACCATTAAGACCAATTTATGCTGCCCAAATATTCTTGAATGGGTGACCTTGTACTGTAGCATGGTTAGTTTACCAGAGGCTATGCCCTTCCTCTCCTAGCAGCTAACCTTTGACATTAGCTCCTTAGCTACAGATGGGACTGCCTACATTCACCCTCAGTGATGGGATTTGGTATGCTTTGGACTTCCACAGACATTGTTCATGGAAGGTACCATCTTTCTACACAGCTCAGGTATTTTCCCTTCAAACTCATTACACTCCTAACTGAACTCCTGGAATACTGAGATTACTGGTGACTGTCACTACATCCATTTTAAAAGTGAAGAAGTGGAGCTCAGGACTTACCTGACACAAATTTCACTAACTTTCATCCAATTGTATGCTAGGAAGCAGTGTGGACTTTGCTAGTCCCAGCAGGCTCTTGGTAAGTAATTTTGCTGTTCGCTTCAAACGGTCCACACTACACTCTTTGTCTACTGCGCTACAGAGGAGGCAGTGCAAATATCTGGATCCCCCCTTGGAAAGTTTTGACAGCATCGTGATGAACACTTTCTGTGTATGAGTCACAGGCCAGTACTGTGTTCCCTTCTTTGAAGTGAAAAAATAAACACTGTGTGGCTTGAGTATAATTTTAGCTAGAAAATTCTACTTGAGCAGAACTCGAAGCTATGGGCATCTCGGAAAGCCCAGGACATGAAAATTCTTCACTCATGGTCTTTACTCATGAACTGGGAGAGACAGGAATAGAAATGGAAGGGTACTTTCCTCTCAATTTTCTGTCACTAACTCTAACTGTTCTTATCAGTGGTCAGCATAGAACATTGTAGACTATTCTTTGTATGTGTAAAACTCTCAAAAAATAAATTTAAGTCAAAGATTGGTAAATTTAAGCCATGAACTTTAAGGCCTCTACTGAGGCCTAACATCAGGTCTCACTGCTGATCATACATGGCTCCTTATAGAAAATGTGAAAATAGAGCTGGGACTGGGACTCTTTGGTTCAATGTCTGGTAGTCCCCCACAAAGATCTGCTTTCCATTCACAACACACCCGAAACATAAAAATAAAAAGATTTAAAAAAAACCACCCCAGGACTCTGCAATCCTGAAGGAGCAAGTACATACAGCAGTTCTCACCCTGTGTAACAGTAAGTGGAGACATAGTCTTAATAACCATTGACTTCAAATACATTTGATCACTGCCTACCCAGCTCCAGGATCTGTGCTTAGAGGTGCCAATTACAAGACTACGATTACCACAGATGCTTCCAGAGCCTCCTGGAACCTCTGTGTGACCAGCTCCCCAGCAGTAGAACACGTGAGAAGGGGCATGATGAAACTGAACTCAGGGGCTATGGTACCAGAGAGGAACTGGGGGGGGGGGGATCATAGAACTGTCTAGGCAGGCCTGAAGACATTCTAAAGAGGCATTTGTGTTCCTCCTTTTACTGTCAGACTACTGAAATGATGGTCCTCAAGAAATTAGAAATTCCCTCAGAAATCTCTTGCTGGGGAAGGAAAATACCAAAGCCTGGTACCAGCTGGGTAATGAACTTGTCTCCCAGGAAGAAATTTCATGCATTTCTGACAAGTTGTCAAGCCATCTTGCAAGAGAGACTAGCTGACCATGATGAATTGGGACCACAACTTAACCAGGACCACTCAGGCATACCTCTCACCCTCTATTTAAACCTGTGAATAGAGATGGATCAGGGAGGGGTCTCCATACTTCTCTGCTTCTTTCCCCAATGTGGCCACATAGAATACATCTCTCTGTATTTGGTTTTCACTATCAAGTGTATCTCTAGTTGAATCATTGCGGTGGTTTATTTGTCAAAAATCAGGTGTCTATAAGTGGGTAGGTTTATTTCAGGTTCTTCATTTTCATTCCATTGATCCACCTGTTTGTTTCTATGCCAGTACCATGCAATTTTTTTTATTACTGTTGCTCTATAGTACAGTTTGAGTTCAGGGATAGAGATTCCTCCAAAAGATCTTTTATTGTTCAGGATTGTTTAAGCTATTCTGGGTATTTTGTTTTTTTCATATGAAGTTGAGATTTGTTCTTTCAAGGTCTGTAAAAAATTATGTTGCAATTTTAATGTGAATTGCATTGAATCTGTAGATTGCTTTTGGTAAGATGACCATTTTTACTATGTTGATTTTCCTGATCCACGAGCATCGGAGATCTTTCCATCTTCTGCTGTCTTCTTCAATTTCTTTATTCAGAGATTTGAAGGGTTTTTTTTTTCATACAAGTCTTTCAATTGCTTGGTTAGAGTTACACCAAGATACTTTATGGTTTTTGTGGCTATTGTGAAGAGTATGGTTTCCTTGATTTCTTTCTCAGTCTGTTTGTTTTTTGTATTAAGGAGGGCTACTGATTTTTTTAGTTGAATGTGTATCCAGCTACTTTGCTGAAGGTCTTTTTCAGCTGTAGGAGATGAGTTGCTGAACAGGACACTATCATTGCCCAGCTTTGATCCAGATTTGGTAATAGTCACACTGAAGTGGGCCAGAAAGGTAGTAAAAGCTGAAGGGATTTGAGAAGATGACGAAGTCCTCTATTCCAGGATTAGTTTGCATTCACCAATGGCTGACAGTCAAACACTTCAACACAAATGACAAAATCAAGGTTGCCTATAAATACAGCCTTCTCTTTCCAAGAGCTATCTCAAAGATGCTAAGAACAACAAAGCCTGTACTGCCTTACAGATGCAACGTCTGTGACTTTTGATCCTTGCCTCCTTAGTACCCTTTCTTTTTCTTAAAGCTAAATGATGCTCCTCAGAAAATAACTTCACAATTTCGTTTACAAAAGAAAAATTTTTACAAAGGACAATCAGAGACTTTTTTTTTTTACTTGACTTTAAAACCTTGATTAAGTTAATAGCTTTGTTTTATCTTTAACCTGGCTGTATAGTATATCCTTTGAAAAATGTGATTCCAAGAGCTGCAAAATCTCTCTCATGAACATAGTCGCAGACATATAGGCACAGGCATACAGACAGAAAGACACAGAGACACACATATTCTGGTGAGGGAGGAAGGCTAAGAACTACCCTAATGTTTTGTTGTTATTGTTCTGATGCCTCTCTCTCTCTCTCTCTCTCTCTCTCTCTCTCTCTCTCTCTCTCTCTCTGTGTGTGTGTGTGTGTGTGTGTGTGTGTTCCTATTGTTCTCTGCTGTACTCTCTTGAGACAGTGTGTTTAACAGTTTAAGGCTAGCCTAGCTGGCCAGGAAGCTCTAGTTAGGGATGTGCTCTACCACTAGCTAAATGTTCCTACATCAGGAGCCAAATGATTCTATTCATAAGACACTTAGACATGAGACTCCCCCTTGAGAAGCCCACTCTCATGTCTTAGATGTGTACTGCCCTTTAGAGGCAGGGTTTCTCTATGTAGTCCTGGCTGTCCTGAGCATGTTCTGTAGATCAGGCTGGCCTCAAACTCTGCCTCCCTGGTGCTGGCTGTAATGTCACTTTTTGTAAGGGTATATATATATATATATATATATCTGTATATATATCTGTGTTTAAATCCGAATTGTGTAATATAGCTCCTTATTGTTACTTAATAAACTCACCAAGATGGTTCCATTCTAAGTTTTCCTAAATTTATTTTATTTGTTTTGTTGTTGTTGTCTCTCTGTCTCTGTCTCTCTCTCTCTCTGTGTGTGTGTGAGTGTGTGTGTGTGTGTGTGTGTGTGTGTGTGAGAGAGAGAGAGAGAGAGAGAGAGAGAGAGAGAGAGAGAGAGAGAGGGTCTCTTAATGTAATTCTGACTGCCCTGGATTATCTCAATAATGCTGACACTGGCCATTTTCTGACTGAGCCTGATTTGACACTGGACTGTATCCTGACTAGAGGGATCGTTATACATCTTGTAGAATCTAATCTTTTCTTAACATCTGCTGAAGAATAACTCCTGGTGGATGGGGAGATGGCTTCGTAGGTAAGAGGGTTTGTTGTGTAAGCATAAGAAGCAGGGGTCTGATTGCAGTACTCACATAAGAAGCCAGGCATGGCTGCACGTGCCTATAAATCCGAACACTGTGGGGTGGAGGGAGATTGGAGGATCACTCATGCTTGCTGGTTACTAGGATAGCTTCAGGTTCATTTAGAGAACCTCAAGAAAATAAAGTTGAGAGTAGTAGAACATGGCACCGGATGAGCTCCTCTGGCCTGCACATGTGCAGTAGGGGTAGGAACCTTGAAGAAAGAAAAACAAAATAAAAAACGAAATCAGCAAATCAGCTCTCTCTCTCTCTCTCTCTCTCTCTCTCTCTCCTCCCCTCTCCCTCCCTCTCTCTCCTCTCCTCTCTCTCGCTCTCCTCTCTCCCTCTCTCCTCTCTCTCTCTCTCTCTCTCTCTCTCTCTCTCTCTCTCTCTCTCTCTCTCTCTCTCTCACCAGTTATTCACCAAAATATAAATTAGAACAGTAAGTAACTTTTCCTAGAATCCTGCAATGAACAACCTTGGTGTTCAGACCTGCCAAACATGTAATTATGAATGTAATAAATGAATAATGCATTCCAGTTTGAAAAAAAAGAGGAGGAAAAGAAGGAGATTCATCATAAGGCAATATTTATTTTTCTATCAGAAGGCTTGGTCAATTACACAAGAGGAGAAACATGCCCTTCCCCAGGTACCTCAAACTTCCACCGGGCAATAATACCTCAGCTGAGACACACTGCTCTGGGATGATGGTGTGTGTGTGTGTGGGGGGGGGGTTCGCTTCCCTGGAACATCATTGCAACCTTTCAGTAAAGTTCATTTCAGCCTAGGCAGAAATATGCCAGAACTCGAAGCCAAGCTCCAGGCTGTTCATGCTTTTTGCCCATTCGTGCTACTAGCAAGTAGAAACATGGACTTGGCAATAAAAAAAGACTGACTTGGGGCTGTGCTATGCAGCAGCTGTGCGACCCTATGACACTTAACATCTCTGTTCTCTATTGTCTGCTTTATAAACTGGAGATGCGACAGCACCCACTTCCCTGGATTAGGATAACGTCTGCAAGAGCGAAAGGGTAATTACTACTGTTGGTGTTTTGGGCACCCTGCCAACTGTTGCGACACTCTGCTGATGCAATTCTCACCATTCCAGTGGTGCGGTCACTGTCATTACACTTGCCTCAGGAATCACCAAAGGGGAGCATGTCTTTCTTTCATTGAGTGGCTCCTTGATAACCAGCCTAATATGATTTATCTTATTAAGAAAGATATTCAGAGTCAATTTACTTGGCCAGCTCTTCCTTTTGCTGTGGAATAAGGTCTAAAGGACAAGGCTGATGACCATCCATGACGGTTCCCATCAAGTGCCTTTCCCTGTGTTCCTAAACCAGGACCCAGGGACCTCAGCTCTCTTTCAAGTGAATCCCTATCAACCATCCCTACTAAAATAGCCTTTGTTTCCATTTTTAGTCCTGCTATGCTGAGAGCCTCCCTCAGTTACCTCTCTAGGGTATGTTCTCTTCTGCAAGTTAGAGGGGACTCCCCTACTTATCACAAAGCCCTCAAATAAGAAACAGCACTTGGTCCCCACTGTGACCCTGTTTCAGTAATTCAGAAAAACTCTATGTCTCCTTCTAGCAACTATGGACCTCTGATTTGGGGCACAGGCAAAGTGCGTGCCTGACAGTCTCATTGTCACCAGTTGGAGGGGCTCAAAGCAATGGTGTGGGAAGAGGTTTGTTTAAACATACAGCATATAGATGGAGCCTAGACTTTGGCAAACAACTGACTGCCACAAACAACTGACTCTCACGCAGTTGTTGAGACACCTGAACACACGCCATTCTCCACCTCTCTGTATCCCTCATATTCCCCATTAGCTAATGCGAATGATGGATCCTGGGAAGTGTTCATAAGCAGTGTAGAGTGGGGAGGGTTGCTATGCCCCATCCTCTCCATGTTATGCTGAGGTTAGATACCCGAGTGAGTTTTATCCTCATCTATAAGATACCCCCTAAGGACCAAAGAGATTAAAAACAGGCTCCCCCCCCCATTCCTGTATGATTTCTCGTTTCTTTTTCACAGCTCTAAGAATATCACACTACTAGTAGGCCTCAGGGTATCTGCCAACTTCCTGCTGGGGGCTGCTCTGTGATGTTTCAATCATGGCAAAGCACAGGGGAGAGGGAAAGTAGGCACAAGCATGCTTTTCCAATGAGTGCGTGTGCGTGCGCGCGCACGCACACACACACACACACACACCAACATAAAGCCACACTTCTCGTGTTTATTCTCCCAGAGCACCATTTCTAAACCCTTAAGAGCACTCAGACAAAAGATCCTCAATAGCCAGCATTTGATGTCTGGAATATGTAAATCAGCATTACCAGATCTCCTCAAGCCCTCATACAGATTTGGCTAAACGTACTTGAATGCAATTTTTTTTTTTCTCACAGAGATATTTACAGCCAAAGGGGAGTAAGGTGGTGCCCACAGTATAAGACCATGTATACATACATACACACACGTTCCATGTAAATTGTGCCACAAATATTATTCTAGTGATAGTCACAGTTGCGTGAGAGAAATGCATAAACATAATTAAACTTAACATAAATTGTGTTTCATTTTTTTGGAAAGAGAAGGAAAGTGTGAAATCAAGGTTCCAGTGAGTTTACCGAAATCAGGATAGCAACCGCAATGTCAAACAAGATGACAGCAGGAGGTAGGGCTGCTGGCTCCTTTAAATCCACACAAGTCACAAACCAGCATGTGCCACTTTGCACTCAGCATTCTCATCTCCAGTCACACCATTCCCCTCTTTGGTGTGGTCTCCATGATTCCACGAAGTCCTTAAGCTGATTCTTCACTGTCATTGTAACATCTAATCATGCACTTTCTTCCCCTGCCTTTTGAATCATGAACGAATGATTTAATCACAATGACTTCTCTTCCCAGGTCACAAATCTGTGGCCAGCTAATGTAGCAGTGCTCTTCTCCCTTCTTGGGTTCCAGCTAAGATCCTTCTAACGAAATGACTTCCCAGCTATGGGAAGCAGCAGCTTAGCTTGTCAACAAAGGGCTTGGGCTTTGTATTCAGATGTGTAGAAGCCCACTGGCTAGCTGTATGACGTTCAGCAAGTTACTCAACTGTCGCATGCCTCAGCATCCTTTTTCTGATAGCCAGACACCACAGTAGCATTTCGGTCACCAGATGTGACGTGTGTAATGATGTCACTGAATGGGAACAGGTCCTAAGTAGATGTTCAGGAAATGTTAGCTGCCACTACCACTACTGCCACTGCCACTGCCATCGCCCCTGCTGCCACCACCGCCACCACTATCCATCTTTCTATTCTGATGAAACTGTTCAGGTGATGATAATACAGAATGCCTCTTCCTTATGTCTCCGGAACATTCCATTTCTAAAATCCATGGAAGTCAAGAAACTCCTTTTTGTCCTCTGATTCTAAACTTATAGATCTATTCCAGTTACTATGCAGTGTCTTAGGTTTTCCATAATTATGCAAAGTAATTCACAATTGATCCTGTTAGTGACATGCTTAATGGCTGCACAGAGAGAAGAAAGCAAGGTTCTTGTCCTTTTGGATACTCTAATGAGACATAGTCCCCATCTGTCACTAAAATCACAACCACAACAGCTTTGAGTTCTTCAAGCAGAGACTGGGGAGCTGGTAAGAAGGAGGTATTTGATGACAAATACTTACTACATTTGAAAGCACAGTGTGAAAGTGATTGCTCTACACCTTAAGAAAACACATGTTATTTCAGAAGGGGAAGACAGAGTTTCTCAGTGTAGCCTTGCCTGTCTTGGAACTCTCTCTATGAACCAGGCTGGCCTTGCACTCAGAGATCGGCCTGCCTCTGCCTTCTGAGTGCTGGGATTAAAGGTATGCACCACCACCAACCTGATAACTAACTACGTCTATGTGTTTTTATAGCATAATTTATGTTATAGAAAGTAAAGTTACTTACCAGGAAACTGGGACAGAGGGGAGGGCATCCTATTGGGACTCTAAATGAGAGACGCATGGGAGAATAGCAAAATAAAAGGATACAGAGGGTCCTAGAAATCTACAAGTAGAACAATATGATAGGCAGATTTGGGCCCAGGGGTCCCGCTCAAACTAAGGCACCAGCCAAGGACAATACAGGAGGTAAACTTTAAACCCCTTCCCAGATCTAGCCAATGGTCAGAATATTCTCCACAGTTGAGTGGAGAGTGTGATATGACTTTCTCACGTACTATGGTGCCTCACATTTGACCATGTCCCCTGGAGGGGGAGACCTGGTGGCACTCAGAGGAAGGACAGCAGGTAGCCAAGAAGAGACTTGATACCCTATGAGAATATACAGGGGGAGGTAATCCCCCTCAGGAACAGTCATAAGGGAGGGGAATAATGGAAAAATGAGGCGGGGGGGAGGAATGGGGGGATACAAGGGATGGGATAAACATTGAGATTTAACAAGAATAAATTAAAAAAAAAAGAAAGTAAAGTTACTACAGGCAACTAAATGAACATGTTATAACTTTACATATCTTTTCACTTTAAAAATAATTTATTTAACTTTAACTTATGTGCATTGGTGTGGGGGTGTCAGATCCCTTGGAACTGGAGTTACAGACAGGTGTGAGCTGCTGAGAACTGAACCCAGGTCGTTTGGAAAAATAGACAGTGCTCTTAACCACTGAGCCATCTCTTCAGCCCCTCTTTTTCACTTTTGTGGCAACAGCTACAATATTAATTACCAAAAGTGCTTAGTATAATTTTTTTTACTTATAGTTCATAGCTAGTACATGATCTCGAAATCTCTTCACTCTACACACACAGATGTACTTTCTGTCCTTTGACCTACCTTCCACCCCAAATCACCATTGCTTTGCTCCGTGTCTTTTAATTGCTTTTTTCTTCTTGAGATTATAGAATGTTTCCTTTACTTGTATGGTTTATTTAACTTAGTGCAATGTTCTTCCAGCTGAACTGGGGTAAAAACATTCTTCTTAAGGCCAAAAATGTACCCCATGTACTGACACTTTGGATATATATCATAATATAATATATATATATATAATTTTTATTGATTCTTTGTGAGTTTCATATCATGTACCCCAGTTCCACTTGTCTCCCCAACCTCTCACATCTGCCCTCTACCCTTGCAATGAATCTTCCCCCAAAAAAGAGAGAATAAAAAAGACAAACAAAAAAATAAAACAAAGTATAGAAAACATCTTGTGGAAGCTGTAGTGTGTCACAGTGTATACCACAGTATATTCCTCTGTCCACACCTTTTCACTTGCAAATGTTCATTGCAATGAGACATTGGTCTCTGGCTTCTATGACACCATCAATGTTGGATCCTCACTGGGACTCCTCCCAATATCTTATTGTTGCCATGTGATCCTGCAGCTTTGGATCAACAGGATCAGCTCTTTTACACACTCTAACTGTTCAAAGATGATGTAAATTTTGGGGTAGGCCAACTTAAAGAAAAATCCTTAATGTTGTTTCACACTTCCCTTCTTGGCACTGTCTTCTATTTACACTGAAGAAGAGGGTAGCTGTAGCTCCATGACCTTCTAGAATATTCTTCTGAGGTACCAGGTGCTCACGAATCTGCTTATGTCTTATAGCCTTGTCTGCTAGCATATATCTCTTCTGCCATAAAGTTGCTCTAATTTCAGCTTCGTCACACTCCATTTCCCTCTGTTTGGGCTTCATTCTGTTAATGAGGCAAAAAGATAAGAAAAAGGTCAGAGGTATGAGCCAAGTGGTTCTAGTATAAAAAAGTATTCTTACTTTGATTCATTGTAGTTCTGTTTTCATTTTTATTTCTAAAATCATACTCCATTGTCAAATCTTATTACTTCAGTAGCAAGAAAAAAAGTGCCCAGTGGAAGCAGATAAAAACTCAGGACAAATATATAAGCAGCACAACTGTAGACTTGCTTATTTGAAAACAAAGAAATCAAAAAACAAGGACACAAAGTAGGTATGAAATGGACATAGCGCTGAGAGGACCTGGGGGAAGGGCAACTTATCATCTAAGTATATTGTATGAAATTGTTCAAGAGCTAATAGAAAGAATTTTAAAAGACTGGGACAGCTGGATAGAGAATCAAACTCCAGTGCAAGAGCCTTGTGCCCCATGGATGAAAAGCCCACTGAGCTTCTGTTAATGTTGTAAGTGCTATCAGATCTCCACTCTTAGCCCTTGAGACATCCACTCTGCTCACGCCCCTGTTACAATTATACTGTTGTTCAAGAATTGTTTTCCAGTGCAGCAGAATCCAGAGTCATTGGTCAGCGCAGAAATCTGCAAGTGACCATTCGATACAGTGTATGAATTAGTGTCTAAGCACCCTTGCTCCTGTGGGAATAATTCTCAGATATGTGGTTTGCAGCATTGCTCAGAGAGTCTCCCCCTGATTGTCAGCCCTGGCTTGTGTGTGGTAGTTAGCTTAATAGCACATTCTATGGGCAGTCATCATTTCCTCTCTCACCCACCCCTCATGTACACATGTTACCTGCAGTTCGCAGACAATCTACTTCTACATAAATCCCTGTCTGAGAATCTGCTTCCCTAGGAGTCCAAGCTAAGACTCCGTGAGTCTGTTCAGGAAGAGGCCAAATGAAATCATGTATTTTTCAAAGTGGTTCTTGCTATTTTATCTCAAATTATAACCAGCTGAATCATTAGCCAAGTGGAACAAAGAGAGTAAATATATAATGAAGGTGGTTGGCTATACTTATTTTCCTATTGAGACTATCAGCCACCTGCCATCTAAGTAAGTATAGGGCTGAAATGCCCCATCTTACTCTGAAGTGAGAATGCTGAGACTGAGTGTCATTTTCACAAATTGAAAAATTAGCGGAATTAGGGACAGTCCCTCCTGAGCTTAGAAAAATGTAAACTCTGCATAGGTCAAATGAATAGTCAAACACCTGCTAAGATTTGTTTGAAAAGTTATTTAAAAATTAATTATTGAGGATGAAGACTTCTGGAACACTTGGAACATATGTATTTTTGAAGCATTAGCAGAAGTATATAGTACTATATCCAATAACAGATGAAAGATAAAGTTAAGAAAGGCCAAAAACACCAATTAAGCACATTGGTATAGACAGTTTGCTACATGTAATATATGCATTATATCACCCAACCCTCGTAGTGAGTCTGAAAAATATTATTTTGTTATTGTTGTTGTTGTTCCTATTGCTACTCCTCATACTGCTATTGTGGTGCAAAAGTAGAACCTAAGTGCACAGAAAATTTAAGCCAGTACTTTATCAATGAACCATCATAATGATCCTGAGAAGTATTTTGGTATTTTACATCATCATCATCATCAGTAGTAGTAATAGTAGTAGTAATAGTAGTAGTAATAGCAGTAATAGTAGTAGTAGTAATAGTAGCAGTAGTAGTAGTAGCAGCAGCAGCAGTAGTAGTAGTAATAGTAGTAATAGTAGTGTAGTAGTAGTAGTAGTAGTATAGTAGCAATAGTAGTAGTAGTAGCAATAGTAGTAGTAGTAATAGTAGTAGTAGCAATAGTAGTAGTAGTAATAGTAGTAGTAGCAATAGTAGTAGTAGTAATAGTAGTAGTAATAGTAGTAGTAGCAATAGTAGTAGTAGTAGCAATAGTAGTAGTAGCAGTAGTAATAGTAGTAGTAGTAATAGTAGTAGTAGTAATAGTAGTAGTAGCAATAGTAGTAGTAGTAGTAGTAGTAGTAATAGTAGTAGTAGCAATAGTAGTAGTAGTAGTAGTAGTAGTAGTAATAGTAGCAGTAGTAGTAATAGTAGTAGCAATGGTAGTAATAGTAGTAGTAGTAGTAGTAATAGTAGTAGTAGCAATAGTAGTAGTAGTAGTAATAGTAGCAATAGTAGTAATAGTAGTAGCAGTAGTAGTAATAGTAGTAGTAGCAGTAATGGTAGTAGTAGCAATAGTAGTAGTAATAGTAGTAGTAGTAGTAGTAGTAATAGTAGTAGTAGTAGCAGTAGTAGTAGTAGTAATAGTAGTAGTAGTAGTAATAGTAGTAGTAGTAATAGTAGTAGTAATAGTAGTAGTAATAGTAGTAGTAATAGTAGTAGTAGTAGTAGTATTTTGTATAGTGATTAGTGGACAACTTTTGGGAATCAATTTTCTGTCTTCTCATCTTCTGTGTCTCAGTTCTTTTTTATTTGTACTTATTAATTTCAATAAGGTGCAATTATCAAATGTCAAATTAAATGGAATTTTGTGTACATGTACATGTGTGTACATGTGTGTGCAGATTTGTGAGCAGGTGCATCTGTGTATGCAAGTAGAGGCTAGAGGTGCACCTCAGACATCAGTCTTCAGGTATCATGCACCTTGTTGGTTTGAGGCTGGACTGACTGGCCATCAAACCCCACGGATCCATGTGTCGCTCACCCATTAGTGTAGGAATTACAAGATCATGCCATGTTGCCTGGTTTTTTTTTTTTGTTATTGTTGTTGTTGTTGTTTTATTTTGTTTTGAACATGGGTTCTGGGTCAAACTCAGTTCCCCATGTTTCCTTGTGTTTGAACAAGAGCACTTTACCATCTGAGCTAGCTCTCTTGCACTCTAAATGTGATGTGCTGCTTTAGTACCTACGCAAAACATTCAGTTACAAGGGACAAAACTTCACAGATCTCATGTCTGGTCTAGGATTAATAAAACATAGTAGCTCTATTTATAATGGATCAATACCCGCACCTCGTACCCACTCATGCTGAAGATCTTATGTACTTGGATTTTTGTTAGAGTTAAATCCTGCAGGCTTTGTGCTCTCAGTACAGCCTTGAAATTTCAAGTGGTCTCGCCTGATTCATAATGCCTTCCAAATAGTGGCTCTCAATAAATGACAAGAAACAAATGTATTGAGTCCCAACATCTCTTTCTGACTGGTTTTCAGACTTACGATCCACTCTTAAGCCGAAAGTGCACATCGATACCTTTGCCCAGTTTTGAGATCACTTTTTCCACACTCCAGTCAGTGGCAGGACTGGGTCATTTTCCACATGTTCAGTTTCCGGATCTCCATGTTACTGTGTGCTCTGTGTGCCTAGGTACTAACCCACAGGTCCTGATCCCTTCAAAGTGCTTTATGCCTTTCCCCCTCTTTTTTCACAGTATTCTTCTGACCAGATTATCTCTGCAGTGTCCCTTGTCCTGGGTTCCAGGAGCTTGCCTGAACAGAGTGCGTCTATCACTCCAGCCCATCCCCAGCAGCTTGGAGTGCTTACTTCAGAATACAAGGGGCTCTCACACCCCCCAATTCTGGTGGCTATGCCAGCATGAAGCTGATAAAGGAGTGGATGGTCCCGACAGATCACCATCACACTGCGTCAGCTGGAACCCTAATTTTCATTATGTGCCTGTAAATATGAAACATTTTAACTTGTCCGGCATTTTGTGTGAAGCCATTAAACATAGCAGGTTCCCTCCAAGCCATTCCAGATAGCGTGGGAAGAACCTTGCCCTTACCAGCCCATGAGTAAAATGGCCAGGCTGGCCTGTAAACATAATTTGGCCTTTTTGGTGAGGCTCGGATGCCTGTAGAGACATGTAACCTCACAGCACACACTCCCGGCAGACACAGCCTGGTGAGGAATCTGGGAGCAAGATCACATTAATGTGGAATGTGCACCCTTCACATACAGAGTTCTATTTGAAGGTGAGACTAGCCCCTCCCCCCACTTTGAGTTTGGGTCTCCTGTATTTCCTCTAACCTCCAACTCGGTCCGTAGCCAGTATGACCTTGAAGCATCCTCCGGCCTGCTTCTACTTCCCTAGTGCTGTGATTCCTGGCACAGGCCATTGCACTTGCAGTCCTGCTGACTGCCCCCCCCCCCAAAGACCAGTGATGTGGGAGGTTGGAATGAGCTGGCTCCGGGCTATTTAGAAAATCCGGTTGCTTAGCCTGAACTATGCCAGCTCTCAGCATATGTGGCAGACAGTTTTCACACTTTCCTCTTTCATTGTCTTCAGACAACTGGCCATACCTTTGAGAGACTTCTTGGATAAAAAAAAACAAACAAACAAACAAAAAAAAAAACCACCACCACCAACAACAACAACAAAAACCCCCACAACCCTTGTGGGTTTTTCTGAGGATCATTTTCACTCCCAGTTGAGAGACGGTAAGTCAAACACTCCCATCTTGCCACAATTGCACCTTCAGCTTGACATTTGAGCTCCAGGTGGTTGGAACTCTAAGTCTTTCTGCTAATGGGCTGGCCTAGCCCAGCAGGGGGGCGGGCTCCTTCTCGTTATAGTGTCCTTGCAGGAACACATGTCATCACTTGCTGTTTTATGATTGCCTGATCGACCATCATTTATAGCCTTCCCAACCTCCTGTGTTCAATGATGACAGCTCAGAAAACAGTTGCTCTCAGTCCTTTTGAAACCTTCCTCCAAGAAAAAGGTGGCTAGCCTGTTGATCTCATTGGCTTCCAATATGTTGGCATTCTTATTTAATGCAGTCGAATCACATTTGTTAATGTAGCATGACTATATGGATTGACAGCAGCAGGGATCCATGTGCCCTAAAGCATCACTTTGCACAGTAAAGGGCAATTCAAATTGGATTGGATTTCTTAGCAAAGGTGTTTACGTGCTCCAGACATCAGTGCCTGGGAGGAGACCCCTCCCATTTTGAAGGTGCTGCTTTTAAGAAAGGAAAGAAACCTTTGAATAATCTGAAATGTGTGAAATAAGGTTAGTCACCGGATTTCCTGCCACCAGAGCACACAAACAAACTTTCCTCACTTCCTCTTTTTAAAAAGTTCAGTTTAGGCTCACTTGATATAGCTGCTTTTGTTCCAGCGGTAACAATCTTCATCCTGTTGCCAAAGGTTACACAGGGTTGACAGCACTTTAAGTTCAAGTTCTCGCCTCTCTCTTTCTCTCTCCCCTTCCTCTCCTTCCTCCCCTTCCCTCCCCCGCCTCTTACTTTCAAAAGCCAGACACGCTGTTATGAACTCAGGGAAGTTGATTCCTTCCTGTTTGATTCTTTTCCTTTCTGCCTCTGCTTCAGTGTCCTCATCTTCAATTGACCACACTCCACTCTAGCGCTTCCCTCACTGTCCTTTCCCACCTCCTCCGTGTGGTTGCATTTTTAAATTGTAGTCCCTCATAGATCTCCAGTCTCTGAGCCTTCCAAGCCTCTAGGAAATTCTATCCTCTTTATTACCTTACCTTTGCCCACTCACGCCTCTCCTCCTGAGTTCAGCTTAACTTTGACCTTGGGTACACGGATTAGCGTTTAGATATACGTTCATCCCCTAACATAATCGCAGGTCCTTTGTGTTTGCTCATTGAACAGGAATGAGACTGTAAAAGTAATGCTGTTTATTCCAGGCAACAATATTTCAGTTTAATAGGAACGGATATTTCCACAGAGCAGGGAAAATTAAATCTAGTGTGGGGGTTTCAGCCTATGAGGAATGGTCTGGCAGTGTCAGTGTAGTTCAGATTTTTAAGATGCTTTATGTGGTGGGACTGGAGGTTTTCTTTCTTTTTTCTTTTTCTTCTTCAAGACAGGGTTTCTTTGGGTAGCCTTGGCTGTCCTGGACTCACTCTGTAGATCAGGCCGGCCTTGAACTCACAGCAATCTGCTTGCCTTTGCCTCCCAAGTGCTGGGATCAAAGGCATGCGCCACCATGACAGGCTAACTGGAGGTGTTCTTATTCAAAGTTGTAAGTTATTTCATCCATGCATTTGCTAATCACATTCCTTTATTTTGTTTGTATATTGCTTTTACTGTATTTGTCTAACATCTGTTTTGTCAAAGCAAGGCAATTTGGCTTTCGCAGAAAAACAACCCTGTGATACAAAGAAATCCCAAACTGTATACTATGTAACCAGTAAAAGTTCTTTTCCCAGGCACAGTTTAAGTGACTTTGCAGAGCTAAAAGGCCCTAGGCGAGACCTCTTCAGAGTCTGTGTGCACAGCATTCCAGCTTAATCATATGCCTCAGAGAGATGAGGATTCTGGTTGGTTCTTCTTCCTTTTACCCTCCATTCCAGGGTGGAGCGTCTCTCTTTGATTCTAATATTGGTTCCTGGAGGGGTAAGGCTCTGCTTTGTTTCACCCCTACATGGAAAACAATGGCTTCTATTTGAACCCAGTTTGAACTTTGCCTTTCATCTCTTCACGACCAATACAACAGTCTACTCTCACCACAGGGCCCCAGGAATTGTGCTCTTTCCCTTCCTGCTCCAGCCCCCAAATCATGGTTTAGGAACCTTCTCCTGTATCATGCACGCTTCTATCTACAAAGGTCCTGCTGTACATTGCTGCTAGACACTTCGGCTCTTTCTGTGGATTCTTGTTGTTTCCCCCCGCCCCCCCCCCCCACCCCTTGCTTTGCTTTCAAACCAATCTTTGCCCACCAGCCACATTCTCTGAGCACATCTTGTTTGCTCTGTTAATTTTAGCCTGAAGCCTGGTGCCAGTCAGGGGGAGAGAAAAAAAAGATGTACACAGTTTTGACAGCTCATCAGACCACCTTGTAGAAGAGACTGGAGCTGAGACCGCAGTGATGGGCAGGACCACACCTAGACCGGGACTGCTTGGCTAGGCACACCTCTTGCCTTATTTTGAAATGTAAACCTCATTTTGAGGCAGTCAAGATGAACTTGGAAGGAGTCCCTGGGCCTCTTTGTTTTTCTTCCCAATGTGACCAAATAGAATACATTTTATCTTTTTCTGCCTTTCAGTATTCTTTCTTTGGTTAGTCTATTGAGGCTAGTGACTGAGCCTACTTTGTCATGGCTTCCAGGGCCTAAGACCTTACTACCTCCAACACACACACACACACACACACACACACACACACACACACACAGAGAGAGAGAGAGAGAGAGAGAGAGAGAGAGAGAGAGAGAGAGAGAGAGAGAGAGAGAGAGAGAGAGAGAGAGAGAGAGATGGCTAAACCTAAGGCTTGAGTATGCTAAGAACTCCACTGTTGCACAATATTTCTAATGCATATATTCATGCTTTTGATTTTGAGGCAGTCTTACTTTTCAGTACTTGGCCTTGGACCCAACCTGAAGCTCAGCATTCACTGAAGTTGTAATTCAACTGCTTCAGCCTCCTCATTAGCTGGAGTTAGGCTGGTACCATGATTACCAATTTTTTGTTAGTATTCTTAACATACCACAATTAAGAGTTCACAATGCACCACCTTCTCTCAGTGTTGATCTAGCTAGGAGGCAATTCTGCTATAAACTTCACAATTTAAGAGAAAGGGTTATGGTCATACTTCCATGTAGCCTACATAAAAATGTGCATAGAATTTTTGCATATAGCTAGCAGTCCATAAAGGCTGTCCAGTTCAGCTTTATCAAACAGTGTTCCGTATTTGAACTCCACAATACCCATCTGGATCTTTTAAAGTGAAGACTATTCTAAATTTTATTTATATTATTTTAATTATGTACATGTGCTTATGTATGTGTGCAGGCATATGCAAGTGAATTCAGGTGTCCATATAGACTAGAATCATCTGTAGTTGGTAGTACAGGTGTTTGTGAGCCACCTGACGTGGATGCTGGGTACCCGTTCTGATCTTCTGTAAGAACAGTACTCATTCTGAACTGCTGAGCCATCTCCCAAGACCCTGAGAAGAACATTTTTATCCATCTATGGGTCAAAGCTATTTGTAGGAGGATGCTTAAAATGATCTAAATCAACAATAATGGGGATGAAACATCAACACAGACATTCCAAAAATGCAATCATTTCCCAAATGATTAATCATAGCAATTGGATCCAGCAATGACTTGGCCTCCCAAGCAAGAAATCTAGAGACTAATGTCATTTACTTCTCGAGTCCTGTCATGTGCCCAAATTGGAAGACATTCTGCAAGTACTTTTTATGTTACCACTTCCAGCATTATGGTATTCCTCCTATTTAGCTCCACCTCTGCCACCCATAGACACAACATTCTTTTTTATTTTTATTTTTATTTATTTATTTTTTTTAAGGTTTTTCGAGACAGGGCTTCTCTGTGTAGCCTTGGCTGCCCTGGTCTCACTCTGTAGACCAGGTTGGCTTCACTCTGTAGACCAGGCTGGTCTAGAACTCACTGCGATCCACCTGCCTCTGCCTCCCAAGTGCTGGGATTAAAGATGTGCGCCACCACACCTGGCTGATACAACATTCTTATCTTTCCCTGATGACCACACAGTCAGAGCTGTCTACACTCCTTGTCTCCATCTCCCTTCATTCTCATCCATCTCCAGTGTTCAGTCACAGGGCTTTACAGAGAATGAATGGACTTTGCATTCACCTGCTTGAGGTTAGTTCATGCTCTAAAGCTACAGAATTTTCTATTTTCATTTCAATACATATGTTGTCATTTAAATATTGAATTTGGGGAAACAGACCATAAATGTTAAGACATTTGTGTAGGATGCTGCTGCTGTAGCCAGTTAAATATGATGGGAAGACCAAGACTCTCTCTGATTTAAAGATCATAATTTTGTCAAACTAACGTAGATCCCTGGGAGCTCATTTTTGGAGAAAACAAAATAGTTAAGCAAGTATTCTTGGAATTTCACTGTATGTTAAGTGAATCTGTCAATGCTTCCACTCTTCTGTCTATTCAGTATTTTTTTCCAGTCACTAAATTTAAAAGCTTAGTAACAGAATTTACTAGTCCAAATTATGCTTCTTTTTCAAAATACAAATACTTTTTATTAGCATACATAATAAATACTTAAACCTGAATATATTATTGAGGGAGTTTTATTTCTACAAAATTTGAATACTTAAAAATATATATACTAAATGTTTATTTAAAAAACTGGCATTGCCAAAGTATTAGAGACTATGCAAAAAAAGTGGAAGAGAATAATTCAGTGTTTATTCTTTTATTACTGCTTTATTTCACTTAGTATAATGTGTTCACGATTTATCCTTGTGGCACATGGCAAGATTTTGTTTTTTATGGCTAAATAATAGTCCAGTCATGTGTGTTATGTCCATTCATGTATCTCTGGCCATTTAGTTTGTTTTCACATCTCAGTGATTGTGGAAGCTCATATTTTTTTTTTTTTTTTGAGAAAGGCAGTATAACTTCCCAGTTGGTTCCCTGGTAATGGAAAGAAACATTAAAAGAGTCCATGCTGTGTTCTTGCAGAGCACAGAAGGCAGAAGCAGTGTAGCAGTGGGCTACATAATTTAAATGTGTCGGCAGTGCTACACTAGAAGACACAGCTCAGTGGGGAGCACCAGGTACCTCCAACTGCTTGGTTAAACATAAAGCAGACATGCTTTAATCTGTCCACCAGAAGTAACAAGTAGGAATTCCCTTAATAAAGAGTTTCCGGCCATACTACATCCCAACTAGTTAGCCTTCACCGTCTTGAGGGATGGTACTTCTTTCTAAATAGCACAGAATACCTTCTCCCTTAAAAGGCCTTGGGTTTATTAAATCTGATTTGCAATTTGCACTATGACAGTTGCCAGATGGTTAATATTCAATTGCTGTTGACCCGTCATAAGCAATCATCATTTCTGAAGAAAAGAGATACCTCCCTAGTGTCAAATCTTCTGAACTGCTATAGACTTTCAGTCCATTTCACACAATCTGTCAATTACAAAATGTTTTATACAGTTCCTTAGAAAAGTAAATTGTGCAGTTCTTTCTTTCTTAGCAAAGCTTGCAACTAGTACCTCACTACATTTCATGAGGCTGGCATATACTAGATGATGATTGCTACTTGGCTTTGAAGTAGTTAAGTCAATATAGTATCTTTTCTTACTACTGTGTTGTAAGCACTGTGCTATGCAAAAAAAAAAAATGCTGAGTGCACTTTGCATGAAACATGACTTCGCTATTATCCCACAGTATAGCGAGGCAAAGTGATATGTACGTCAGTAATCAGAGCTAAACATGGTAAGTACATTGCAGGAGTTTAATGCAGAAAAACACAGGTGCTTGTATCAGGGTGAAAGAAGCATCGTACTGAGGAAATGCAATAATAAAGTAGACCGTAGCAGGAATAACTTTCTCTCATCAAATAAACAGTTAAAAATATGAGATGTTCAGGGAGATGAATACTAGTTCTTGTCATCACAGGGCACAGGAGAAGAAAGGGGGAGGGAGCAAGCAGGGCCATACTAAGGATTTAGGGCTTCATCCAGAAAATATTAGGGAGCCACTGAGAGCTTGGAAGCAAAGCAGCAGCATCTGCCCACATTTGTATTGCTGAGTAGGTCACTGTAGCAGGCTCACGGAGCAGAGATCTGAAGATCGTGAACAGACTAGGAGACTATCACAGTCATGCTGGTGGAAGCAACGGTGGAAACACGAAAGACATTGGAAGCTCAGCAATAGTTGTGAATGCCAGGGTGGAAGCACAATAAATAGCATCTAGTGATGAACAGAAGAACAGACTTCCTGCACCAGCAGGAGGAATAGGGTTTGATTGACAGTGCCGGCATCCCAGCCACACATCTGCCAGCCCAGCACTGTAACCCCAAGTACTGTGACAAGTAGAGATAGAAGGGTTGCTGGAGCTTACTGACCATCTGCAAGCTCCAGGATTCAAAAGAATAAGGCAGAGACGGATAGAATAGGACAACTGAAGTCCTCCTTTGGCTTCCTCAAGCATGTGCAGCACACACGCACACACGTACCACTCCTATACATACCTAGAATAAATTATGTAAAATTTTAAAATGTTAGACTGGGAATCCTCAATGATGGTTGTCATGCTAGTCAATGTTAGGTGTGCTATAAGAATCTGGAGTTTGGGATGCAGGACGGAATGCTCACCATTTATTAGCCGTGAAGATTGGGCCATTTCTTTTTCATCCTGAAAATACCTTGTAGGAAAAAAACCGAGACAGAACAAGCTATCACACAGGTCTGCTATAGGAGTTGAACACATGTATATAACTGTGTATTGTATATTAAAAGGTGCTGTTTGCAAATGTTGGCCGTTATTCTGTTGACTTGAGGAATCGCTCCCCCCTCATGTGTGTATATGTATGCACACACGTGCATGCATGGGCACATACGTGTGGTGTTGAGGATGTAGGCCCGGCCTATTCCATGCTAAGCTTCTTCAGCACAACCACCCTAACTCCCTAAAACCTTAAAGTTCTTGAATTGAGAAGAATCAAATGGTGGTTTTGTTCCCAAGAATCAGTCTTTGATGACTAAATAAAATAACACTTGCACAGTACAGCTAGGCAGCGAGGATAACAAGGAGCACAGGTGTCGATGCAATCTCCCACTCTTCAGCCGTCTCCCCTAAACTGCTGAGCAGAAAGCATCTGTCAGGAATAATTGCCCAGGTGACAGCAAACAGCTAACTTTTACCATTCCATCAGGACCAGAGTTTTAGCCAGCTTTTAGTCACCGGAAACCAGGCCTCACTGCAATAGTGGCAAGTCGGTGATGTGAGCTTCCTTTGTGCCTGCTAATCAACAGCGTTGTAACAAGAAAGATGTCCTCAGGCTCCTGGCCAGAAGGATACATGGTATTTTCTCTGAAATTTTACATGAATAAAAATGATAAACAAGCTTCACAGGATCAGGCACCATACCCTCTCCCCTGAAGTGCTTTTCTGAAAAAACACATGTTTGTTTGTAAAGGCTGATCAAACACGAGACCTCAGCATGCAGGTAATGTTTGCTTCTGCTTCCAGCTTGGCTACATCTGTGCATGGGACCGGAGTCTGTGGGATCATGAACTTCGATTGCACTATTTTCCCTTTTAAACACTCCAGTAGGATGGTTTTTAGAGGGGGGTACCTTTTTAATTTAACTATTAGGTGGAAGGGATCGGATACATCAAGTCATACTCTGGTGCTAAGGACTGACCATCTATTACTCCTTTCTAATATATCTGCATATTAAAAAATGGTTTTTTTTTTTTTTTTTTTTTTTTTTTTTTTTTTTATGTTCTGGGATGAACAAGCTGAGACCTGAAAAGTTCAGGTGTCTTCTCCGGGAGAGTTACCACACATCTGTATAATAAGCTGGAGTCTGCTATTCATCATATTTTTGCCAGTGAGAAAGCTGGTATAAATTGGACAATGCTACATTATTCATTCTAGAGAGAATATGGAAATTCTTTAGTAGAATTTTTCAGTGTTTATCTAAAACTACATCATTGTTAATTAAGTTTTAAGTACCAAAGAGCACATTATTAAATTAGAATTACCTAACCAGAAAACCACTATTATAATTTGGTATATATTTTTTAGGATCCTCAGAGAAGCATTCTGAGGAACTATATTATTTATTTCTGTATATAATCATTTCTAAAATTTCTTTGGAGAATGTCACATATAAAATCTAATATAATACTGAGGACCTAGCAGTTTATTTGCATTTTTTTTGAATAAAAAGGCTCAACTCACAGAATGGATTTCTCTTTATTCTTTTATCCACGTTCCATTGGAATTTGCAGTTGTGCAAGAACTGAGAGAGGTTAGGGTTACAAACTGTGCCCCTGAAACTCGATGAGGCTAACTTAAACAAATGAGAATTGACCCACCAACTTTGACCTCAGCCGCTGCATGGTCTAAACAACTGAAATGTACTAGCGCCTGAATGAGACCGGATGAGTACATTCTCCAGCACTGAAAGTTTGAACTTGTTTTGTTTTTAGAAGTCTCTAGTCACTTAGCCAAATCGATCAAACACATTTCATTTTTAAAATTACATCGGTCTTCAACAATTTACCATCTACTATAGCTAAAAAGTACAGGGCCCTCAAATACAAAATCAAAATAATATGTAAGCAATAGGAGTTTTGTAAAAACTTCCTAATAGCTATGGAGCTAATCTACAGTACAGTCCACATGCACCAGACTACTACTGTCCTCAGTAGAAAAGAATTTCATATAGGAAGCCCAGTCACATGCACAAAAGCCATCGGTAATATATATGGGCAGGAAAAAAGAAGGAAGGCTAAGAAGGGCAGTTTCAGGGTCGTATCAGTGCTCACAAAGTCTCCATGGCTGGAAGTGTATAAAATAGATTGGCAGGCCGGGCAGTGGTGGTGCACGCCTTTAATCCCCGCACTTGGGATCGGCAGGCAGATCACTGTGAGTTCAAGGCCAGCCTGGTCTACAAAGGGAGTCCAGGACAGCCAAAGCTACACAGAGAAACCCTGTCTTGAAAAACCAAAAAATAAAAATAAAAAAAAGAAAGAAAGAAAAAATAGATTGGCAGAGGGTGACAGGTCTCAGATAATGCCACAGGGAAGAACGTGACCCAGTTTTTCAGAGAACGTGACAAACACTTCTGAATTCAAGTGACATGTGCACAAAGGTTGGAGCTGTAGCTCAGTTGGTCAAGTGTTTTCCTTGCACATGCAATGCCCTCGCTGCAAGTAGCACACACTTGTAATCTCGGCAGTCTAGAGGCAGAAGCATGAGGACCAGAAGTTCAAGGTTATCTTTGCTTACATTGGGAGTACAAGGGTATCCCGAGTCACATAAGACCCTGCCTGAAAAGAAAAGAAAAAATATATATATGAACAACATCATGGCCACTAATCCATAGGTGCCTTTTAGGGGAGAGCGGAATAGGAAGGAGGGTTACAAAATAGAAATTCCTCTAATTGAAGAAGTGCTAAATACTATGAGTGTTTACTTGTAAATCTTTCTTTGTAAATTGTAGGCTTTCTAATATGCATACAGATGCTAAGACAGGCCCAGCAGCCCTTGTGAAAGTGTTTGATCTCAAGATGAAGGCTAGTTCTCCAAGACTGTTCTCCCACGGGGTGGGGGGGGGGGGTGGCGGGGAGGGTGCCAGGGAGAGTAGTGTCGCCTGGCGGGGACTATGATGACTGAACCAATAAGACTGCACAAGGCCCAGGTGCCAGGTCCTGGGGCGAGGCATCACTGTCAGAGGAGGAAAAATGAGTCACACAGTCAGAAACTTTAAGAGACCAAGGGAGTTTGGAATTGGAGTCTGAGATAAGCTGGGGTGAATGGTTCAGTCCAGAAGTCATGAATTCTGAAAGAATGAGGGAGGCCTGTTTTCATGCAGTGTGGGCAGGTTGGTACAGGCAAGTACCTGATAGCTTAACAGCACTGAGCAGGCCCAGACACCCTGCATGGAATCCCTAAGCCAAAGTGTCTCTGCCCGGGGAGCTGAAGAAAAAAAACATTCTTATAATTAGAGTCGAGTTTAAATGTGTGTGTGTTCAGTTTCCCAAGGTTTGCCCTTGAAATATCTGACCTCATTAAGAAGCAAGATCCCCCAACTCCTCAAAATGCACGGGACAGATGAATTCCACCCTGAAGCCTAAATCCAAGGCTATCTTTCTCCTTCTATTGAGTGACTGTTTCCAAAAGGAAACTCCTCTGGTCTATAAACATGCTGCTGTTCTCATTGTGTTTAACAGATAGCAGATTAGTTACCGTTAACTGCCAGGCTGTGACTTAGAACACAGCCTTCACTTGGGCGGGTTTGTTGTAATGTGATACTGAACACACAGGGCACTCCAGAGAGATGGCTAGTTTAAGACAACTTTGTTAGGGGAGGAGGTGTCCCCTTTCTGAAGACAAGGAGAGGAGAGGAAAGGAGAGGAGAGGAGAGGAGAAGCGAGGAGAGGAGAGAGAGGAGAGGCGAGGAGCGGAGAGGCGAGGAGAGGAGAAGAGAGGTCAGGAGAGGAGAGGAGAGGAGAGGAGTGGAGAGGTGAGGAGAGGAGAGGAGAGGAGAGGAGAGGAGAGGAGAGGTGAGGAGAGGAGAGGAGAGGAGAGGAGAGGAGAGGAGAGGAGAGGAGAGGAGAGGTGAGGAGAGGAGAGGAGAGGAGAGGGTATAAGGGCCAGAGGGTGGGATCAGGAGATGACAAGGGAGTGGGGCTACCAATAGAGATGTTAAAGTGAACAAATTTTTTTAAAAAGACAATTTTGTGCTAGGACTGCCATCATCTTGGATGCTGTCGCAGGCTTCTCACAAGGTACATCATAGGCTTGTGCTAGGAACAGACAAGAGAATTGGGAGAACATAAGACTACAGTCGTAGCAATAGAATGAAAATGTTTAAGGAGCAAAAGACTTGGAAAGGGCAATCCAAGCTGGGAAAGGGTCACTAGTTCCAGTTGTCTCATTATTTCCAGTCCTGGATGCATGCTGACCTTCATTCTCACCCCAGCCCCTCTCCCAAGCTGTTTCTGGTAGCCTTAGCCATCACCAGCCTGACTGCCTGCAGCCTGTGATTGGCCCAGCCCTCGTAAATTGGTTGTAGGGGATCCTCTTTGTTCTACCAACATAACACTAAGATTTGTTCAGGTATATTCTTATAAAAGAAAGACTATATAAAGGAAAGGAAATGCTGCTGCCTGTGACTGAAGCCCTAAGTTTCTTGGTTCCAAGACTAGATTTCACAACAGGCTTTTAAGATAGCCCAGAGCAGCCAGCAAATACAAATCCTTAGGCTCCACCCTAGACATACCGAATCTGAATTTGGGGGCTAGGGTCTAGTCATCTTCCTGATAACAAGCTCCCATGGGACTTGGAGGCTTACTCAAGTTTTAGAGCAAGTAGCTTGATTGGTGTCATCTCGCAAAGCCCATGACTCTCTTCTATCAGCCATGTTTTGTTTGGTTGGCTCTGTGGCAAAGTTACAAGTGGCCAGCTCTACATTTGGCCCAGTGGATGGCATGTCCTACAATAGCATGAACACCAAGTTTTCCTTGTAGCTTCCACTGGTTTGCCAGTTTTCCATGTGCTCTGCTTTCTACTAGAAACAAAATATTTCCTGCTTTACGTATTCCTCAAATGAGTTCCATAAAGTGGCCTTATATATATTTTGGTTTGTTTAATATAAAATATTAAATTTTTTATAATTTTATGCAATATAATTTAACCATAATCAACTCATCCCTCCCCAAAATTCTTGCCAGTATCACACATACGTGTTGCAGAGTTCTACCTCCTCTCAGCACTTCTCAGCCCGGCCCCATACCTCTGCTTCTCCAGACTCTAAGCTTTGCCTCTCTTTCCCCAGCTTCTCTTTCCTATAAACCTCAGTCATTTTGGCCAGGAGCTCTCTTGTCCACTGGTTCCCATGCTTTCTTGGTCCTCTTGGCCCCTCTCTCCTCTTTCTTCTCATCCTCTTGCTCCAAGCCCCTCCTCTCGTGGCCTTGTCATTCTGCTGGACATGTTCAGTCTGGACTCTTCCAGATGCCTCTGGCTGTTCTCTCCCTTATATATACACAATAAAAATCTTCCCTTCAGCCATACCTTACAGTGGTCATGTCCTCATCTAAATTCACTTCCATACATACTCCCCACTTCGCTACCCTCCCTAACTTTGTGTCCTTTTTTTTTTTTTTTTTCTTTTGTTTTTACTTGGGCCCAATTTGTGCTGCCCATATACTCCTAGGTGGGGGCCATCCACTGGAGGATTGCTAACATACCAGGAACCATACCCTAAACAAAAAGTGACTGTCCCTTCCCCAGAAGCCACCAAGCATCCTCAGTTCGTCAGTTAGGAGCAGGAGCTCATGAGCCCCTCCCCATCCATGATGGAATGTTGACTGGCTTGATTTTGTGTTGATATTATGCAGGCAACCACAGCTGCTGTGACTTCATTTGGGCAGTGGTCCAGTTGTGTCTAAAAGGCATTGTTTCTATTTTGTCCTTTCCGAACTTTACAGAGACTGACCCTGTACCTGGAAGGGGGGTTGTCCCATTTGTGGCTGAACACTCTCCAGTGGCTTAGTCTCTATGGTGTGATCAGCTGTGAGTACCTGGGTTTCTCTGATGAGGTCTGAGAGCTGTACGAATCCACTGGTAAAGAAAGATGTATTAAAAGGCCAGCTTGATTCTATGTCCATTTAGCAGAATAATTATAGCAGGTTGACTTTTAGGACCTGTGAGCTCCACAAACATGAGTTCAAGACCCGTTTTAGAGTACCAGTCATGAGTTTTCTCCAGTAGATAGGGCCTTTAAACCCAACCAGAACGTTGTTTTCCTGCATAACATGTGTGTCACTATTGCATGCATGAGAGTATTTTGCCATGCTGTAGTCCACAGTGGTTCCAGCTGGGTAAGACTATTGATGCTTTACTCTCCTAGACACCTGCGTAACACTTCCTGGTACTATAAAAGCTTAGCAGCAGAGTGGAAGCTTCCTGGTCAGTACCTACTTGTTTCCTTCATATTCTGTACCCTAAATGTGTGGTGTTAAAGAGGCCTTATTATCTTCATGTTCCAAATGAGAAAATGTAGACTGAAGAAGGAGGCTCACTCAGGATATCCAGTTAGGATTCCTACCTAAGTTTTTAGGACTCTAGTATACTCAAAACCTTGATTCCATACTGGTACCATAAGGGCACATGGTTTATGAGCCAGGCAGCTTCTACAAGTCTATGCCAACTTACCACCATATAGAGACACTTCTTTTCCTCAGTGTCCTTTTCATATGTTATCTCATAACCTTCAAGAGTGTCCATTTCTTTGTTTTTAAAATGGAAGACATAATTACTTCAGAGTGGCTTCAAGTGTTAAATAGATGGACATACCCCCACGTGTTCTAAACGGCCTCTTAGTTGTTGTTGTTATTGTTGTTGTTGTTAGTGATTTTGAGACAGGATCTCATATATTTCATGTTGTTCTTGAGCTGGCTATCAAAGGATGACCGTGAATTTCTGATCTTGCTGCATCCATCTCCCACTGTCTTGGATTATAGGAGCCTGCTACCACGTCTAATTCTTATGTGATGTTGGAGATCAAATCCAGGGCTTCATATATGTTAGGCAAGCACAAACTGAACTGCATCCCGAGTTCCTAAGATATAAAGGAAATAAAAAAGCATTGTCTACATTTTATGGATAAGGAAATACAAACTCAAATTGGTGGGCTAACAGACAAAAACTGGGCCAGAAGAAATTGTTGCCCTCAACCTAGTTCTGCTTGGATATCCAATAGGACATTATATTTAGTAGGCATTAACTTAAAAAAATTAAGATGAAAAGGCTCTCAGGTTAAGGTAACAAGCAGGCAGAACATGCATTTTGGTCAAGATGGGTGAGACTAGCCTACAATCAGGGCACTGCCCTGGGAAGTACTGCCTCCCATGTGGGCTGTGAGAAACTAAAGAGGTCAGAGAATAGATCAGTTAGCTTCGTTTTCTTTTTGCCTGTGGCCCAGCAATCTATACCAACATTAAAAACTACATTTAGATATGATCTTTCTTTTTAAGAAATTTTATAATATTTAAGCGCAAATAGCCCTATAGACCAAAGATATCTTCATTTGTTCCCTTAACCTTCTCAGTTTCTCAGCTCTTCAACTTGTTTGCTTCTTTTCATATTTTCTGCCCATTGATAAGAGTAGCTTTCTGTGAACTGATGGTCACTCCCAATCGTCCTTCTTGTCTGTGTTCTCACAGAGCATATACAGTGTTTCAATTAGGGTAGAGGCCTTAAACGTTGAGGTAGGATCCTGGGACATTTGGTCAAACCCAATAATGTCTGGGCAACAGAGCAGAAGACGTGAGCAAGGCAATCTATCCAGTTGTCTCTGGATGTGGTGAGTCCCACAGGCTTTACTCTCCACTGTATAAAGTCTCACTTCCTTTTGTTTGTCTTGGATTTGATTGTTTCGAGTTTTGAGTTTAAAGGTCTGTGCCGAGCTCTTGCCTGTAAATGGCTTTGATCATTATTTACTCTGTCCATATCCTTCATGACGCCTTTACAGTGAGGTAAGCTGTGGAATCTATTCATAAAGTAGGTAGATACCAAGTGATCCAGTGCCTGTAATGTGCTTAGACTTGTGGGCACACAGACTGCATCCTGACTATGTGGTCACTCAGTGGTAGCCACAGTAGCATCGGTATATCTTGTATTTCTAGCTTTTGTGATTAATGAATGGCAACACCTTGACGATGTGTCTGTATAGCTTTTCCTTAGTCCATCATCCCCATGGTCCAGCTGCTCATCACTTCACACTTCATTTTGCCTTTCTCTTCATTTGTGACTCCTTAACTCATACATTATGTTCCAGAGAAGGCTACAACAAAGTTTTAATCTTTTTGTTTTCAAAAACTGAATAACATGCAATTTGATCTCTAGTTTCTTTTCTATCATTGCACAAAGTTTTCTTGGGTTTCTTGACCAAAACAGCCTAGTGAGCTAAAACTGTTCCAGAAATAGCTTTGAATTCCTAGATTACTCTCCAGATGCATAGACAACAGTACATTCAGTTATTGCAATTGTATCGGAGATATTTTGTAAATGCTTTACCTTAGTTGAGTATGGGTCACATGTCTGTAACCCTCACCCTGAGGACAGTGTACAGGAAGATCACAAGTTTAAGGTCAGCCTGACTGGACAAAAAGGTAAGATAACATTTTGTTTCTTTTTTCCACTGCCCCTACTTCTTTCAGACATTGTCTTGCCATTTGCCTCCCGCCCCCCCCCCACCCCACCATCGCCTTGGCCTTTCATTACTGAGACGATCCGAGTGCCAGCTACAAACAGATAAATACCACCATGTGTACTGCATCTTACACTGGTTATAATATGAAACAACCATGGACCTGGGGGGATCTCAGCGCTCACACACCTTCACTCAGAGAAGGACCCATTGTCCCAGTCTCCTGGTTAATTCTACCAGTTAGCTTCCCTCCCTGCAAATCTCACAGACACTCATTTGTCAAGGGCTTTTTAAAAGGTCTCTATAAATTCTGTCCCTTGGATTCTGCTGTCCATCTGGTACTTGATCTCTCAATAATGCTTGGAGTTTTTTCAGATTCTTCTGGGTTTTTTCCCCTGTTTTTAAAGAAATGTTTTCAGGGCTCAGCAAGCTAGACCAGAGGGTCAAGGTGGTTTCTACCAAGCCTTATGACCTGAGATTGAGCCCTAGGACCCAAATGTTGGAAGGACAGGACCAATTTCTGTAAGTTGTCCTTTGATTGTCACATGAATTCTGACAAATCAGACACACACAGAAGCATGCATGAACATGCAAAGTTAGGCATTGATTAATTAATATGAAAAATAAATATTTTCATAGAACCATTAAATATCACTGCTGGCATAAGAAAACCCATTAATATAGTAACCTAAACAAGTCCTTCACTAAGACAACAGCATGTATGAAGGAAATCTCATAAAGCCCCATGCCTAGATGAAGAGCTATAAGCAATCAATGGCTGCTGAGAGTGGAAGAATCAATATGCTCCAGGAACTGATCCCATAATAGATTATCCAATCCCAAGGGTCAGCCCTAAACACATATATGTAAGAGCATCACTAAATGAACACAATAGGTTGTATATGAATGTGTAACAATAATAATTGAAGAAGAGGGTCGTGAATATGAGAGATAGTGGAGGGGCATGAAAGGAGTTGAGGAGGAGCAGGAGGGCTAGAAATAATGTCAACATAGTATACCTGGATGAAATTCTCAAACATAAATTTAAGAAAAAGTCAGTGTTGGGAAATTGCCTCTGAGACAGGCAAATTCTCTTTCATTTACGGTAAGGAAACTGAGGCCTGAGAAACTTACTTTTCATCTATTTGCCAGTCAATCATTTCAGAAAAATTTTTACCTAGATTATGCTGAGATATATTGGAAGATACAGTAGGTGTGTTTTTCTCATGGAATACACAATGGATATTATTTATGGAAAAAACTTTGAAAACTCCAGCTTTCAAGATTGGCTTACCTTTAATTTTATTATCATATATGTTGCTTTCACCTCAAAGTTTCCTTTGTTTTATCACTCTTTTTATGAATTATATCTCCTAGCCCTACAAATTTTCTTCTTGTGAAAATCCTGTTGCCAACTTTATTTAGTGCTCACTCTGCACCAGACCTTGTTCTTGGTCTTTGTAGAAAATTCGTATGGCTTTACAAACTTTGAAGACAAAGAGGAGGACAACTTTCGGCCGAGGTGACAGTGCTTGGATAGAGATAGCATCTGGGCACAGGTATAATGCTTTCTGTCTAATGATAGAGTCACAGATGCATTGACTTTGGGAAAATCCACTGAGCTATTGAACCCTTCAGATGTGTGCCGCTTCCGGTAGGCAAACCACACTCTAATGGATGTTTAAATAAAAAAAATTTCCTCATTTGTAACTAAATCAGTTTTGATTATATTTGCCTACTTTCTTTTTTGAAAAATGATGAGACTGTGGTACAATTTTTAAAAAGTTTTTGTTGAAGGCCATGCACGCACATGTAGGGCACACATGTAGTGCAAACTAAGATTTGCCCCTAAGTAGTCAGGTTCCAGACTCTTTGTTCTAAACTAGTATCGTGCATACCACCTTTTCAGAGTTGATTCACTGCTTTATAGCAGCCATTTGCTGTCTAGTCCTGTGACAATCTTTTATCTGGCTCTTAGTGAATCTACTTCTGTGTAATCCCTCATCACTGCCCCTCAATTCAATACACGCATGTTTTGGAAAACAAAAAACAAAACCGGGAACGACTGTGGTGACATTAGTTCCCTAACCTTGCCGTCTTCTTTGCTGTCCATTAAAAGAAAATAAACCAGGAAAACCCTACATTGCAACTCTAAGAATCTTGTCAGTGGCTTTCAATGGCCGCTCTGAAAACTTCCCAACCTGTCTCTAGGAGCAGAAACTGCATTGTCGCTTCTTCTCTACCCTAACCCTGACATGAGTTCAGAAAAATCACACAAGGCAAGGTGGAGTCCAGTTAATTTGATCCTTGGTTTTATGTGACTCTGGGTCAAACAAACTTAGGTAAATAAATATTAGTCTCTCAAAGACTCCTGCAGGCATGCTAAGAGTGATAGAGGCTCGGAAGAAACAACAAATGAAGAAAAAAGGCAAAATACTACTTTGAGGGATTTTCAATTCTTTATTAGATAGTATGCTTTAACAGATTATACTAGTTTTCCATTTTTGGGTCCACCACCACCATTTAATGAGGATATTAATCATCTCCATATTGTATAAGAAGAAAACAAGGCTTAGACTTTAAGAACAAAGAGATAACAAGGTCCATCAGGTTGTTCAAAGATGGTCATTATTTTTCCTCTGTTAAATTGTATTACCTTTCACCAAGTGAGTGGTGTTGTCCGTTTTAGATTAAAACCATCAGAAGAAAAGAAAATAATATGACACTTTTTTTTTAGACAGCACAAAGCTACTTTGAGTTAGAAGTACAAGGCGATTGAAACAACAGCACTGATCAGCTCATTCTTTCAGTATAGTGTGTCATGAAGGCAAATCACACTTATTCTTTTGATCTCTCTGTTGGAGAACACAAAAAGGGGAAAACAGTTAAAACAGACCTTAGTACTTAAGGAAAAAAACCCACACCAATATATTATTATTTCATGATATAATTATTATAGTAGATTCTAATAAGGTTAAAGCTATTTTAAGTCCGTGATCCTTTGAGGCTTATTAGTCACAGTTGTTTTCAGCACTCCAGATATAGGCAATATGGCACTCTCCCCTCCATTATTGTAACTGGCTTAAATGATCATAGTAGGATAAAGCCTGAATGCTAATGCTTTACTCCTTGGCTCCAATTCTCATTTTTCTTCTTAATAACTATTTGACCATGGTTAAAAAGATTATTCTACTTTGCAAATAAAAATATATTTGAGTTTCGGGTGAATAGTAATTTTCAGTATAAATATGCATCATTCAGAATTATGTATCATTCATTTAAAATTCAAATTGAAGTGTCATTCTACATTTGTCTTAGATAAATGATTTAATCTATTGGCCCTCTGCTTTCTTCATCTGTAAACTGGGAATGGCAAGCTGCTAGAAATACCTAATTCATGGTACTGGTCAGGAGTAAGCAGGATCATATATAAATTGCAGTCTTGTATGACGCAGAGTAAGTGCTGTAGCAATACTGCTTATAAGTATTTCCTCTGGTTACATTAATTTAAGCTTGCCTTGGGTTCTGCTTTATAGACAGTGAAAAAATTACTCTATGTCTCATTGGCTATGTGCGGAAGCAAAGCAGAAGATTGAGCATGTAACAATTGGTTAAGCACAGTCACTTTGAATGGCTTACATTTTGCTGGGAAATATATTCACTAACCCAGTATTTTACAATCCAGACACAGTTTCTTCTGCTATTGGTCATATAAATGACCTTTCCATACAGCAATAATCTTTTATGTTTTTCAAGTCTGGAAATTTTTCTTTTAGAAGTCCATGTACTTCACACACTATATCTATCCTTTATAAGCATTTATTTCTCTATATTTGCATGGAAGGAATCTGTATATTGTCAGACACAAAAGAAGCATTAAAATTTAAGAGCCAGTATACTTCAGTTTCTTGTAACATGGAGAAAAATCCCAAACACATGATAAAATGTGGTATACAAACATTTAAAATACAGTCTATTTGTATCTGCTTTCATGATCTCATTTTGTAAATGTCTACCACTATTTTCATAACTTATATGGGACGCATGATTTATCTATGTTAATTTCAAGCTGGCAGCCAGCCATCTGAATGCTTACCTTCTTGTATTGTAAACTACAGGGATGTGTGAAGTCTCACATAAGGTCAATAGCACAGAAAGAATGAAAGAGCCAGAAGACTATGAATGACTGAAAAGTTGAAGAAACACTAACAAGTCACCGCACACTTTCACAGCAAGCAAATATCATGATTTTGCCAGTAATCTGTGCTTTAGATTGCTATAAATTGTTCTTGTTTTTCTTTCCATTGTGGAAGACACTAACTTGGCTTCATGAAACCGTGCGTACATGTCATTTCCCACCTCATTTTGTTTTGAG
Source organism: Acomys russatus (assembly GCF_903995435.1). Lineage (NCBI taxonomy): Eukaryota > Metazoa > Chordata > Mammalia > Rodentia > Muridae > Acomys > Acomys russatus. The sequence goes on from NC_067169.1 coordinate 104,624,613, forward strand.
TGGAGGAAGGGAAACTTAATACAAACTGTTCTGGTACACAATAATCTATTTTACAGTTGCATGTAAAAAAAAAAAAAAAAAAAAAAAACAAACCAGAAATCTTGGAAACATTGCATCTAGACCTTTTCACATAATTTCTCTTTTACTCCCCTCATTTCTTTATTGTCAATACCATTCAGTTAAAAGACAATTTATATATGCAAGTTCATGGCAGAAATATTTAGTAACAGCCCCTTATGTACATGATATTAACAATTGCTACTTTGAAGAAAATAATGTTTTCTGCAGCTATGATGATACATACTATGATGGCGGTAGGCACAGACAGCTTTTGACTGTCCCCAACCATAAACCAACTATTTAAGAAGTGGTTTTTTTAAATGGGAAGTGAATGTGGTTTCTATTTTTATGCTTTTTATTGACACTTTGCTATGGGGTTATACAAGATTTATCTCTGCAATTGTCAAATCTATATTTGAAATCTGATTTCTTGGTATTTTCAGCAGCTCTCTGGATATTTCCACTTAGGTGCCTTAGAGGCGCCTCAAATTCATGGATTCCCAAACTGATCCCTTTATCTTTGCTCCAATCTTGGTGTTCCTTTTATGCTTTCACGTGTCGCTTACCAGTCCCTTAAGCTCTATGCTTGTGGCATCTTAAATCTCTTCCCCTGGCAATTTCCATGTCGAATCGATTGAATGCTGCTTATTTCACCTTCAAATTGTTTCTGGAATCTATCCTCTCTTCTTCATTCTTTCAGGCATTAATTTAGTTCATTCCCTCTCTGTACTTCTATGGTGATCACTGAATGGTTTAATAGGTTCCTCTACTTCAACCTTCTTCCATAACCAATCTGCCCTTTATGAGCTAAGAGTTTTCTTTTGAGAAAAACTAGTCTGGCTGGAATCCCTCTCTTCATTAAAACACTTGAGGCCTTCTAGGAGCCTATGGGACCATGGCTAAACTCTGCAGAAAGGCACACCTAGCCCACAGTCTGCCCCTAACTTCTCCAGCTCTGATGCTGGGATGCCTCATGGACTCTTGTTTCTGCCTTCTCAAAAGTAAACTCACTAGCTGGACCACACAGCCAGAGAGTCATGTCTCTATACTAGCTGTTCTCAGTAGAGCACATATGAACAGAACCTCAAAAAAGTGCTCATTTTCTATTTGAGACATGCAAATTCACAACCTGTATTAACAGGTGGCCTAAGCCATATTTAACTAGAACATGGATGATGGGGGATATGAATGCCTAATTTATGTGTTGATTTTGTCTTTCCTTCTGTCTGGAATGACTTCTTTGCTCTATTCTTGCTTCTCAATTCTCTCCATGGTTACTTATCACTCAAATTTCAAGGCTTAGCTCAAATGTTTCCTCTATAAACCATTCTAGGACCTAGTACAGTAAAAATCAATTGCTCTCTGGTGCCTGCTGCTACTTTCAATTTGTTTCCTCTAGGGCAGAATCTCACCATGTGGTCCACACTAGCCACAAGTTTGTGGTAATCCTCCTGCCTCAGCCCCTCAAAGTGATGCTGTTACAGGCTTGCAGAACTGTCTGAATTCTCATATTTTTAATGGACTGCTATTAAAATAGATTATTTCCTTGAATGTGCCTTGTTCATGGTATTCTCCTGGGAGAAAGCACGCTTCTTATATGTCTTAGTATTTAGCCCAGTGCCGAATTTTGTGTTCAATAAATACATCAGAAGAGAAAGGCAGAGGGGAAAAAAGGCAAAATTTGTGTGACTTGGGCAGGATCTTGGGCCAAAGTGAAAGTCCAAATAAGCATGTCGTCTGTTTCTTAGTAACAATTCCATCGTAAGCACCCCAGGCTTCTCAGAGCAGATGAGACTCTTAAAATATCCAAGTGGCCTTGGGGGAAAGTAGTAGAATAGATTTACTTGTTTTCAGGCTTGAGTTTCTGTCCCTCAGATACTTCTTGGTATCTCTGATAATAGCCCTGCAATGAGTGCCTGACATTACCGTACTCTGTTCATGACCTTGTGGGTATAACTGCAACGAAACTATGAAGGTTTTTCTACCACAGCGTGACAGAACTCAGCTAAGCCAGTTGAAGGCTGGTAATTTTACACAACTGCCTTTCTTAGAGGTCCTGGCAACAACTTCCTTTTCCTCAGTGTGAGCTGATGGCATAGTCACTTCCTATTTGGTCTCAACTGCCAGTTTTTTTTCTTTCTGTTTTTAACTGCCACCTTTGACTAGAACTGTTCACTTGAGAAGCCTATGAATGAAAGAACAAGTGGCCAATTCAATACGTTTTAAAAAGTCAACCCAGAGGGGAAAATATCATCCAGAATGGCAGTTCAGCATCACTTCACGGTGACACATGAAAAGGCTCTGCTGTGACTACAGTCTGCATCCCCAGGAACAGGAAAGCTACCTGATCTTATTACAAAGATCCTGGTTTCCCAAATCAGGTCTCCTAAGAAATGCCCTGCAACATTCTTCCATAGAAGTCTCTCCACGACCCTTGTGGCAAAACAAAACTGTCATTATGGGGTGACCCATGCAGCAAATCATGTTTCTCTTGGCATCAAGAAAGCTGTGAGTGTGCCTGCAGCTCTACAGTATGACTCTGTCACCTAGGAGGAATAGGGGTAGCCAAATTAGAACCAGAGAAGGAGCTAGTCGACCTTTGGATTCAGACATGTATGTGGATGAAGTGGTCCAGATTACATTGCCCTCTCTCAGCTCTGGAACTAATTGATGCAGGCAATGAGCTCATTTCTTTCAGGGCTCAAGTGCAAGCATTTCAACGTGCTTCAGTGCACATGTAAAGAAATGCTACAAGCAGGAAGCTGCTTAAGCAGCACTCGCTTTTACCCACCTCGGCTGTCCCTGTAGTCCCCTTGGTAGCATCAGGAAGTAACAGTACCGTCAATATTCTGCTGTGTAGAGCCGTGCATTAGTTTCTGTTACAAATGATATTGTGGTAGGCTGTTGTGCAAGGCCCAAAGGGTACAAGGTTAGTCTGGAGAATTCAGCAATTACACAGGTTTCACATTTTCTCACTAAGGATGGATTCCACAGGTGTTTGCTCAGGATACTGGGTAGTACAAAGGTTAGAGATATTACAGCATGCTTTCCAGTCTGACAGCCACAGAGAGCAAAGAGAAGGTTGAAGATATCAAACATTCTCTTATTAAAAAAAAAAAAACAAAAACAAAAAACAACTAACCAACCAACCAAACTCCTGAGCATAGTAGCACAAGCCTTTAATCCCAGCAGAGGCAGGCGCATCTCTGTGAGTCTGAGGCCAGCCCGGTCTACAAGTGAGCACTAGGACAGAGGACAGCCAGGGTTACACAGAGAAACCCTGTCTCCAAAACAGACACTCACACGCACACACGCACACCAATAACAAGAGCAAAATGAAAGGATCCTTGAATTTTTGTTTTACCTCCAAGTATCACTTCAGTTGCTTATAGCACGAATTCAACTACTATCTCAGGATGGTAAGCTTCACGAATAACCCAGGTAACTTCCTTTGGCTTAATATATACCAACAATTAAATAAAATCCAGACAGTTATATCACTTTGCCATTACAGTTTGCATACTTTATATGTTTCAACACAGGCATTAGGTTTAAAATGTGAAAGTTCATGACATAAGCCCCTATCTTTAAATTTGTTGGACTAAAAGGCTCACATTTGTCTTGGTGAATTACTGTATTCGAAAGCTCTTAAGTGATGCCTGGCACATTAGAACATGCTCAATGGCTATGTTTTAGGCAAACCCATATTTTCCTTAAACATTTCTGTTTGATGTCACTCTGAACTCAAATATAAAGTTCTTGCATGTCAGGGGTGGGGTGGGGAACAAACAGTTGTTTTTCTTGCCATTGTCTTCACGGTCTGAGAGAACGTAGTTTATGGCACAGTGGTAACATAATAATGTTGCTTTGTTTATAGGACCCACTTCACATAGTCTCATATGATTTTTTTTTTAATTGCAGACAGCACATTGGACTAAAAATACCCAAAGAACACTGCTTCCCAAGTGTGTTACTTGATTAGTAGTGCCTTTATCAAAGATTGTAGAACATGCTTTGGCACCACTGACATTTTGAATTAGATAATGCTTTGTTGTGGGCATTGTTATGTGCATCCTTCACCTCTATCAACTAAAGAGCCGTAACAATCCCCTCACCATTTATTACACCAAAATATGCTCTCAGAGGTAAAAATCATTCCTAGATGTTAGCCTACATGTTTGCTATGAATCAGTCCACCCATTAACTATTTCCAAACATGGATAAAGTTAAATATTTAATATTGAAAGTGTGATAAATATCAAGAATTCAATCTGTAGCTGTTACACTTTATTTATTTATTTGTGCATCTCCGTGTGTATGCATATGTAAGGCCTTCCCATGCCACACCATGCATGCAGAGTTCAGAAGACAAATTTTTGGAGTTTATGTTCTCCTTTCACCCTATAGATTCTAAGGACTGACTTGAGGTCTTCAGGCTTGATGGCATGGCGTTTTACTTGCTGAGCCATCTCACTGGTGCAGATGCTCAATTTAATTTATTTTTAAATTTCAAGGACTCATGGGTACTAATATGGAATTCATTTGCTTCACTAATTCTGCATATAGTCTTCGTTTATCTAGTTGCTAAGTATTTATAGAAATAAGGTCACGTGTATCAATCAAGTACTACATTCTATCTGAGGTGCTGCATTACACCCTGTGAGTCTACTAAAAAGCATCAGATGTGTTTACTGTTCTCGTGGGACACTTTCCATTGAGCTGTGCTAATATATTGTAACATACAGGGCGAGTTTCCCTAATATGAAAAGCTGAAATCCAAAATGCTCTGAAGTCTGAAAAAGTTTGAACAGAAGCCTGATGTTAAAAAATTTTGGACTTTCTCGTTCAGGATGCCAATTGGTAAAGGTCGTGTCAACAACCTCCATATCTGAAAAACTCTGAAATCTGACCCGCTTCTCTCAAGCACTCAGATGTGAGACACTCAACCTGTGTTATTATACTCTGTACCTTGAGGTAAAACAGTCAACCAACCTGTGTGTGTGTTAACAAAAGCATAGTTTAATTCTTTAATTTCCCATTTTACTTTAATTAAAACCATGAGAAGTAATGTTGTATGTATGTTTGTATGTGGGGGTTGCCACTACTTATGGTATTTGGATTTTTAAAAAACATGTAGACCTTCACAAAGGTTTTATGCACATTTTCACAAATAGCACACATGTAATCTAAAACAGCATAAACAGAAACATTAGGAACCCCAAAGGAAATCTCCAAATGTTCTTTGTCAATAATAGTAACAACAAACACTTTATTCAAGAATCTAGATCTCAAAGTTGGTGCTCATTCTTTCATATTGCTACATCTCTCCAGGCCAGCATGAGGTCAGGAAAGTCAACTCTCTGGTATGCTTAGAGTTCCCTTGTTACTAAGACCACACAACATTATCTTAGGTAGTTATGAAATTAAAATAGCTGGAAAGAACACAGTAGGCCAAAAATGTACTGAGTAACACATAAACAAGTGGCCACCCTCAAAGTAAACCAAGAGCAGTGCCTATTAGTTTAGCCTGACAACAGTACAATAAAATACAGTATCCCCAGAATATACCTAATATCAGCAAATAATTCTAAGCAAGTGCATTTGCTCAATCAACAAAAATTTACTGAGTGCCTACTCTGTGCCACAGGACACTCTAGGCTCTGGGAATACAGCAGTGAACAAAAATAAGAAAGATTGCCCCCCAAAAGTGATCAGTCTTCCTGAATAATTCTCATAGAAGAGAAGCTGGATCTCTGGCTAGTAAGGTTGGTGGGCAAATAAAAGGCATGCAATGCCTGAAATACAAAGAAAGAGCAACAGTGTAAGTGTTGTTTCCACATACATAGGATTTTGATAGAAAGCACAGGGCAGCTATGAACTTTGGATGGTAGGTTTAAGAAAGTTTGATGGGTATACTTGAGGTGGGTCTTTAATGATCGAGCTTGATTCGTATCCTCCTAACTCAAAAAAAAAAAAAAATGATCTAAGAATCACTATCCATCTCATTTCAGATCTTGTTCACAGTGAAAATTCTTGGATCACTCCAGACTTACAGATTCAAAGTCTTATTTTAAAAAAGATCCTCTGAGCCAAGCATGGTGGTACATGTCTTCTGTCCCAAGACTCAGGAGTTAGAGATAGGGCAGACCTTTGTGATTTTGAGGCCAGCTTGGTCTACATAGTGATTTCCAATCTAGGCAGGGCTACATAGTGAGAACCTGTCTCAAACAAACAAAGTAAGTGAAAAACAACCTTCTTTGAGATTGTCTGGCACTAAAGTTTATGTGGCACTGTATGTTTGTGGCTAGGCTAGTATAAAGTGTGAGTTGCGCCGGTTAGAAATAGACACTAGATTGGGACCTACCATTAGGGAGAAATAGAAAACACTAAGACTTGGGCAACTATGAGTAAGGTAAACCCAATGCCATTGTTTAATATCTTTCAAAGCAAACAGAAAACATATAGAAGGTAGTAGTCAGGGGGTCTTATATTGGAATTCTCAAATGTATCACTTTTTAATTGCAATATTTGAGTCAAATATTTACTTGGCTAAGCCTTTTGCTCTATTTGATCAGTGGGCAGAAAGCAGTGTGACCCACGTGAGCACTTGACATTACAAGACACAAAGCCTAAACTTAGAGGTCTTTGGCACAAAGAAAATGAAATCTATTAATAATAACCATGTTGATGACAACCAGATACTTTTCTTGGAGAAAAAATTATCAAAGAAGAATAGCATTAGTTGAGTGTCTACTTAGCCTTGCCACCCTGTGTTGATTGTACAGGCTTCTAACAAACTGCAAGGTGTGTTGTCATCTTAGACATGCCCTTGAATGTTACTTTGTACTGTAATGTAATTTGCCCAGTGTTTCCTTGAGATTCCTGTGATTGCTATTATTATCACTGTCACTGCTGTTATTGGGTCTTCCAAAAAAGGGTTGCCTCATTCCTGGTGTTGAGCTCAACGTGGAAGAAAGCCAAGAGTTGCAGAAGTCACTGCTGTGTCTGCTAAATTCAACTGCCTATACTACCAAATTCAACTATCTATACTACCAAAGATCTAATCTCATGCTCCTTGCCTCTGTTTTCTTTGTTAATTTTCCTGCCAATAGACGATTCGTCTTCCAATTTGCTTCTCTTTTACATGTGTAGAAATTGTGAGCCAGGCCAATCCTCAACTGATAGCCTAAAGTAAGAACAGGCTCAGGTTAAAGTGACATGAAGAATCTGAGGGGCAAGGAAGTTGAAGATTGCAAGAATGGGGTACCTAAAGCATAAAGAAGCAGGTGTCTGGCTCAATGGCCCCACTATTGGCCAGGTGGGGGAGCCAAGCAAAACTTCTGAAACTCCAGACCTCTGCGAAGCTACAAGCACCCCAGCCTTTCAAGGCTGTCTGCAACGTGGCCACGTTCATCCGGGTTGCCCTCATATCCCCCCCCCCTCCACTAGGCTTTCACAAACTCTTTCGGTTCTTTCTCCAGGCCCAGCCGTCTTGCAGGTTTTTCAGTCCCTGGCTCCTGTTGCTCTCCTCAAACCCAGAGAGCCTCTGGCTTCTCCAACTTCTACAGCCAAACCTATTTGCAGCCTGAAGCCTCAGCTCCCCCAACACCGCCCGGCAGCGGGGTGGAGGCAGGGCCAACTGCGGAACCGCCCACAACCGCCTCCCAGGCTAGGCGTTCGGGCGGGTTGCTGGGGCGCCTCCACCTCCTCTTCCTAAAGCGGCGAGGCGCAGCCGAGCGGCATCACTGGAGCCCAGGTCCCAGCCACCGCCGTACGTACAGCCTTGCGTTCAGGAAGAGGAGCAGCACCACAGTTGGCCGAGACCTCGGCGGGTGGGCATCAGAGAGGTAAACTGAGTCCCGGAGAGCAGCGCCGCGAACCGCTCACCTCCCAGCAAGGGGAGTGGGGTTGGGGAGTGGAGACTGCATCCTACCAGCCCACTAACTCCACTACTCTGCTTCCTTCCAGGCCCAGATCGAGAAGCCTAGGAGAGCAGCCGAGCTACCCCCGTAGGAGGAGCCAGTCTAAGTCCAAGGCGCCACCACCGCGAAAGCAGCGCAAAGTAGCTATCGTCTCCATGGCCCACTCACCGGTGGCTGTCCAAGTGCCCGGGATGCAGGTGAGGAAACCCAGGCCTCCCCTGCCGTCCATGTGACTGCTCCTGAGCCCCTCTTTGGGGACCAAAGGACTAAGGGCAGCCACCGGGCAAACCTGAAGGCAGGGCCGGATCTCCCGCCAGGTGACCCCCACCCCCACCCCCCGAAGTAAAGCTCGAGGTGTTTCCTGGCCTCCGAGATAGAAGGGGCTTTGTATGGGAGAGATTACGGCGACTGGGACACGACAGTAAATGGGGGTTAAGGTTGGCGCCCTGGGATGGTGGGCGGATGACACACGTATTAAAATAGGCCAGAAACTTAGGCACCTGTGCTTGTTGCTTTGTTAATCTTGGCACTCTTGAGGACTGTGGGGATGGAGGTGGGGGGTGGGGCTGTTCCAGAACTTAACCTAGATGAGATGGAGGCATCTTGTAATGTGTGGACTAAAACACCCAAGCGATGCCCCCACACGGTACACACTCACAAGTTGGGGCGGAGCAAGACCAGGAGTGGTGGTGGCATTGAATTGGGTTCTTCCTGTGTGCAAAAGAGAAGAGTGACATGACTTCTTTTCCTTTTTGGTGCCACTTAAAAGCCAACTTGTATCTCGCTCCCCAATGTGACCCATGGATAGTGCTATGAGGAACTCAAGATCATTTTCTGAGTGCCTAGGTGATGACTCCCCAGGCCCTTCTCTGTGTCTCGCTCAGAAGGTGGTTAGTACATGTGTATTTAAGCTTTTGCCTGATGCAAAGGACTACCTCGTAGGACCCAACTTCTTATTCAAAGTCTGTGCTGCTCTCCTCCCATTATATTAGCATTTTATTAAAGAAAAGCTCTGTCAACAGACTTTTACACATCTTGTTTTTTTAACCTCTCAACATTTTAAACCATTTACATTTGCCACCGCTCCCCCCCACGGTAATCTAAACAACCCCTTTATGAGTAATAGGTCAGAGGCTAAAAAGACTGAAACTGCTTCCTTGTGATTTTCTAAATACGCTAAGCCGAACAAACAGACTTTTTTTTTCAAGTTAGAAAATGTCTAGAACATGTCTAGAACATAGCTTATGTTTCTAATGGAAATGAAAGTTGTGTGGATTGGAGTCTCAGTTTATTGCCTGATGCATGCATTTCATCTTTTGCCTTGGAAATTGGTCTCATTTTCTGCAGGATCACAAAGGTGATTTAGAAAAAAAAATCTTTCCCCTCAAAGGGCCAATTTGTGTAGGACATACATCTACCCTGCACTTAGGGCAGGCCTGGCTTGTGACTCAGGAAGTTTCTCTATATTTAATAAGATTACAGAAGAGGAGAGAAAGAAATGCGAAATAGTAAAGCGTAGGGCTTTTTATGGTATTAATCCACTAAGCTAGTGCTCCAAACTTTTTTCCTCATGCATTCTCTCTCGTTTTCCTAACTACTCTGCCCCACAGCCCATTCATTCAGTTCTAGCTTTGGTTGTATCCAGAGAAGTGATAAGTTTGCATTAGGAACTATACAGTTCTGCTCTGTCTGATCTGGAACACAGTGTGAACTTCTCCAGGCGGGCTCTGCTTTCTATTATGTGGAGAAGTAGACCTTTCTATATGTAATGCTTGGTGCAAAGGGGCTCAGTGCTTCTCTCCCCATTGTGTGCAGGCGCCTGCCTGCAACACATCCTCATGGAGCATTCCTCAACGTTGTGGTTCTGGCGAATTCTGTGTGCTCAAGAGAAAATGGTTCCTGATCTTTATTTCATTTGTCTTGCCTTTATTTGATTTATGTGGTTTCTGGTCTTTATTTCATTCGTCTCGACACGATTTGATTTAGATGGTTTACGAACGGCCTGCTGCTCAGCATGTTCCTGTTGCTCCCTGCTTTGTTTAATTAGCTCAGCTGGCTACCTCTTGGATTTTCAAATCCTAGTTAAGGTGGGTTAAAATCTGAATCACACATTTGAAGTGATCCACTTTGCATTGCCAGGTCTGCCTTCCCAAAGTTGCTGATCCTTTGTCAAGCCTCAGCTGCAGAAGGCACTCACCTTACTATTAGCAAAGAAGAGCTGTTGACTGATCTGTCACTTTCCAGCTAAATGAAATAGCAATTATTTCCATTTTTCATTTTCGATGTTGTTCTTACGCACTTGCAGCAACATTAAAAGACATATTCACATTATGAACATGACTCCTTAGCCTCAAGTACTCTTGTTTGCTTTTTGCAAAAATGTGATGTAGAATTATATCCTGGGATATAGTCATAATAGTGTCCTAGTGTTTTGTTCGAGTTAAGAGCAAGCAACTTTTAGGCAGTTTAAGTGGCAAGAAAACTTGATTTTGCCATGTGTTATTTAAATTAATGTGTTATATTTCTGAAAATCAGGGGGAAGTGATTGACCGGCCTGTACATTTTTAACTGTTTATGTTGGAGAGTTACAAAGATTGATGGGGGAAAATGAGTTTTCCAGAAATTAAAAAGCAAAATTACTTTCTCCACAATGTTTTTCTCCCTCTGAGGAGAGAGGTGGATCAGAAGCTGAGCTACCTGCTCTGTCATTTAAGACTCCAGCACCGCAAACTTTCAAACAAAGACATTTCTGTTGCCATTACATTAAAATATAAAAGAAAGCTGAAGTGAAGGAAGAAAACCCAGGATTTAGTCCAATTCAAACTCATCCTTGTAAAATTAGTTCTTTAAATTTTATACTGTTGGTATTTCTCAGTACTGTAGAACTGAACTTTTTTTCTATAATATTCAATGTCAAGGATACGAATTTTTGTATTTAATATGTGCTTTTGTTGGTGTATAACTAAAGTAATTCTCCACCCCAGGAGCTGTACTCTTGAACCACGTTGAAGCACAACCTTAAAAAAATATAAAACCAATAAACCTGTTTTCTTTCCACTCAAATATTTACTCTTTAGTGATTTAAAACCTGTTTTTGACTTTGAATTTGTCAGTTAAAATTTATATTTTAAAGTTTAAGATAGTTCCCTAAAAGCTTACATTAGTGTTTTTAAGCAAGTACACAAAAACAATTTTCAGTCTTTCATAATGCTTAATTAAGAGAATAAAGTTAGATATTCAACTGATATTGGATGTTATTATGTTTGTTTTGCTTTTTGCTACGTCTCTCACTAAAGAAACAAAGTTTCATTCTTAAAGAATTCTAAAGTTAACTCAATGTGCCTTTAAATGTGAAAAGGGTGGCACAGCTTAACAATGGTTGAGATCTCAATGGAAATGAAATTTTAGTATTAATTACCACTTTATTGAAGACTTATTTGTTTTGTTTTGTTTTTTTCCAGACAGGGTTTCTCTGTGCAGCCTTGTCTTTTCTGGAGTCATTTTGTAGACCAGGCTGGCCTTGAGCTCACAGAGATCTGCCTGCCTCTGCCTGCCTGAGTGCTGGGATTATGGGTGTGCGCCACAGAGGCTGGCTGAAGACTTTTAGCTAGGGAGTAAAAACCATTACTTGACTTTGGTGAACCTAGTAGTGTCTTCTAGGAAGAATCAACATAGAAATGTATTATCTGCCCCTAAAGAACTGTCAGACAATGCCAAATCTGCACTCTTACCTCTGTAAGAATAAAGAGCTTCTGACTAGAAGAGTAGAAGCCTTCCAAAAGCTCAGCTGACCGTAAAGTAGTGTTAGGGATTGGGATAGGCATTTTCAATTGAAGAAACACGCTTAGCTAAAGTCTACCTACACAGATAGAAAAGGCCTGCTTGCATGTTTAATTACACACACATGCACACACACACACAATCTTTGAAAGTGGAATAAAACCATTTAGGTGATTACGAAGTATTCCACTAGAGGAATAATACATAACAACTTTGGAAAATTAGAGTGAGTAGGACCAGATCGTGGTGGACTTTGAATGCTAGTGAAAGATTTTATGGCCTTTGAAACGGGCATTTAACATTTCTGTATAACGGTACTCAATAAACAAAGTTATGTATCGGAAGAGAAAACTCTTCTATTACATGAATGAATGTACTGAAGAAGTGTGATATTGAAGACAGTTTGATCTACAGAAGCTATTTCAGTAGGATAGTCATAGCTTGGCAGACGCAAGGGATCTTAGCTTAACAGGTGGCCTTCCACATCCCTGGGTGCTACAAAGAGAAGACATTGCCTGGTTTAATAATTCGCTAGTTACAGAAGAAGTGAGCTAGCTACAGTATACTGAAGGAAGTAAGAATGTTATGCAGAAGAGCCCTACCTGGCAGGAAGCAAATGATTTTGGCTTCAGGCTTGTGGATTTTCAGGCAGCAGTGGGATGACACCATAAGAATGTCCAACATATTCTGGGCCCATAACCCCAGCACTCTGGGAGGCAGAGATAGGCAGATCTCTGTGAATTCAAGGGTAGCCTGGTCTACAAAGTAAGTTCCAGGACAGCCAAGGGTCCACAGAGAAACCTTGTCTCAAAAAAAGTCCAATGTATAGATTGGAGATGTAGAATTGGAGCTTTAGGCATTCATTTGTTATTTACTGAGCATCTACTATATAACCCAGCACTAATTTACCTAAAGAGAAAAGATGGAGGAGATGAAAGAGATTTATAATATCAGTGAGAATATGCGGCAGTGAAGACCTGCATGGTATAGGAAACATAGGTTGCAAGTTAAGATGCAGGAGAGGCTACGAAAATGTGCAGGGGTAAAGAAAAATCGTTGGCTGAGGCAAATTCTTTCTTAACTCTCACCAAGAAGCCTGAAGTGAAGGGATCACTAGTGGCACCAGATTCGAGTATCTGGAGTCATTGTGTCCTCATTTCATTCTCAGTGATCAGTCAGATTTGCTGTGGGAGGTAGCAAGTGGTTGGAAGTATTGGCTTGAGCCTAGGAATCCTGTGTTGAGTGGTTGAAGCTGTAGCATTAAATATGATAATGATAGTAGCTGGGACAAAAGAAGCTAAGCCAACTGTTATTTTGGAGGAGGAGTGGTAGTTGTAGTTTGAAAGCTTAAAGCTAGGGCCTGCAGACTGGGGGCTATTGGGAAAAGTAAATAGGATTTGGGCAGAATATAGTATGTGATTTGAATGGTAAGGAGAGCTAGAAATGGTGCTTGAATAAAAACAGGCCCATCATGTGCTTTTACCTCTTGCACCATATAAAATGAGAGCTTATAATTTTCCTGGTGTTTAGGAGCCAGCGCGCAATGTGGTGCTGTAATGTTTTTATTCTGCCTTTCATTCATTCAATGACCTTGTACAAATTGTCTACAAAATTGAGAATAATAAAAATTGCATTTCCTTTGCCTCAACGAAAGGCTATTACGATGAATTAAGTATCATTTGTGGAGTATATTTGGAGCTCCTGGGGCAGTTCATACTGCAAACACTGTCATCAGCTCATCTTTCTCCAGCTTGATAACCCACATTTTAAAAATTGAAACCAAATCCTGACCACCGCGCTGCCCCCAATCAGATTGGTCTCCCGCATTTTCTGCCTTGGGCTACTCTCTATAGATCTAAACTTAGTTTAACTACTTAACCACCAAGAAATCCCATGTGATCTGCCGCGTCAGTTCCAATTCAGTAATCACTGCTTGCCCAAATCTTACCTGATTTTTCAGGTCACATTTTACTTCTCTTCCACGACTTCCTGAGAATGTGCCAAACTATGGAGCCTTTCAATTCTACACAATTTGTATCTGCTGTCAGTGGCACACAGTGCTCAATTTATCTCCTGCCTTCGATTTTCTTTAAATATGTTTGTTAGGGCTGGACAGATGACCCAGTGAGTAAAGTCTTTGGCACCAGAGGACTTGAGTTCATATCCTAGCATCACACAAATACCTGGTGGGTGTGCAGTCTGTCTATAATATAGTTAGCTTTTGGGATGCACACACATACATATGGAAAAATAAATAAGCTATGTATGTCTCCAGAGCTAGGTTGTAATTTTTTGATTCTGGACCATGCATTTTATTTTTCTTTAGACCATTATCTATGATTTTTTACATAGATTAAAAATATAAATAGTAGATATTAATATATATATATATATCTGTGAATCTTTATACGCTTGGCTAATGAACATATTATAGACTTTTCCCATCTGGCTGTTTCTTTGTTATGGAGTGCTTATGTTGTGTAGACTGTAAAGATTAATTTTTTCAATTTTATTTATTATGTATACAGTGTCCTGCTTGCATGTACATCTGCAGGCCAGAAAAGGGCACCAGATCTCATTATAGATGGTTGTGAGCCACCATGTGGCTGCTGGGAATTGAACTCAGGACCTTTGGAAGAACAGACAGTGCTCTTAACCTCTGAGCCATCTCGCCAGCCTTGTAAAGATTAATTTAAATGTGGGCAATACAAACTTTCTACTCATTTAAATGATTTTAATGCATATTATTTTGTCAAGCACGATGTACTTCAGAACTAATCAGCTGTCCAGGTTCCGACACTCATCCACCTACCTTCCCAAGTCTTTGGGAGAAAAAGAAGTCTCATGGCTTTCGTTCTATTGGGGCTGATTTCAGACAAACGTTTGTCTTCAGGAAAAAACTGCTTCCTCTGTCCTCATCTCTTCCACTTTGCCTTTTCCTTTGAGTTGCAGTTTCCACTGGCCCTTTTGGATTGGTTTCCTGGTAATTAAGACCTACCCATCCTTTTTGTGTCTTTATTCTGTTCTCCTCATGTGGCCTAAACTGCTTTTTGAGGTTCCTTTATTTCCTTATCCCAGCTAACCCATTGGAATCTGATAATTCCACTCATATCAATATACTGAGAGAGAAAGAGAGAGAGAGAGAGAGAGAGAGAGAGAGAGAGAGAGAGAGAGAGAGAGAGAGAGAGAGAATGAATCTGAGTGTTTGCCTGCATATATGTATAGTATATGCACCACTTGTGTTCCTGGTGCCTTCAAGAGATGGCAGAGCCCCTGGAGTTAAAGCTGGTGGCAAAGCTTCCATGGGTTTTTGGAACCAAATTTCAATCCCCCAGAAAGAGTAGCAAGTGTTCTCGGTGAGGCATTTCTTCGCTCTGTATTAAGGTATTTTTGACTGATAAGTCAGTGTGTGGAGTCTCCTCTAATGGTTATATTTTATAGGGACTTGTGCCTTGGATAAATGTAAATGGCATAGTAGAATTTCAGACATCTTGATAACTGCTTTTTGATTGTGTTGTGTCTTGTGAAAGAGCGGTGATATAACTGATTCTATTTGCTGCTAGAAAATGGAATTAGGGGCATGAAAGCTAACATCATTATTAGGTGTGATACAACAAACTCCTCTTCATTTTTCATAAGGAAGATTCAAA
This sequence comes from Acomys russatus, assembly GCF_903995435.1. NCBI lineage: Eukaryota > Metazoa > Chordata > Mammalia > Rodentia > Muridae > Acomys > Acomys russatus. The sequence goes on from NC_067169.1 coordinate 104,640,025, forward strand.
GATTTCCCACTACATGTTCATATAGAACAATGTCTTTGGAGGAACACCATGGAGTAAGTAATTGTATTATTTATGTATTCATTTGGTCTCTGCAGTGCCAGCTCTAGAGCCCGTGGCCTTCCATATGCTAACCAAGTGCTCTAGCATTGTGCCACACTTCCAGCTCCTGATTTTGAAATAAACAACAATCAACAAAATAGATCTAAAATGTTAAGCCCATGTTAGATATATCTCCCACTTGATCAACTACTGCTTTAAATATGGTGCTGTGTGGTAGGGGTTACATATCAGAATTAATGTTTATAGAAATCAGATATTTCTTTAAGATAATAACTAACTCCTGTCAAAACTCTCAGGAAATAAAAAAAGTGATTGTCTGAGAAAAAAATGCCTTCAGAATGGAATTTTAAAATCAGAAGGCCGTCATCATAACCATGGCTGACTTTATTTATGACCCTCCTTATTACCTGCCCCTAAACTTCATTAGAAACAGGCAAATCACCTGATATGTATGTTCAGAAAGATGGTGGGGCTTATTTCCACAGCAAATCGTGCTTTCTCTTCCTGCCTGCCTCTTCATAACACCTCACCAACACATCCCTACTGGGGATAGAGCAAGCTGCAGGGTGCTGCCAAGAACTCTCCTTAGCCTGCTCTGGACTTGTCCCAGCATTCCCCTGACAGCAGCCTGCTGGCTCTTCTTCTCCTTCGTTTATCATATGATCATGGATTTAGATGATTCATAGCCCCAAACATCAGATTAGCCATTAGAATGGCAGACTTTTGGATACTCCGGCAAAATTAGAACACAGTTGTGGTTCCTACTTCCTGAGCCTTCGAGAAAACAAAGCAAAACAAAACTGTAGGCAGCTTAGATGAAAGAGATGAAAGGTCTGAGAATATTCTTGCTGTCTCCCTCCTCCTTTCCTTCTCTTCCCCCACCCCTAGGCATCATCAGTCACAGTGCCATGTTCTACCATGGAGCTGCACTCCCAGCTTCTGATTGTACGTTAAGTATTGACTGTCCACCTATTTGACCGAAACACTTTCTTTCCTAATGTGTTGTTGAGAAACAGAGGCACCATGTTCTTGTGCACTCAACGTAGACAATGTTTACAGGAACAAAAGAAAAAAACTTCTCTAGCCTTCCCTCATGGTCTCTGTATCAGGGCTGTGTGGTGGTGGGATTCTCCCCTTCCACTCACAGCCTGTTAAGGAGAAAGTCGGGGTAAATCTATAAGACCTTCCTGCCTTGCAATTCAACACATGGAAGCAAAGGGGGTTTGAAATCAACCATGATGACTTAAAAAATTGTTTATTACAGAACAATAGTGTGCCTAGACAAAGAATAACAGTTGCTTTAGATTATAGGAGCAGCTTCCTAGCATCAACTTAATGAAGTTTCAGGGGATTTGAAATGTATATGGCACTAGATGTGTTCAGACATTTCTAAGTATGCTGGTGAATTACTCTACCAGATTTCAATAGTGCCTGGTAACATAATCCTAGGAGTGAATTTTTGGCAGGTGGAGGAAATGCTTCAAGGACATCTAGAAGCATCCAGAGTTTTCTTTGAAAATGCATTTTTGAGCCGCTCTGTTCCAGCATGAACAAAAAAAATTCCCTCCCCCAGATTTCCATTAAACTGATGGATTTGGGGCATATCACTTTACAGCATGTATATTAAGCTAGGCTTAGCTATTTGATGCAGTAGAGTTTGAAAAATCAGAGCAACAGGTGATGGGGGAGGGGTGAGCAACATAGATAATCAGGTGGGGGTGTGGAAATTAGGAGAAACCAACAGAAACCATAAAGTCAGAATTTTGTCCCAAACCCTCTGTCCACCAGAGCTGGGAAAGATTTGGGATTCCTCAGTCTCAATTTCCTGTTGCCTGCCTTAACTTTAAACAGAAGCACAGAAGAAACCAACTAGGAAAGCATGCACACATGCTACTAAGTATGGCGATAGAAAATAGAACTTTGACCTCTGTGGTTAAAGAGACTACAGAGTGTCTAGCCGCCCTGGGGAAAGAAACGGTTTTCAAATGTATGCTTTGACCCCATGGGGAAACAGGTTAGCAAACTCATTAACTAGGTCCTATTTACTTCTCCAAATTGTTCGTTTGAAATTAGCTCACAGCCTTTCTATGTGCCACCTAGTAAGTGGTAATACACCAGACTTCCCCATGCTGGGCTGGGCTCTGTCCCGGGCTTCTTGTTTTTCAGTTCTTACTCTGACTTCAGGTAGAAAGGAGTTACCAGCAATTTCCAAAGTGTATTTTGATTGAGGCAAAGGACTTTGTGCTCGTCTTTTGAGACAGCAAACATACAAGAGGTTCTCTGACTTTGAGAAGTTTATAAGCAAGAATGACTGGCCATCTACATGTTGAGAAATGTTACAGTGCAGATCAAAACCAATGATCCCTAAATGCAATAGCTTCTAAGACTATTATTCCATAGAAGATAGGTTACGGAAGAATACTGTCACTTATAAAAAAGAAGTTCACGAGAGAAGAAATGCATGTACTGCAGATTTGAGGTAGGCATTGATTAGAAAGAACTCGTCGGACACATTGAGGAAAGTCTTGAGTGCCAGACTAAGGTATTTATTTACTTGCTGTATCTGTAGTCTGTTATCAGAAGTTATTTAGCAAGATGAGTGTTTCTTTGAAAACTGACTTAAAACTTCAACCCCCTCCCCAAAAGGCTGCATGGAGATAGGAAAGGTCTTGATAAGGGCTCAAGGGTAGTGATTCTCAACTTTCCTACTGCTGTGACTATTTAATACAGTTCTTCATGTTGTGGTGACCCCCCAACCATAAGACTATTTTTTGTGCTACTTCATAGCTTTAATTTTCTACTGTTATGATTCCCAATCTAAATATCTGTGTTTTCCAATGGTCTTAGGCAACCCCCAAAGGGGTTGCGACCCATGGGTTGAAACCCAACAATCTAGCTCCATAAAAGTCAGACTCAGGCCTCCTAAGAAACCACCTGGAGGGGGGTTTAAAAACACCCAAGGCTGGTCCCATCCCTTCAATTTCTGATTCTGGACGCCTGAGGTGGTGAGGTCTGGGAATTGGCATGTCTAATAAGTTCCCAGCTGCTCTGTTGATGTGGAGACTTTTCTGAGCACCACTCAAGGTATTTTCAGAGCTTGGTGACTAATTGAATGTGGGAATTGGAGAAGCATGATGCGAAGGTCAAGAATCCGAGACACAGCTGAGTTTTGTAGAGAATCAGCACCAATTTGAAGTGCTAGTTCACACAGCCAAGCAAAAGCGATTAGCAGCCGGCTGGTTCAGGAGAGAAAATGGAACCCGGGAGGGAAGTGATAGAAGAGAAACATGTGAGAGATGAAGACAACAAGATTGCCAGTTATCACTCCAAGGGTGTGAACACTGTGTCCGAGTTCCACAGCTTCAAGGAAAAAAAAAAACACCTCACTCTTCACCCATGCTTTGTTTCCTTCATCGAGGTATGTTTGCATCTTAGACGTGGTATAAGGAAAGAGCTTCTGTTTTTATTTATCAATTTATCACTTAAATCTTGTTATGTATATCATATATCTAAATTCTATGTAGGAAACTTTCACTTTGTGACATTTTCACTTAGCCTGGCAGCTACCTAATTGCCTTCAATGGTGCCTTGCTACAATGCTTTCTCACCCTGACTAAGATTTTGTAGGTGAGGAATTCTTGCAAATGGAAGCTTTCTGTGGAATCCTGATACGGTGCCCTGTGTGGCTCTATGTTTTCTGCAGTTAACAGCTCAGCGAATTCTCCTCCAAGCACTTATTAAGAACATAAAATCTGCTTAAAATGAGGTTACAATGCCATTATTATAAATGACAATATTTCCCCCTAAATTGGAGATTTTTAAGACCTTCTGCAGTTTTCACAAACAGCACCGGTTTTCATTATTCACAGCCCTCCTCCGGCTTGCTATTGTGCACCATTCCACCCACATGGAGGCCTTCAGTCAAATAAACTGAGACTAATATGTCTAGGCTGCTATTAGAAAAATGTTTATTCATAATCATGCCACTCTGAAGCCAACTTGTGATTATATATGTAAATTTCTGGAAGGGAGAGGAAGTTAATTCTGAATCATTAAAGAAATATCAAACAACTTCCTAAATGGCCTTTCTGCTCTGTAACACATTCCCTGTGCTTGTCATGTTAGTATGTTAGCGCTTGCCAACAGGTACCATGTAGGAAAACCTAGAGTTAAGTTCAAACAAAGGATTAGAACTGAAGACAAGCGAAGCAAACATTGAATGAGTTCAGCAACTCCAAACAATGTGAAGAAACTTGATTACCCACTTAGGTACCAGCCTTGGGTGGATCATTTTTCATTTTCTAAAACGAATACAAGTCAGCAGCAACAACAAAAAAGAATCCATCCTTCAGAAATAAAAATTGACCATCAATAATGATATACAAAAAGAACATACAGAATTTCTCTTAAAATGTTTTAGTCTATATTTATTTATCATTAGAATGAACTCATATAATCACCAGATGACCTGCTTTCCCTTTAGAGAATACAATTCATTAAGATGGAAAAAAAATCAATGTTTCTCCTATGCCCCATGCTTTCGTTAGCATCCATTAGCTAGAATAAAGATTGTTAAGTTTGTGTTGGTGAAAATGATTGATACTTGGGGTGGATGTATGTATGCATGTATGTATGTTTACACAAACAAGAGGATTGGACAGGAGATATATTTTACGTTTGAAAATACCTTATTTAAAAATATCAAGCTGTTGCTACTTTTAAAACATGAGAACAATGGCTTCTCAGAAAAAAGTGGCCAAAGATGACATGGTCACTAGGTTCAAAAACAGACAAGTATGACTTTACAGTAACCTTTAAGAAGCTCTGCATATAATGGAAGTGAGTAAAGTTTATGGAAAAATTGTGGCATCCCTGGGCTTAGCAAATATTTCTGTTACTTGAGAAATCTAGAGCATATAGACTGTCATTTAGAATGTTCACTTTAAGGTAAACAAGTGTACACATACATGTGTTGAAATGCTAGGCACTTGATTGTGGCACATGTTAGATGCATTTTAGTCATGGCTGGATTCTGATTTTGCTTTTTTGTTACTTAAACCTCTGTGAGTCTTAAAGAAATTGAGCTCAAGCAGTCGGTTCCATATAGTGTACAGATCATGAAATTGACTTTTAATGAAATTCAATGCCAGTGTTAAGCAGTTTTAGTGAATTAGAATTGAACATTATGTAGGATTACATTCACCAAGATTTCCAATAGTCTGCTTAATTTCTCCCACAGAGCAGTCTTACACACAATCATTGCATCAAAGGACCTGCATTTGATGGGTACAGATCTGCTCAACTGTTAGTAAAATCAGAGATACTTGGCAGCATGCAAATGATTTGTAGGTAACAGAAACTCATTATCATTGTCCAAGTTAATTCTGACACTAAATGTATTACAGATGCTTCACGCTGTGGAGTCTAAGGTGACAGGGAATGGAAGGAACGAGATATTGGAGTCTGACTCAGTCACAAACAAAATCTTGTACCAGGAAGCTGCTTTTTCATCCTAACTATTTATTTCTTCGAGAGAAATGGTGACTGTCACTGGAAGATCTTTTTTTTTTTTTTTTTAACTCTGTCATTGGCTTCCCAAAGGGCACATAAAATGAAAATGTGGGATCTGAGTAGTTAAGAATGACTCAGTTTTTGAGACTTTAGCATAGGTGACTCCTTCATGGTTGTCTTTTCAGACTGAGGTTTCTGGTACTAGCAAGTGAAAAATACTATTACCTTTGTTGCTGTGGATTGTCTGAGGTTCAGGCATTGTTTTTGGAAACCCTGCTTAGGGGAGGTAGCATTTCTTAATACCAGGGAATTCCTGCTGTCTCGTGAGCAAACAGAATATGTAGGCGAAGGAAAGCAGTGCTGGACTCAGAAAGCACAGAGAAACAGTAGTTCTAAGAAAGGGAGAAAGTAGTCTTTGCTTCAAAGATTGAGAATTTTTTCTATTTTTTTAAGAATGGGAAATTTCCCTACTTTCTGCAGAGTGGAGAAAAAGCTAACAGAAAAGGAGATTGTGGAGGTAATAGTAATTTGTTCTTTTCTTGTTGCTTATGACTTCTGTGATGAATGTTATATTTGCATAATTGATTTGTAACGGCAAGAACATGTCTTTAAAGAGGGTTTTGTTTGTTTGTTTTGGCTTTTTTTTTTTTTTTTTTTTTTTTTTTTGGTTGAGAGAAAGCTTGTGAATAATTGGGGGATAGTGATGACAACAGGGTTGTGGTTTTAGCTATTTTTCTATTTAAGATCTGCAACTGGTTGTAAGCATGTCAATCTAATTCATTGTTTCTAGGCGCTTGTAATTATTTTAGGTGGTCTTATTCCCATGTGTAGATAAAGGCATATTTTTTAAGCAAGGAAAAATGCCAGAATAGCACGGATTTTATTTAACTCATTTGATTTCTGCTTTGTGAGAACGCAGGACAAAATAATGTTTCTCACTTTCAAATAATTGAATATAATATAATTGTTACATTTTCAATAGGTACTGGCATTTAAGGTCTCTCTGGAGGAGGCGGTAGAATAGTTCTTTGGAGTACTTCATGGTGAAAATCATCTCTGATTTACTTTGAAATCAGTTTGTCTAATGACTGATTTGGGTTTTGGGTGAGAAAAGAGTTCAAATTGTCGTAATCCAGTTTGTTTGTTTCTTTGTTTTTCTAGGAACATGTAATGGATACTAAATACTGTATGGTTTCTATTAATGACTTTAAATCTGCAGTGGTTTAAAAGGTATAAATGTCTTCATTCTTTGCAGAAAAAAAAGGAAACAAAACTGCACCCACTTGTTTCTCCAGGGGTTTTGGTGCCGGCTCGAGTTCCAGGAGAGAGACAGTTCTCTCCTGTTGCTCACCTGCATGCCTCGCTCAATCTGGATAGATAACAAGAAGCGTTTTAATCTGATTGCTCTGGTGTGCGTTTTTTTGATGACAGTTTGACATCCAATTACAATGTCACGGGAGATTCTGGCTGATAGATAAGGCATGGTTTTAGATTTGCTAAAATATTCTTGTTAGCTGAAAAGATGTGTTCATTGTGAACGAATATTCTTGGTTAATATAACCAAGTATTTCCCAAGCTTGAGGATTGGATTTTTAAACCCCAGGGCACTAAATTGTTTCCCCTTTCTGATGAGGATGAAGGATGCAGTGCATTCAGCTCACCGTACTATAGCGTTCCCCTCAGCTGTAATGTAAGGAGATTCCACCAGGAACGCTTAAGCGGTGGGTTTTGTGAGACACTGATTAGGACTCAGACCTGGGTGTTGTCGTTATCGCTGTTCTTTACTCTTAGTGGAGTGTGTTTGCTTTTACTTTGCCTTAGCTAATTTTGTTTTGACATGGAATCTTAAAACAGCTCAGGATGACCTGGGATTGGTAGTAACTCTCCTGCCTCAGCTTCCTGACTCCTGGGATTACATGCCTGAGGTGCCATATTTAGGTTAGTTATTATTTGTACATCAAGAGCATATATGAGTTTTATATACCAAAGAGTCTAGATACCCATTTCAAATCCAGTTTGAATGGGCTTTGATGCATTTTCTGAGAAGGCAATTAATCTACAATTAATTTTTGATGGCAAAATCAGTTTTCTACTGAGAGGTAAGGCTATAAATCACCTTGAAATTTGATATTTTAAAATTCTCTCTTTGTAAATATTTATGAATGGCTGTGTATTGGGGTGCTTGTTTGTTTGTTTGTTTGTTTTGAGGCAAGGGCTAGCACTATAGCCCAAGCTCTCGTTCACATTTCCCCTGTCTCCTCCTGACTGCTCCACCATGCCCCCCTCTGGGATTTTCTGTATTTTTAAGATATTTATCATTCACTCTACCATGGAGCTTTTGGAGCTTTCTCAAGTAGGATTTTGTTATCTGAACCATGAAACAGAAAAGGGCCCTATTTTCCTTTGAAGGACAAATGACTAAGGCTAATTCTATTTGCACTCTAAAGCAGTTATGATTGTGTGTGTGTTTAACATAGTGTGTTCCTAATAGCAACAGTTAGTATAACAAATTCTGTCTTTAGCTTGTTTGTGTGGCCTGGGAGCTAAAATAATATTAGTACTAATACTACTACTACTACTAATGAATACTACCATGCTGGGGATGGAACCTAGTATATACTGGGGAAGTATTTTAACATTGAACTCTATCATCAAACCCCACTTGAAGGATGAAAAGGATGAATTTTTAAAATGTTTTTTGAGAATTGTTTTTGAAAACTATGACACTTGGAGACTGCAGAATTCATCTGACTCACAACACCCCTTTTCAGAAAACCTTTCCCAACTCTACCTTTAGGACTTTGACCCCACTAGGAATTGCTAAGGTAGAGAAAGGCAAGCTTTTATATTGTTTTTTTTTTTTCTGGGGTTTAGGTGTATAGTGTGAAAACTGAAAATGTTTAATCTTTTCCAGACAGCAAACTTATATACAGTCCTATTATTAAAATGCTCAGCTTAGAAAGACCTCAGTTTATAGTAAATGTACACATTTTTCTTTACTTCATAAAGATAAGTTTTAGCTACTAAAAAGTTGGATTGATAATAATAATGAAGACTAAGCTGGTAGACATTTTAGTATTTCTCCCAATTTTAACACAGAAAATGAAGGAATGTATTGGAGGGCAGACTAAATCAAGGCGAAAAGAGTGCACTAATTGCTTTTATTAGTATTTTAATTTAAACAGCCATATCTGTTTGAGAGGAGAATCGAATAGCAAGTGTGAAGTGCCATATATAATCACATTTGTTTCTTCCTGGTGCTGAGTGCCTTCCCCCTACAATTAACATCTCAGGTACCTCAACAGCAGTAAGAAGAATAGTACTTAATAAAAAATACATTAAAATTAATAAATCATAGCAGGCTCTACCAAAAACCACTTAACCACTTGATTTCATGGGGGAGGTGACATCAGCCATAAAGCATGTATTGGCAAATCACAAAATGATTGAGACTAGCAGGCATTATGGATAACTTGCTGCAGATTTCCTTTCTCTCCACATTTCGTTAATCATGAGGCTCGATCAGCATTTTCCCCCCTGGAAAGTGTCAGATATCATCCTTGCTTTTTATCATGCCATTCCGGTTTTTGTCAGTAACTTGACTCAAGGCTGTGTGCAGACATGATGGAATTACCTGAAATACAACATTTATTTTATCCCTCATCTGCTGAAAACTGTCAGTGACTCCCTACCATCCTGATTCGGAAATTCAGAGGAAGAATAAGTCAGGCCAAGGTATAAGAAATGATAAGGAAAGCTCTGCTGAGTAGCTGAGCTGCCCTTAAGACTGGCTATGAAGAAGGAAAAGAACCAGGGAGAAGGAATTTACCTAAGGCAAGAAAGATCAAAGAAACTTCTTCCATTGTATTTTTAAATGCTTTGTTTTTTGTTTTTTGTTTTTGTTTTTGTAGTGGGCAGTGAGATTTCCTCAGTGAATGTACTTTCTGTCTAGGGCTCTAAAGTGAGAGGCTAAAATTCAGCTCAAATTAGAGATTGTAGATCTTTTTGTGTAGACATTGCCGAAAGCATTTTAATTATTTTAAACTAGTCAAGATTATATTAGTGATAGCATTACAAGAACTGATGGGTGGGCTTGGTCATTTGTGTTCAGCCTGGAATTATTTGTTTGTTACTACCCACCGTACCATTCTCCCACCTAGAGACTCACTACGAAGTCAAAAGGGTGAGTGCTTTTCAAAACTCATGGCTGCTCTAAAATTTTACCACTTTTCAAAATCCATCAATAGGCCATAGGGCATATTTTTTGAAAGAGAGAAATTTAGATTTCTATGTATATAAAACATTGGTTCTTGCTATTGTTAATTCTAATTGGAGAATGACAATTTTGTTGGGTGCTTGTTAAATAGACAAGGACCACAAGTTTCAAAAGATAAAATGGTTTGCATCTACATTAGTAGATATGAGTCATATTTGTAGAGAAAACACAGAAACAGCTTCTTGCTTGTAATATTTGTTAAAAATTTTAAAAATTAGCTCATTATCATGTAACTTATTACTCAGTGATATTTTCCCTTTTATTCTGACATTTAATCTATCCAAAGATTTAGATTGTTCTTTGGTACCAGTTTTGGTAATGTCCGCAAGACCAATGGGTATAAACAGTGGTGCATCTATACCTACAGAGAGGGACATTTGATGCTCAAAATGCTAATTACAACTGGGACACCAATGGAGGTTTTGAGAGGGATGAAGATAGGTTTTAAATGTTTTGGTTCAGGAAATATTGGCGAACTTCCAAAAGAAATTAATTGAAAGAAAAAGGTAGATTCATTTCCTCAGCTCCATTTCTTTGGGACGATGTCTAGGATTTTTTCTTAATGAACGCCATTCCATGCACTAAGAAAATGACAACAATAAAGTCATCTTTAGGAAGGATGCTGATATCCAGACAGCTCTGTCTCCTTAAAGCAAGCTACTTATATAAGATACATGTGTGACGTACTGAGTGCACAGCCGACTGTTTAGCTTCCTTGTAGTAGTTCTTATCCTATAATTTCAGGCATAGCTATGTTATTTTGCTTAGTTTCTGAGTATATTCTTTTTTTTTAAAGATTTTTATTGTTCTTTAGGAATTTCATACATGAGTACAATGTATCTTTATTATATACATCCCTCCCCTCCAACTCCTGCATTATCCCCTCCCATCCTCCTGAAATTTATGTCCTCTTCTTCTTTAATTATTATACTTGTATTTAATAGATATACAATATGTAAGACCTAAAGAGTCCAATTACTGGGTTCTTATGGAATAATGAGTTGCTACAAATCCTTTTTTAAAGCATAAAGTAACAAGAAACATTATTTTAACCATACACACATCCATATGGAGACTCCAATGGTTTGTTGTTGTTTGTTTGTTTTTTGATTTTCTTTAGGGAAATGAAAATGAATTTTCTGTCATATTGGAAAACCATTCTTTTTTAGTTTAGTATACTCTTCCCCTGACTCCATTTGTAGCGTTTTCCACAATTAAAATCATTTGTTATCGATGTCCTCATGTCATTGGCATCATTTTCTTGTGATCACAGAATGATAAAGCCAGCAGACCCACGAGATCATTTTCCTGAGTGCTGAGATTCCTTTGGGCAACTCCTTGCCAATACTGTTTGATTAAATTCATTCCAAGAATAGATTTGAATAAGGGAGAAAATGTTGGAGAGGAATTATTCTGCAGCCACTTTCTCATTACGAATAAAAAGGTGAGGCTACGTAAAATTCTGCTTTTCAATCAGTTAATTTTCTAAAAGAACTCGTGGTGTTAATAATTTAGTGCTGTGCTTACGAGCTTCAAACCTATTGATTTTAATTGGAGTTCTGTATCTAGAAGTAAGCCAGGGCACGAGCAAATCAATTTTGTTTTAATTTAATGCATTTTAATAAGTGTGCTAAAGCTTCATCATAACATTACCCTGGATGGCTCAATATCTACTCTAAGGGGCTGCTGCCCTACATGGTAAGCAAAGGGGCCTGTTTCTGAAGTACTAAAATGACATCCTCTTATTTACCTCTCATATGGATGGCAGAATGACCCCCTCATTGTCCATCACTTTAAAATGCCCTGTGTGGGTTTGAAAAAATAATAACGTGAATAAATTAGGTTACCCTTTTTTTTTTTTTTACCACTTATATATTACCAGAATCCCTGTCTTCCGTTCATGCCGTGGCCCTTTTCTCTTTTCTGAATGAATATTTCATAGTTAGGGCTTATTATCAATCCCAGGCCATATTTATGTAACACCCTACCTAGTCACTAATAATCCCTCTCATTTTAACACTAATTCTCATGGTTAAGCCTGACCCTGGCTGAATTGTGTATTTTTATATGTGTTTAGCCCAGCTAAATTAAAAGAGATGTTCAGCACAGTGATAATGCGAGTCCTGGTTCTTGAAGCTTCTAATCTTTACCTTAGAGTATAAAAAGCAAGACAGCCCCAGGGCATGCAGGAGTCAGGAGTTTTGCCTAATTGCTGTGGCAGATGGGCTCCCAGAATCCGATTTGCATATTCCACTGGTAGGGAAGCCTTGTGTTTGTAGCTATTCCCAACTCTTCCTTGGCTGTAGACTCATACCGTTTCCCCAACTTCTGTTTTCTAACTCTAATGATGTCTCCTGTTGAAGAAAAATCTTAACCTTTAGGGAAATATTAATCATATATGAGCACAGGGCTAACCTGAAAACTTCAGACCTATTTTAACACCCTTCAGTTTACTAAGTGTAATTGCCTTGGGACCAAAAGCCAGAAACCCAATTGCAAACACCAGGATAGCCTGATGGCAGGGATTTTGTACAAGGCAATCCCGAAAGTAAGCACTTTGTAAATATCCAAAGATTACAATGTACAAAATAGTGTACTGGGTCCTGTGAAACATAGCTGAGGCTGAGAAGACAGCGCAACCTACTCTTACAATTAGATTACTGATGAAAATCAAAAGGTTGGGGCAATGAAAGAGAGTGCAAGCATAATGCGATGAATGAATGAATGACAGTGAGTCAAGCCACTGCTCTTTTCCCTACAGCTAAGGCTATGGAATTGCAGCGAGTGGTGATGCTGATTTCCTTCCTGGCACATGGTAGCACGTGCTTTTCATTTCACTCACTGAGTACTGCTGTAGAACTAACTATGTGGTCAATGCCAGTTCATCTCTTACTTCATGTTTAGAAACCGGGGTTGATGACTATGAGTGAGAAAGGGAGAACAAAGGAACTTAGCTCCTAATACTTCAGAGCCACATAGCATCTGAACAGTAAGGGATTTAAAGATCACTGGGGTCCACCCACTCTTCCTCATCAGACAGATGGTGAAGCTGACATTTAATCGTGGGTGTCTTGTAATTTTCAGGATAAGCAAAATTAAGCCAATTTGACCTGACCCCTCTGCTCTCTTTACGTCTATAATACTAGGAGGAACCAGACCTCGTTTTTCCTTTGGATTGGATGTAAGGTCAGAGAGAAACGAGCTGAATGATGCAATGGAATTTGCATCCAGCATTTCTTGTGATGATAGCCTCGACTTTGTGTTTATCTAAGGAAGAATGTGATTGTTTGCAGGGTCCCTCTTTTCCCTTACCGGTGGCTATAATTAAAGGGTTAAGGAACTTTAGATTCCACGGTTAGTCAAAAAGACAAAATTAGTTATTTCCTTTCATTTACAAGCACTTAGACCCAAGGATGATTTAGTTGGCTGGACAAATGTCAGTTAGAATAAGAAGGATGTGGAGACCTCTCTATCTGGGAAATGGAGCTAATAAAATTGCTGCTTCCTGCTGGAGCATCTTTAAGATGGGTTAAGTATGGTAAAGTGCTGCTCATTATTTCTGTATTTCATCTTTCTTTAAAAACCACATGCAACAGTGACAGGAGACTCAAAGAAAGGCTTCCTTTTTCTTCTCTCCTTTGTAAATTGAACTGTCTCAAAAACATATGTAAAGAACTTCAGTCTTCACATCTCTGAGTGTGTCCCACTCACTCCATTTTCTTTTTTTGTGCTCTGAGCCCTGGGGAGAGAGCAGATCGCAAGTTAGGGGTACAGAAAGCTCTTCTCTCTCCTAGCCTGTCTTGAGGAGGCGGAATTCAGATGAAGAAATATTATCAATTATTCTTTTGTTCTTAAAAGATGAAATAGACTCAGACTTACTAATCATGGGAAACTCCTCAAACTGCTGTGTTATGCATGCAGCTGTGTCACAGACTTTTTGGGACAATTTTAATGATGTTATCCTTCAACAATATGTTTACACTCTCAGTACGTTTGCTAATGAGATGCACTTAAAAATAGGAATAATAAAATAAAGGGTAGATGAAAACGTACTTAAGAATTTAATTGTATCTCTGCCTTATGAACACATTTTTCTTGTTGCTATGCACAGAATTGCCGAAAGTTTAAACAGTTGCTTTAAGAGTACAAAACAATGCAGCTCAAGACCTTTGGCTCCATGCTCTGCCACTAAGACCAGGGGTGCTGTGAGGGTCTCATCCATCTCTAAACCGGCTTTGAAGTGGGTGTATAAAGAAAGACCCTGGACTGTGAGTGATTAAATGCTTTCTAATGACCACGGGGAAGCTCAGAGTTGTTGTAACTGCGTTTCTGACTACATTCCATTTATCTTGTTGCACACCCGTGAAAGGCGGCAACTGGAGCCTGGCTTTATTTTGCAGAGGCAAGTTTAATAACCTTTGAGAGAGACATAAAAATGTAAGTACACTATAAAAACAGATAAACTAAGAACATTTTCTTTATACACCTTCATAAATATTTTGAAGTCTTATAAACACGGAAACGTAAACTTAAGCAACTAGCCACCTAAAAGAAGGAGTCTGACCCCAAGCCAAATTCTTTATGTTTAATTAGAAACATACTTAATTTTGATCTCCGTTCTTATTCTGTCATACATAAAATATAGTCAGGCTGAGTATTTTACTTGAGAAATATAAATCATAGAAGTCTCTTAAGGCTTCCATAAAATTTTATCAGATCCTTGTAATATGATCCGGAGGCTGCGCACAGTGGAGAAATATTCCTCTCATGGCACATTCTTCAAGCCTTTAGCAAAATATATGGGGAGTTTGTTTAATCCTTCTCATTAGTGAAGTAATCTGAAAACTCGCACGGTCCTTTGAACCATTTCTAGACCTATGCAATACTTAGCACAAGCTTAATACTTGACAATAAATATTTTTAATCTTGGATCAAGTCATCAATTTGAGGGGATTGTTCATGAACTGAATGGAAACCTGCGATAAGTCACTGAGGAGAGCTGCTGGCATGCTGACATCAGATCCTATGGCAATCATGAGGTAGACTATCACCGCTCCTTTGCCTTCCACACTGTAGCTTCAGTACTGCTGTGGGGGGAAAAGCAACCAACTGCAATAACCTTGAAAGAAAGTCAAGATTCTCAATCAAAATATATGGTAGGTGTGTGTGTGTATGTATATATATATATATATATATATATATATATATATATATATGCAGATAGGTTCAGAGATTATTATAAGGAGTGGTGTTATTAACAATATCTCCTTGATGCCTACCTCCACCCTCACCTAGCTCGGGCATCATTCCTCTCCAGAGCCTGTGAGCTCTTTTATTCTAAGCTCCACACCTATGAATGAGATGGTTTGTCTTTTTGTCCTCCAGGCTTTACAATGCAGTGCTGAGTAGTTGGTAAAAGGATACAAGATTGTAGTTAGCTATGAGGAATAAGTGCACAGTGCTCTATTTACAGTGTGATTATCCACTATCTATGGTAGTCTTGAAAAATGCTGAGTAGACATTAAATGTTCTCAGGAGCACAGAAGTCAGAGACCTGTGAGGTGATATGTGTTTGCTATACAGATTTAATGATTCTAAACCAGGCTGGAGAGATGGCTCAGAGGTTAAGAGCACTGACTGTTCTTCCAGAGGTCCTGAGTTCAATTCCCAGCACCCACATGGTGGCTCACAAACATCTATAATGAGATCTGGTGTCCTTTTCTGGCGTGCAGGTGTACATGCAAGCAGAGCACTGTATACATAGTAAATAAATAAATATTTTTAAAAAATGATTCTAAACCATGTATAAAAACATGGTAAACTGGGTGTGGTAGCACATGCCTGTAATCCCAGCACTAGGGAGGCAGAGGCAGGTGGATCTTTGTGAGTTCCAGGCCAGCCTGGTCTACAGAGTGAGTTCTAGGACAGCCAGGGCTGTTACTTAGAGAAACCCTGTCTTGAAGGGGGAAAAAACAAACAAACAAACCAAAACCAAACCAACCTCCAAAAACAAAAACACAACAAGGCATTCAATTTGAAATAAAAAAGAAATTATATCACATATAGAATAGAACATTCCTGAGTTAAAAGTTGAAAACTCTTTTGTTTAATTTTTAAATTTCTTTAAGTTGTGGCTATTACAAAGTAGGCATTGACCACTTGTGTGAGCTATTTGTAACGGAAATGACTTTTGGTTTTATGTCAAAAATGGAATACTGTTTAAGTTTTGAATAAACTCAAGCTATAGAAAGAGAATTTTGGACATAAGAGTTAGGAAATCTGGGTTTAAGTTTGACCTTTGCCCCTAGCAAAAATATCTTGTATATCAACAATTTGTCATCTGTCTCAGCTGCTGTTTGCTCTGCTATAGAGAGTAGGTTTGGGATAAGATGTTTTGCTGACTTCCTATTTATGTCAAAGTTCATATCATTCTTTTCATCCCAGGATTCTGCATAGCTTGACCTCTCACTATCTATACCACCATTTTACACAATGACTTCAGATTTCACTGCTTTTATTGGGTGATTGTAGTTCAAGGTACCACAGACACAGAACAGTTCCGTACTGTAGATAGCAGTGAGAAGAGGTGAGGTTGTGTGACCTTTGCATTTCCTGTCATCTCAAAAAGCCTGTAACTGAAGCAGAAACGAATTGCACTTAGGTCCAGTCTTTGCAAAAGACAGTGTCCTGTGATCCTGACTGTAGCAGGACTGTGAGGTTTGTCCGTGTTCACTTTCAGCCAGTTTGTATCAGTATCTTGTATAGGAGACCCAGCGCCAATTCTTTTTCTCAATAATCACAGGAAAAAAAGAAAAAGAAAAATTTACACATGAGGGAATAGTGACTTGAGTCACAAAGACAATGGAGGATCATTTTAATGTATGTGCATCACACTTGCTAGGTGACAAGTAGCAGTTACACACTGACAATAATCCAGAAAAGCCAATCATTTCTGTCTTATGAGAGCTCATCTAGACTGTGTGCGTGCCTGGGGTTTATTGCATTTTTAGGCAAGGTGAGCACAGGCCCCCTGTGTTTGCTGCATGCCACTTGAGGGTATTTAGAGGAATGAAAAGTGTCTTTACTTATCATCATGGTGGAGAGGCCAATGGAAAACCTTAGGCCAGTGGTTCTCAACCTTCCTAAAGCTGTGGCCCTTTAATACAGTCCCTCGTGGTATGGTGACCCCAACCGTAACATTATTCCTGTTGCTACTTCATAACTTTCAATTTGCTACTATTATGTATCGTAATGTAAAATATCTGATATACAGGATAACAGACACAGGACCCCTATGTGTGTCATGGCCCACTGGTTGAGAACCACTGCCTTAGCAGTCAGCCTTACTAAGCCTGGTTCTAGATTATTGGAGACTCGTTAGAATACCTGAGCTCAGCCCTTCCTAGACCCAAACTCTGAGAAATCTACCTCTTTTACTTAAACATCTTATGACTTCACTCTTTGTACCACAGTGGCAATCTTACTCAGCTACCTCATATTCAAATAAATAGATCATGGTTTTGTTTTTGTTTTTTGTTGTTGTTGTTTGTTTTTTGTTTTTTGTTTTGTTTTGGTTTTTGTTTTGTTTTGTTTTGTTTTGTCTTTCCAGATCTCTGTTCTGCTAGAGCCTAAAGCATACCTTTAATTCTGTCTACAGTTTTTTCTCCTGCACCTATTCTCAGTGTCCCTCTCTAACAAGTTGGAGTCATTTTCTACTGTTACCTACATCAAGACTTTTATTTTCCATTATTGTTGGGTTTTAATGTAAATACTGTCATCAGTTACGTTTCAAACTATTATGTACCCCAGAGACAATGTTGAATAAAAACGTTTGAGAAGAATTACAAGAAAATGATGGTCTGTGCTATACAAATACTCCAGTGCTACTTTTATTGTGCATAAATAGAGGAGACCTAAATGCTTACCTGGGAAAAGTAAAAACAATGAGTTCTCTGTACCCAGTGATGTACATTTCACAACTTTGTGCTTCCTGGTTCCCAAACTGTGATCTCAATACTCATACCAAGTGTCTTTGCAAGAATCATTTAGGGTGATACATATATGTTAGAGGAAATTAGAAATTAGACGTTATTTATCAGGGTTTCTGGAATTAGTAGTAGGGCAAAGGTCTCTACCCCTCAGATAGTTAGGGGAGTGAGGTTATGGTAGGGGAAAATCTTGGTTTCAGATTTCATCTTCTCTGAAAGTTCAAGTAGACATTTAAATGTAGACAGTTAAGGCGCAGAATTGGAATTGAAGTATAAATACTGTGTATGGGTCATTTTGTCTCCAACTTGCTGTTATTCAGTTTAACTTCTTAAACTATATTGGTTAGTTAGGATTCACTTCACGCCTTCTTTAAAATGTGAAATGTGACTTGGTTTTTAAACCTATGATTTACATATTTTCATGAGCCCATTTATTACAGAAAGCAATGAACAGCTGTGTCCTCCCTTGGGTTAATAACTTCAGTTAAAGACTTTTAAAACTCCAATTAAGAAGATGACAATTTAATTTCTGTTTCATAACAACAGAAGATTCTTATTAGTAAGTTAGCTAGCAGCGTATTCCTCAGATTTTATTATTAGAAGTTACATCCACTATGTATTCCTAATCAAGTCTGTATTTCCAAAGTCCAGAATTCTTGTTTAGGTTTATCAGAAAAAGCTGAGGGGTTGGGAAGATCACTTCATTAGTAAAGTGCTTACTCTGTAAGCATGAGGACCGAGTTTGATCCCAAGAAGCAGGGTAGGATGAGTGTGTGCTTGTAATCTTTGCACTGGAGCGGTGGAGATAGGCACACAGATGTTTGGGGCTCTGCTGGCCATACTGCCTAGCATTACTAGGTGAGCCTCACGGCTCAGTGAGAGACCATGTCTTAAAAAACAAGACAGGGACCAGCAAGATGTCTCATCAGGGGAAATGCTTGCCACATAAGCCTGGTGACTTGAGCTCAGGCCTTGGAAGCCACATAAAAAATGAAAGTAAGGAACTACTCTACAAAGGTTGGTCATTGGCCTCCACACATGTGCTGTGGCACACATGTCACCCCATAATAGTAATGATGATTTTTAACTTAAAGATACAAAACACGTTGGACAGCTTCTGAAGAATGACACCCAAGGTAGACTCCCCATGAAAGTATACACACATGCACACGTGTCTGTACTCAAATGTGATCCCACACCTATCCATGTACATGTCCACATACACACCCAGAAAGAAAGAAAGCATAACTTGACATTGAATTTTTCTCAAGCCCGCTAAATTTAGGAAGTTACAGTGAGGTGAACTCACCACCAAATTATTTCATGACTATTTTCACCACAAACTCCGACAAAGAGAAAAATTATCACATGAATTATGAAGACGTAACTGTGGGTTGCCACCACAGGTGTGATAGTAACCGTAGGACAGTGTTGGTAAAAGGCTACAGCCAAAGGAGCTGTGCCTGGTCATTCACACCTGTAATTCCAGTACTCAAAGGCTGAGGCAGAAGGATCACAAGCTTCAGGACAGCCTGGCCAATGAAATGGAACCATGTCTCCAAAAAACAAAACAAAAACAAAGGAAACAAACAGTGCTTTAAAAATGTGTAATATTAAAACTCAGTTTTTTAGAAGAAACACTAATACTAATAAATTATGAGCATTGATATGTACATACACACACGCACACATGTTGCTAGAAGCCTGCTACAGCTCCGAGCCCTTTGGGAATTTCCAGGTGTATTGGATCCATCTACGGATACACACTGGAGATGGTGACTAAAGGTAGGAATGAATGAACACTAATCTTGAAATAGAGAAAAAGATTCTGAAATCGAAAGTGTATCTCCGTGGAAAGAAAATTAAGCCCAATTGAGGAGAATAGGTGAAGCTTAGAGGGTTAATAGGTCACGTGTTAACTTTATTTTAGGTAAGATGAGAAAGAGAAGTTCATGACATTCTTCCATTGCAGCTCAAGAACTGAGAGGAAAACGTCCACAGCTTCTTTGTCTAATGAAGTGAAACACAAAAGATATGTGGGCTCTGTAATTGTCTCCGGAAATTCATGTGAAGATGAAACCTGGGGAAATTATAACAAATGAACTTTAGGTTTAAGTTTAATAGGAAAATGTGACTGAGTGACTAGATCAGATAGCATCCTTTTATATTTTAAAGAAGCTCAAACTAAAGTTTTAGACTAGCAGATTATTCCTCAAGTCTACTTTAATAATGCTTTGTTTGAAAGGTCTGAAAAATCTTTTTTCCCATTTTTAAAATTTATTTATTTTAATTTATTCAGATTACATCCCAGTTGTTATCCCCTTGCTCATATCTTCCCGTTCCCACCCTTCCTCCCTCTTTCACCATATTTCCCTCTCCTAGACCTCTGACAGAAGGGGACATCCTCCCCCACCATCTGACCACAGCCTATCAGGTCTCATCCAGATAGCCTGCTTCCCCTTCCTCTGTGTGTCTGCTGGACCTCCCTACCAAGGAGAAGTGATCAATTTGGGGGCACCAGAGTTCATGTCAGAGGTAGTCCCCGACTCTCCCCTCTCTTCTCCATGTGGAGAATGAGCTGTCCATTGGCTACATCTGAACAGGGGGTCTAGGTTCACTGCCTGCATTGTCCTTGGTTGGTGCATCAGTTTGGGCAGGTCCCCCTGGGTCCAGATCCACCAGCTTTGATAGTCTTCTTGTGGGGCTCCTGAACCCTCTGGGTCCTTCCATCCCACTCTGAAAAATCTCAAGTCTCTACTTGATCAGCAGTATGTCTTTAACAATATCAATAAGAATATAAACAGATTGTCACATGAAAGTCAATTTTGCATCTTTTAAGGCAAAAACTATCTCTGTATGAAGAAAGTACATTTATACATTTAAGTTATGCCAGTGCACACATATTCTAGTTATGCTTAATTCTAGATTGTATTTTGTTGTCTAATTCTGTTTGGGTTTTGTTGTTGTTGTTGTTTTTGTTTTGTTTTTTGTTTTTTTGGTAAGGCAACTTTGAGGGTATTGAAGGGAAATGTTTTATATATTTTAAAAATGTATTGTTAACTATACACATAAGGGTGTGTTGTGTGATAATTTGGTACACACAATGGTGTGTGAAAGTTCAGCTGGGATACTTAAACATAAAAGCTGATAGACATGTAACAAATTGTACATACTTATGTGGTATCATGTAATGTTTTCATGTGTGTATACTGTATGTACAGAGCATATGAGAGTTAATTAACATTCTCTTTATCATTAGTTTGTATTTGAGTTTTGTTATTCATGAAACATAGTAGCTTATTGTGAACTATACCCCTTCCCTGCTAATGCACACATCCTGTACACTAGAACTTATAAACTCCTCGCTGCTGTGTTTGGATACCGGCCATCCAGCTTCCTCCATGCCGTTCTCCTCTCTTCTTCTCAGCCTTTAGTAATCACTATTAGACATTCCAATGGCTTCTCTTGGTTTTTTTTGAGGCAGGGTTTCTCTGTGTAGCCTTGGCTGTCCTGGAACTCACTCAGGAAACTGGGCTGATCTCAAACTCACAGAAATCTGCCTGCCTCTGCCCCCCACCTCCACCACAAGACTGCTGGAATTACAAGCTTGCACCCCCCCCCGTGTGCCCTACCTCCAAGTGAGTTCTAAAAGCATTCTCATGTGAGTGAATATGTAGAATTTGCCTTTTTGCATTCGTCTTACTTTATATAATACTCTCTACTCCCATCCATCTTACTGTAAAGTATAGTATATCATTCTTTTGATTGCTAAATAATATATGCATCACATTTTCATATCTATTCATCTCATGATGGTATGTAGACTTATTCAATATCTTGGCTATTGTGAACAGTGCAGCAATAGCCATGAGGGTACATGTCCCTGATAAGGTTCCTTTATTTCTTCAAAGGACAAACTCCAGTGTGTGGTACCTGGAACAAATGATACATCTATTTTTGGTTTTCTGTGTGTGTGTGTGTGTGTGTGTGTATGTGTGTATACATACATACATACATACATACACACCATTTTCTCCAAATCCTTACCAACATTTGATATATATGGGGAGAGGATAGAAAATGAAAACTTACATGAAGTATTCTATAGCTTTAATCTGATTTGTTTTCCGCTATTCAAAAAGTTTGATTCATGGGATTGGAGAGTTAAACACTACACTTACTGCTCTTGCTCAGGACCCAAGTTCAGTTCCTAGCACCCACATCATGGCTCACAACAGTCTGTAACTCCAGCTTCAGGGAATAAATGCCTTCTTTGTGCCTCCACAGGTACCAGGTAAACATGTGGTACACTTGTATTCATGCAGGAAAATTAAAAATAAACACACATAAAAATAAGCCTAAAAGAAAAACTTGATTCAGACCGTTTATGATTTTACTGTCTTCTTTCTTTCCCTTAGAATAATATAGCTGATCCGGAAGAACTATTCACAAAATTAGAGCGCATTGGAAAAGGCTCCTTTGGAGAAGTTTTCAAAGGAATCGATAACCGTACTCAGCAAGTGGTTGCAATTAAAATCATTGACCTTGAGGAAGCCGAGGATGAAATAGAAGACATCCAGCAAGAAATAACGGTTTTGAGTCAGTGCGACAGCTCATATGTTACAAAATACTACGGCTCCTATTTAAAGGTAATGCGCATGCTATATATTATTTTTATGTTGTTTTCATTATGCTTTGTTTTCTTTTAGTTCTATTTTTGAAGGTCAGTGTCTTTCTTTCTTTCTTGAGACAGAGTCTCACTAGGTAGCCCCTGCTCTCCTAGAACTCACTATATAGACTAGGCTGGCCTCAATCTCACAGAGATCCACCTGCTAAGTTTAAAGGTGTGCACTGCCATGCCTGGCTTAAAAGGCAGTGTCTTAAAATAGGATTTGTCAGTCTTTACCCTCTAGGCAGAATCCAGCACCATTTATGGTGTCAACTAAATCATTGTTGGAGTTAACAGGCACTTGTTGAAGGAAATCCAGTGGTGAGCTACCCACTTCCATCCCTGGACTTTTGGTAGAGTGGAAGAGGAGAAACACTGGCAATCTTTAAGGCCACTCTGTCACATAAAGACTGCACCCCTGGACCTCCACATGCTATTTTTAATAGGTTAATCTGCCTCCACCTCTGAACTGATGGAGTCCATAAATATGTCACTTAATGTATTGAATTCTTTGGTTATTTATGCTTTTTTCTTTCACCAGATTGTTAGTGGATTGACAACAAGCAGTTTAGCTTGACCAGTCCTAGCTTGCATACCCTTAGCCCTGCATGTCTAACTCATTCTGAGCACGTGATGTAGTTCACTTGCACTGTTCCCGGGTTCTTGCTTTCCTCCTCCCCCACTCAAATCTATATGATCAAATCCTTCATTCACATAAAATGGCGTGATATTTGCAGACAATTCCCATCCCACCGAGAACGATGTGTTCTACCCCAAAGTGATATGTCAAGTGTGCTTATTTATGCAGTGACTCACAGATAAATCTTTCATAAATAAACCCTTTCCTGTTCTCAAAAAAAAGGTAAAAAATAAAAAAGAAAGAAATGAAGAACCTTTCTTTCTAGTCCTGTATGAGTCAGATTGCTATGGCAGTGGCATAGAATGTGAGCTATGGTGTCACTGTGTAACTTTTGCACCACTGTATAGCTTTACCTTAGCAGCAGGAGTGTCCATCTGTAGCTCAGGCATGTACAGAAACATTTCCCACTCTGTGTATGGAGGACCTATCTGAGATAATGATGGATGCAATGTAGCCATCGAGACATCCAGCCTTTAGAGTGCTTGCTCCTCAACGGCCACCAAGCTAGTTGGTGTACGCAGCAGAGGCATGCACAGAGAAACTTTAGTTCCACCCGAGTGTGAACCAACAGTCTAAGGCAGTGATCCCACTTGGTGGTGACATGTGGCTGGATGAAGTAGACTAACAGAGCCAAGGTCTGGACTACAGACCCTCATGGGGCAGCCATTAATCCAAGGATGAGGAACTAATGTGATCTGGGAGATAGGAGGCTCCATTTCCAAGTGACTCAATGCTATGTGTTTCATGACCAAGGGTTGTGTTGCCATACCTGTCCTCTCTGGAGTTCCCAAGGAAGACTGGCTGTTGGTCACTTCAGC
This sequence comes from Acomys russatus, assembly GCF_903995435.1. Classification (NCBI taxonomy): domain Eukaryota; kingdom Metazoa; phylum Chordata; class Mammalia; order Rodentia; family Muridae; genus Acomys; species Acomys russatus. The sequence goes on from NC_067169.1 coordinate 104,663,987, forward strand.
AGTAATGGTGTCAGTATCCCCTGGAGCAGTCCACTAGGGAGCACAGTGGTCCCTACTGCTTGGTGATATTGATAGCTTCCATCTTTCTCTTTCCTTCCTAGCAATCTCTCAGCTGCATAGGTAGACCCTTTCTGTGGAGAGATTCTGCTACCTTTGTGTATCCTGTGTTGCTACAGTTAGGGCTAGTAAGCTATTTTGGATTTTGGCTATGTTGTGTCTCACTCTCTCTCCTTCCACCCTACTGTGTGCGTGTGTGTCTGTGTCTGTGTGTGTGTGTGTGTGTGTGTGTGTGTGAGAGAGAGAGAGAGAGAGAGAGAGAGAGAGAGAGAGAGAGAGAGAGAGACAGACAGACAGACAGACAGACAGACAGACAGACAGAGACAGAGACAGAGAGACAGAGAGGGGGCGAGGAGAGAGAGAGAGAAAGAGAGACAGACAGACAGACAGACAGACAGACAGACAGACAGAGACAGAGAGACAGAGAGGGGGCGAGGAGAGAGAGACAGAGAGACAGAGAGAGAGAGGCAGAGAGAGAGACAGACAGACACAGAGACAGAGAGACAGAGAAAGACAGGGAGGGGTCGAGGAGAGAGAGAGCGAGAGCGAGAGAGAGAGAGAGAGAGAGAGAGAGAGAGAGAGAGAGAGAGAGAGAGAGAGAGAGAGAGAGAGAGATAGCAGTAGCAACTTCTATGCCTCCATTTTGGTGACCAAGTTTATGTTGATACAGAAAAATCATCAATTTTACTTTGTTGGCAAAGCCTGTTTTAGTCTAATATTGTATACATTAGGTTGAACAGGGAGCGAATTCACTACAGAATGAGTCATGCAACAGCTAGACGCTGTGTCATACAATGTACCACGTGCTACAGCTAGAAAATGAACAGCACACTCCTTCCTGTAAGCACAGAGCACACGGTCCAGTATTATATAAGAGCTACAACTTTTATGAAGTAAGTGTGTGTGCAAGGTTACAGATGAAATGGACATGAGTATAGTTCGTGGACAGGCAGCTTCCCTAGTGTTCTTGTCCCATTGAGTCCCATTGAGTTCCATTCACCGATTTGCAAAAAGTAAAATCAAACAAAAGCTACATATTAATAAGCACAAGTGAGCAGTGGTTACTTATGTCCTTTTCATCAAGTATAAGTTGAAATGCCCTCAAGTAGGAGGTGATCATCGTACTTTACTACATATGAAAACTTCTGGTTCTTTGTAGCATAATGTTAGCTTTCTTATTCATTCCTAAAACATCTAACTTAGCAGCTCATATTCCTTTATGGAATCTCTTTAGAGTTACTTGCAGTCTCAGCTCCTTTAGGCTCGCCCCTAATTCTCACAATGGGCTTGGTTGTAGGAAGGCAGCCATGGGAATTTTCTGGTCCTATGTGTTATTGCTCCTTCTGGTTTGATCTTTATGTATTGAATAATTCCAGACTCTCTCTGGAGCCAACCTGAACCCTTGCTATTTTTAGGCACCTAGATTAGATAAGCTATTTTTGGTGGCTGCCTTAAAATATTAAATAAACCTATTTAAAATGAGTTTTTTATATTATATTTTAAATCAGCAGTACCATAGTGGTGGTGATTTTAGTAGTTACTTAGAGCCTTTGTTTATTCATATTTCTCTCCTGGACGAATGTGCTGCAACTGCATGGGTTTTTTTTTTATTTGTAAGAGATCATATTTTAAAAATACTCCCTTCAAACTTAACCTAGTAGTATCCATGCATTAGTCATCTAATAATTGCTTCATCTGTTAATAAGTGCAACCTAATGCTTGATTTCTGTCCAAAATACGGATGGCAGGATGTAGTCAGAGCAGCCACTAACAGAAACTGATACATTTTTATCTCTTTTACCAATCATTAATGGAAGTCCTGGAAAGGGGTATTTGAAGAACCCTTTTCTTTGTGGTAAAACTGTATAAGTACTGTTATACGTAAGTGGATAGACATATAAAACTTAGGACTCTTCTCTGATTTTAAATCACTTTTTAAACTGTGTATGCGAGCATGGGTGCATGCACGCATGCACCGTGGTGTGTGTGTGTGTGTGTGTGTGTGTGTGTGTGTGTGTGTGTGTGTGTGTGTGTGTGTGTGTGTTTAAAGATGACACCTAAAGCCTTGCACTAAGGCAAATCCTGTCCCTTAAAGTATAGTCCAGGCTGGCCCTTTCCCTGTGCACCTTTTGACTACTATTGGGAAGAACCCTGGTGGACTAAGTACTTTACTGAGATTAACCAACTCATTATTTTCCATTTATATTGTCAAGGTATGATTATACAGGCATGTGTCTTTTATTGTAAACTAAAACCACAACAAATATAACAGGGTTCAGTTTAATGCAATCAGCTTAACTTAAGACCACATCCTGTTAGTACCATGAAAGAATGGCTTTGTCAACTGACTTAAATATGTACTGGGGACCTGTCCGTGCATTTCAATGGCAGTGGGGTTTGTGAGTCAACTTAATTTAGCAACATGGGATAGGGGATTTGCCCAGGATATGACATATAACCAAGACTTCACTGTAAGCTGCAGTAAGAAAGTTACTGCATTTAAGAGAAAATTTTATGTTTTCTAAAACTGTGTGCAGTTGTAGGGATTTCCTTCAGACATGCAAAATAATTACTGGGTATTCATTTTGACTGAGCCCATTGCAGAGTTCCATCTTTCAAAACAAGAGTAAAAAACCAGACAAACACACCAGTGTGACCACAGTGTTTTTCTTTCATTTTCGTTCACTGCAGCTTTTCTTGACAAAGTTCGTCTTTGTGAAGAGTGCTAAAACATGCACACCCTTTCCTTTTCACCTCATAATAGTGGGCGAGCCTTTTATCGTCTTCAAATATTTTGCTAGTGCAATGTAAATTCTAAAATTGTGCTCATTTGGGCACTGAATAGAATTTGAATCATGCCTGTATTTGCTGCTTAAATTGCCTTTATGTTAAAGGAACATGGCCCCAATCACGGGTCCATCTATATTAGAACTAGTATTTGTTTTAAAAATTGAATGAAAGGAGTAAAATATTCCAGAGTAAAACCTATACTTGCATGGCCTTCTCGTTCAAATTTTCAACAAAACTTTGTGTGTGATTGCATCCAGAATATGTTCAGTGCTTCTGGAATATTCTTTTATTTGAAAATGTATTTGGTGTTTTTTTTTTTTTTTTTTAAATAAAGCTTGAAGGCCATTTCTTTCTCTGATGCAAAATGTTCTTTTCTCAAAATAGGCTTTAGGCTTAACATAATCCATCTCTAAGATGCCCTATATTGTAACTGGCATATGTTTATTGAATGCCTACTACATGCATTCTTCTCATTCCAAGTAATTTCCCCAGTCAGTCTCATCCACTTTATTCTGACAACTTCAAAATTCAGCCTCCCTCTTCAGCCCCAGGTATGTGTTTCAAATTTGTCTCCTGATACCTACTTATATTTGAGTATATCTAGTGCAATGCCGTTAGCACTGGGGAAGTAGCATTTGAACTACTGGGGGTATGACTTTGTGGAGCATGTGCTATAGACAAGGCATTCCCAACTGGAACAAAACTGTGTCGAGGGGATAAAGTTTCTGACCACATTCTTCATATAGCTTTCTCTACTGTCCTTTGTTATTCTATGAAATCATTCATGCTACATTCTAAGATTGTGCATAAAAATAGTACAAATCTACCATGTTAGCCGTTTTTGTCTTCATTTTTAATAATGTTTTTATTCTTTGAGAAATTAATATATTTTTTTTCTTTCTCCTCCACAACTCCTCCTAGTTCCTCCCCACCTCCCTATCCTTCTCTTAAAAATAAAAACCAAAACATGGTGTCCAATTTGTGTTGGCTGACTGTTGCCGAGGATGGATGGACTCTGCCCTGGAGAGTAGTTGATGTACTCAGTATCCATTTTTACAGTGTTGTTCAACCATCACCACTATCCATTTCCAGAATCTCTTTGCCAATTGAAACTCTATACCAATTCCCTATTGCTGGATTCCTTGGATTCTCTATGACCTTGACTGCTCTAGGTACCTTATACAATGGAATCATATAATATTTACATTCTGTGACTGCCTTAATACAATTATACATTCTAGCTTATGTTATTACTGAAATAGGCTACTATAGTAATATACCACCCAATTGTTTCGACTTGTATACAGTACAAATAATTGTGTGTGTGTGTGTGTGTGTGTGTGTGTGTGTGTGTGTGTGATGGGTATCTTAAGTATTTTTGGAATAAGCAAATCCTAACTTTGTAGTTAGAATTTCTTCATACTTTGCCAAGTGTCTGATTTAGTGGCAAATAATTGGGGTCCACAAATCTCAAAGGATAACAAAGTTGACTGTAGTAGACATCAGTAATTGTAATGGTAATACTAACTTCTTTCCACTAAATAAAGCAACTCTAGAATGTTTACAGTTGTTTATTTTGTAAATGTGCGATTGTAGTGTGTGTGTGTGTGTGTGTGTGTGTGTGTGTGTGTGTGTGTGTGTGTGTGTTTTCCTATAAGGATTCCATCATGCCTTTAAATGTGCTAGGTTTACAGGTATAGATTATAGTCACTTGGCTTTTTTTGGAATTATATATATATATATATATATATATATATATATATATATATATATATATATATATGATCTTAGCATTTAAAATTATTTAAAGAACAAATTCAACACACTTATTTACATTCTGCAACACTGGCCTCTGCTATTAGAAATCAAACACAGAAGCTGTCCTGCTCCCAAATAATTAGACTTAGGCTGTTTGGTTGCAGTTATTTGTGATCAATATTTTCATGGACCCTTTGATTGCGGCTGGGAACAACAGAACCCCTGTGGCATAAATGTCCTTGCTATTTCTGTTCTTTGTTTTTGTTTTCTTTTTAGTTTTTTGTTTGTTTGTTTTTGTTTTTGTTTTTTGTTTTGCTGTGCTCCCTCTGGCTTTGCTATGCTTTGTGCCTGCTTAACTGGAATCAGGATGTACAGAACATCCTCCTGTGAAGCCTGTCTCTAGAAATGGAGCAATCTAAAGAAGGTAGCCATAAAAACCAGGCAAGTCCCTTGGTTGTCTCACAGTTCCAGTGAATCACTTGCTTGCTGCTAGGAAGCCCCATTTTCAGATGTAGAAGCTGTGACTTGAGAAAAGTCATCCATATATCCTGCTCTGTAAGGTCACAGCTTAAGGGTTTGACGCATCCATTTTGGTGACAGTTAGAAAGCTTCCCTTTTGAACTGGTACAAACAAAATGGCATGCATTTTTCAAAACTTGAAAAACAGGTGCTTTCATTCATGTAGAACAGCAAAATAAAAGCATACTTTATAAGGACTTTCTTTTAAATGTCAGGCACACAGGAAGCATTTTAAGTTCACATGGTAGGGTACAGTTACTTATTGGGAACACCTTTGTGGCAAATGAACACATCTTAATTTATACATCATTATAAGATTTTTTTTCTTCCCCTTAAAAGGAAGATGTATCACATTTGCAGTTGTCAGGTTCTCAGTGCCTAATTGCTGTGCATAAATGCAAGGTACATGAATCACTCCGAGAGCTCTGCTTCCTCCTCCACTACTGTGGGTATTCATGGCTTTCCTAATGGAGACCCAGGACTTTCCGGGCTTGCTTCCTCAGTTCAAGCTGCACTGCTCTGGCAGAACAGAATACATGTTAAGATGTCTGGAGGTGGGAAATGCTTTCTCTTAGATATCTCATAGAGAAACAGCACCAAGAAAAGGATGAATAGGGCTGGGGAGATGCCTAGGCAGGTAAAATGCTGGACATGCAAGCATCAAGAACCGAGCTTAGATTCCACAACCCAGGCACAAGCTGAGGAAGTGCATCTTGCCTGTAATCTCGGCCTCCAAGAAGGAGAGACAAAGAATCCTGCTTTGTTCAGCCAGAGCAAGCTGGCCAAGCCGACTCGCCAAATGGTAGGCGTGGAGTTCAGTGGGGGAAAAAAACCTAAGAAACCCCCGTCAATATCTACTTCTATACACATGGAAACAGGCATATATGTATGCATGCCATACTTCCTTTGTGTCTTAATTTTGTCCTATCTGAACATCCCATCCCTAATTCTTAACTCCAAGCTACTATCATGTCAATCCAACTCCTTGTTTATCCATCTTCATCTCATGAGTATTCATATCGCCGAGAGTCCGTTCCCCGCCTTGATAAAGTCTCGCGCGAATGTGGCAAATTTTAAACTGAACTCTTGAATACCACCCACTGATCCTAGAATATGAAGGCTAGTAGGTAGAGGGTTGGGAATTTTCAACCCATAGCTGAGGCTTTTAGGTGACAAAATAGTACTTGTGTCACAAATTGAAGCACAGCATTGATTGTACGTTCCCCTAGAGAAATGGTTAATGTACAGAAGTGAATGTAGGTAGTGTCTCTGAAACCCTTCATGCTACCCTACTTACTATCAATGCTTTTCTGTTCAAATTGTCCATGGAAGCATTCACCCCCAGCCCCCTCTGCCACCTAGACATCATTTTAATGAGGAAACACAGGCTTCAGACCCCTAAATATTTGACTTGGAAATGGGCTCACAGGACACAATTCATTCACAGTGTGACTGCTGTCAACCTAGTTAAACCAGCCTTTCCACCTCTAGTCAATTCTGTGGTCTCACAAGGTTTCATCGAATCCCATTCATGAAGTGCTGTAGAGAAAGGAATGTTTCAAGCTCTCTCTGAAAGAAAGAGGAAGTTGGGTGATTTATTTTATAAAGGTTTTATTAGGGGGAAGGTGGTTGGCGCTGCAGATCAAACCCAGTGCCTCATGGGATCTAGGCAAGCACTCTGCTACTGAGCTAGATTTTAGTCATAATGTCCAGTAGAGCTGGATGATGTGCGTGCATGTGTGTGTGCGTGCATGCGTGTGTGTGTGCATGTGTGCGTGTGTGTGCATGTGTGTGTGTGCATGTGTGTGTGTGCATGCGTGTGTGTGTGCATGTGTGTGTGTGCATGCATGTGTGCGTGCGTGTGTGTGTGCATGTGTGTGTGCATGTGTGTGTGTGCATGTGTGTGTGTGGGCATGCATGTATGTGTGCATGCGTGTGTGTGTGCGTTTGTGTGCGTGCGTGTGTGTGTGCGTGTGTGTGTGCATGCGTGTGTGTGCATGTGTGTGTGCATGCGTGTGTGTGCATGCGTGTGTGTGTATGCGTGTGTGTGCATGTGTGTGTGCATGCGTGTGTGTGCATGCGTGTGTGTGCATGTGTGTGTGCATGCGTGTGTGTGTGTGCATGTGTATGTATGAGCATTTATTTTGTAGTACATTTCTGTATATCTCCTCTATAAATTGTTTTTTTGTTGTTGTTGTTCTTGTTTTTACTTGGTCAGCTCACAATGAACTAACTTTTATCTGCAGTGGTCATATTAAACTACACCTTTTTTTCCGTGGGGGTAGTTTTTTCCCCCTGGATTTCATGTATGTGCAAAAATATCAATTAATCAAAAAATATCAATTAATCATGGCTAGAAAAAGTTCTAAAATGTATTAAAACAAGAGGACTAATGCAAAATGCCTAGGGTCTTCAAACTCTAAAATTGCACAGAAAGCATTCAAAAATTTCCACATGTATCTGATTGCATCCTCAATTTTTGATGTAATTACACTTTTACACTCAATATTATTCAACATAATGGCTTTAAGTGATTGTTCGTTTTCTGAATTTTATAAAACTTAATAATAGTTAGATAATGACAAGCAATACTCATGTATGGTTGGCTGTATTGTTTAGCTAGATTTGCAGGAGGTACAAGTTTAGAACTCTATACTGCACTCTAATTTTCTATCGAAAGACAATATATGGTCTAGGTTCCAAACAACCATGTTAAAGCCTGCATTTAATAACCAGTACATTGGTTGCTGTGTAAGCGTTAACTTTTTTCTTAGTATGCTGTCATGGGCCAGGCATGTAACTTAAATTGTTTCATGTTTTTACAGGGTTCAAAACTATGGATAATAATGGAATACCTAGGTGGAGGTTCAGCATTGGATCTTGTGAGTATTTTAAAATAATTATATATAACATAACACACATACATAAACATATTTAACTCTGTAATTATGTAAACAGTGGCTTTGGGGGAAGCTAACATATTAGGATAAGGTGGTCAATTTTAACTCTGTTTGGGAGGGGCTTCTATTTTATGTGCACACACTGTAGTACAGATTTGCACATACTGCTCACAGCCTTACTATACGTAAGAAATACCTCAGTGTTTACATACCACAGTAAAATAAAGTACTGAACTTAAGAGAATTTGTGCCAATTTTTGTCAGTTTGACAATTTTACACTTCCCTTAATACTGAGTATACTTGGATTAAAAAAATTATAGGGGACTGAGCAATGGCTCACTGGTTAAGTGCACTGGATGCTCTTCCAAAGGACCCAAGTTTGACTCCTAACACTCACATAACAGCTCACAACTGTCTCTAATTCCACTTTCAGAGGATCTGGTGCCTTCTGGACTCCACAGGTGCCAGGCCCATAAATAGTACATAGACCTATATGCAAGTAAAAGAAGTATCCACATAAAGTAATAATGAAAAACTTAAAATACATAGAGATAATTCTCACCAACAGTGATCATGAACCAAAGGTTTGAGTCTTTGATAATGTATGTGTCAGTTTTGAGTCTTTGATAATGTATGTGTCAGTTGGGCATGGTGGTACATTCCAGCACTCAGGAGGCAGAGGCAGGCAGATCTCTGTGAGTTTGTGGCCAGCCTGGTCTACAATGCAAGTCCAGGACAGTCAAGGATAACACAGAGAGACCCTATCTCGGGGGGGGGGGGGGGGGTGGCGAACAAAACAGAAAACAAACCAAAACAACAAAAGAAAACAAATAAACACAAAATAGAAAGAAAATGTATGTGTCAATACCCTAACGTTCCCCCCTCCCCATACAATAGAGTATTTATAGGAAAACAATTAAGTCATGGGAGTGGAGCCCTCAGGAATGACAATAGCATTTTTGTCAGTCATCTCAGGAGTACTTTCTAGCTCTACTTCTATTATAAGAGGGTACAATGAGAAAGACCATCTGGAAACCAGGAAGCATGTTCTCAGAGATACCCATCTGCTTAGACTTCCCAACATGCAGAACTGTCAAATCAGTGCTTGCCATGTAGTTCAGCCTGTCTGTGATGCTCTGTTAGAGAGGTGTGGGGTTTTAATGCAGTTGGCCTGTGCATATGGCTTTCTATAGAGGTTGCTCTACCCCTCAGTATGTTTGAAAATGTGGTTGTATTTGGGAGGGGAGGTTAAAATAACTGTAAAGTCTTACTATCATGTTTTTTTATTTTGTAAATTATCATTTATTTATTTATTGTGAAGGTGGAGAAGGGATGTGCCCAGTCCATGGTGCACATAAGAAAATCAGAGGACAAGATATGGAAGTATGTTCTCTCCTCCTACCATGTGGGTTGTGGAGTTCAAACTCAGGTTATTGGGCTTGGTGGCAAGTACCTTTACTCACTGAGCCATCTGCTGGCCCATTTTACTAGGGAGATGTTACATTGCTAAAATCTGGTGGTGTGCAGGAAAATAAAGCCATGTTCACATGGCAAACGCCTCTGAGACATATGCATTGTTTTTTCTTCCTAAGTTGTTGTGATGGTACCAAAGTTGATCCCTCCCTTGAAAATTTACTAACATGCAGTTGTATTTGAAATTCAATATAAATTATAAGAGTCAACTTCTTTTTTTATTTTTTATTTTTTATTTTTTTAATGTTTTTTTATTAATTTATTCTTGTTACATCTCAATGTTTATCCCATCCCTTGTATCCTCCCATTACTCCCCCTCCCCCCATTTTCCCATTATTCCCCTCCCCTATGACTGTTCCTGGGGGGGATTACCTCCCCCTGTATATTCTCATAGGGTATCAAGTCTCTTCTTGGCTACCTGCTTCTTATAGATGGACCGTTGGATTGACATATAGCTGTTTGAGGTTCTACAGCCACCTCTATTCATCAAAGTCTGACTGTGAACAAGGCACCCAGACTCTTTTGACTTGAAGACCCTATAGACAAAGAACTTACACTAAATTGTTTCGAAGGTCTCTTACATCTTTCATTTTCTCTGTCTCATGTTGCTGCCCACCTCTACATAATAAGACAAATGGCAATTAATATAAACCTAATGAATTAAAATGCTGTCAGTGTCATATCGGTTAAGTCCTGTGACCTTACTGCAGTTCTACTAAATGGTTGCCTAATTCTGAGCATGTTAATCACTCTGTGACTTAATTTCCTCAAATGTTAAAAGAAGAAAACAGGTTAGAAATGTCCACTTCTGCTTTACTAGCTAAAAGAAATGAGCAATACTGTGATGTAATTATAAAGCATGGAGATAATAAGAAAACATGTTGCTCCTTTTCTGTATATATTCATAGATAGATGAATGCAATCATTTGGGGGAATCTCAGAGTTTGTTGTAAAGCAAGAGAAAACAAGAGGGATGCTGAGCCAAGGGTTTCTCAATTCAAACTGGCACCTGACTAGTTGAATAAGTTAACACTAGGAATTGTGTTATGTGTCAGGGCTATACAGTACGCGCCTCAAGAGTCTTAATCTTAGGAAGTCATTCCTTCCAGAGAAAGAGACTTTGACCATATTAGATGTGATCTTATTGGATGTATTACTTACTGCTTCTTTCTAAAACATTTACAGTGTCTTCTTGCACGAAAGCATATGATGGGGTAGACAGGATAAAGCATACGAACCACGGACAGAAGTTGGGAACAATATGCTAGTTATAAAAGAAGGCCTCCCGGTAGCATACTGCCTTAGGGACTGGCAGGAAGTGAAAGGAATGTCGGGAAAATCTGTAAACCCACAAGTGCAGGGTCTTTAAAAGAGCAATTGTATGTCTTTTGCATATTCTTCCTTTCAAACCTAGGCAGATTATACAAGGCAGGTATGTGGCCCCGGCCAGAGGCTTAGAACACTGCTGAGAAGTTTCAGTTAAGCATTCCAAGGAATGTAGGTCAAGACCTTGACATTATCTCTCCCAAGGTTGTACCTGAAATTTCAAAAGCAAAACTATCTATGCAAAACAAACAATAAAAACCCTCTTCTAGTCTGTCTGGGTGCCATTCCTTCTTTTTGAAATATCCTTTGCTCTCTTCTTCTTATGACCGACAACACACCCTACAAAGCATGTGCACCATAAGATTTGAGGCCATTTTTGGTATGGTAACTGTCCAAGAAAAAAATTCAACTGCCCCCAGCATCCCGTATTCATTTCCCCCACCACAAATATTTCCCTCCCTTCCCTTTTCAGCTGGCAGCTGAAATTTTACTTCGAATTTTCAAGTAACCCTAAACCATATTAGGTATAGTAACGGACCATCTAAGAGCCTCTTTGTTGTTCTTACTGAAATGTTTTCAACTTTCTGCATTGAACAGTGGATCGAGGTATCTATCCGACATTTAGAAATTCTTCGAAATGATATTGAGTAGCCTTAAATTGTCCTTGCCCAGTTTCTTAAGCAATCAAGAGTATGCCTCTGGCCCTGCCAATGTCTTATGATAATGTACTAAATTCCAGTCTTAACTCATATAATGTATGCCCTTGAAGTCATGCCAGCCAGCAATAAAGTAATGTCTCATTTTCACCTTTACAGTCACATTAATGACTAACCTTTTAATTTAAAAAAAAAATGAGGTGGAAGTTGACAGATTTGAATGTAAATAGTTAATGTTACCTAGGAAGGGGATCTATTGAATTACAGACATCTCTGGAGTATACGGTATCCCCAGACCTCTCTTAATAGCGAATGGTGAAACCAAAGTACCAGGTCTATTTTAAGCTGTTCAATTTTGACATGAGTGCGCCCTTTATTCGGCATAAATATGGCATTCATGGAAAGATGAACTACACAAGGTGCCAAAGAGCTGGGAATCCCTCCCAGTGTGAGGCAGAATAGGCAATGTTTGACTTGCACCACTTCTCCCCTCCTTCCAGCAAACAGAACACTACCTTGCCTCTGCCTTCTGCTTCCCACCCTTTCCTGTAATAATATTGTACAGTCCACTGTTTGTGCTTTATGAGGTACCAGAATTTTAAAATGACCATTTATTTTAAAGAGAGATTTTTTGGGGGGTATTCCATTACAAGTTCTCCTGAAACCTAATGATTGCTTTCCTTGTCTTCCAGTCGGAACGACTGGCTTTGGTACAGGGGTGGGGAAAGAAAGTGAAGTGTGTTACATTTATTCGAAAAATATTATTCCTCCATGATTTGAATTTTCTACAATGAGAGTCTGAAGAGTTTAGTTATTATATTCCTGGCTGAATTTAGATTAGTAGTGTCTGATTGAAAAAAGCAGTTCAGTGTTAATTCGTAATGAGTGCTAAAAAGCAAAGGCACAATTCGCATAGCTGATTTCTTTGGGTGTTTGTATTCTCATTTTTTATAGTCACTGTGCAACATATGGAGCAATGTAAAGGCACTGCCATACACATATATATTATACACACACTGTATTCCTTTCATTACCCCTGATGCCCCGGTTTTTAGTCTTTCTATCAGTCCCCATTGTTCCTGCAGAGAATTTTACTCCATAAGTGGCAGATTCCCTTTTCCTCATGTGACAATAGCTCTATTATCCTTCACACACATTTGTTAAATCTTGAACGTTACTTTTAGAACCTTCAGAATTTGGAGCTAGTATCTAGGTCAAAATGCTTCCCTGATCTTTCAAGCTAAACCGTTTATTTGTGTGTATGTGGGTGGCTTGCTTGTAGACAAGATGTCATATAGCCCAGGCTGTCCTGTAGCTCAAGCTAGCCTCAAACTGTTTACGTGGCCAGAGGTGAATGTAAACTTCTGACCCTCCTGCATCCATCTCCCGAGTGCTGGAATTACAGGCATGTGCCTCCACAGCCAGTTTATGGCTGTTGATCTAGCTCAGGGCTTTGCTCATTAGGTTCATACTCTCCCAGCTGACTTACACCCCTAGCCTGCACACTCATCATTTCAAGCCTGTGCAGCTACGCGACATGACTCTTTGACTCTCTTTTTCCCTTTCAAGTTATTTTTCTCCCTTGTTCAAATGTTGGTTTAATGAGCTACTTCAGATAACTAAATGATCCCTATGCTTCAAAACTGCAATTTTGGAACTCTATTTTTTCCCAATTTTTAAAAGTATATGCATGTACATGTGTTTTCTCCTTAAGCTGCGCGCCGGCCCATTTGATGAGTTCCAGATCGCCACCATGCTCAAGGAGATTTTGAAAGGTCTGGACTATCTACATTCTGAAAAGAAAATTCACCGAGACATTAAAGGTATACAAAAGTCAAATAGAAACCTGAGAAAAACAGATACGTTTGGGGGAGACTGAGAGATATTCATTTTGTTTTGTTTTGTTTTTTGTTTTGCCTCCTAGCTGCCAATGTCTTGCTTTCAGAGCAAGGTGATGTTAAACTGGCTGACTTCGGAGTTGCTGGCCAGCTGACTGATACACAAATTAAAAGAAACACCTTTGTAGGAACTCCATTTTGGATGGCTCCTGAAGTTATTCAACAGTCTGCTTATGACTCTAAAGTAAAGTATCCCCTTTATAGTTGGAATTAATCGTATATAGCCTCATTACTAAGCTTTTTAGTTTTTCCTTCCTTTTCGCATGTGCTTCTGAAAGAAGAGTTATGTTTTGTTTCTTAATGATAAATTCCATTCGTGTTGGTAACATTTGTACCCTGTTTATTTCAATGACTATTCGTTCCACTCAGGATAAAACCTACAGCCCTTACAGTGACATATACGGATCCCTGATCTTGGCCATTGTCTATCTATCCACCCTTATCTTCGACCACTGTCATCTGTACTCTCTTTGCTTCAGCCATCAGGGCCTCATTGTTCCTCAAACACAAGTACCTTTTGGCCTCAAGACTTTTCTCTCCCTTTCCCCTGTGTCTGGATATAACCTTGCTCCCCATGAGCTCTCTGCACAAGCATCTCCGGCACAGAGATTTCTCTCCCAACCATCCTGCGCAAACATGTAGCTCCTTTCCCTGCTTTGGTCATTAGTCCCTTATTTGGCTTTTTTCCCACAGAGCTTATCCCATACGACATTATGATATCCATTTAGCTGTCCCTCTTATTAGAATGTAGGGCTCTTCAAGGCAAGGACTTTCATCCGCTTTAACAGTCAAGTAGTGCTGTGCGTGTTGCAAAGTAAGAGATTTCAATTTTTAATTCACAAGTTCTATTAACTAAAATGATTATAATGCGCCACATTTCTTGAGATCCGTCAGTACAGGATTTGGGGGGCCAGCATCCTAGAATGGAGTTGCAAGGTGATGAGTGGTTTTTGTTACTGTTTCCTTTTTAGGCTGACATTTGGTCTTTGGGAATTACTGCTATTGAACTTGCCAAGGGCGAGCCTCCGAATTCTGACATGCATCCAATGAGAGTTCTGTTTCTTATTCCAAAAAACAACCCCCCAACTCTTGTTGGAGACTTCACTAAGTCTTTCAAGGAGTTTATTGATGCTTGCCTGAATAAAGATCCATCCTTTGTGAGTACAAACTGTTATTGCTACTGTTGGTTTTCTATTGTTCCATCTACTTCTCACAAAGATGGCTTCTTCTGTGGTAGAGACTACAGTGCTTTTTTTCTCCTGTACTTCTGATTCCACTCTGTTCTTCAGCAGATCTTTGCTCTCTTTCCTCCTCCCCTATGCCGTCTTTTTAAGTTTCCCAGCTATTTGATCATTTTCTGTTTCAAGGACAAAATTTGGGAAAATAATTTATTTTTATTACATACTTATTAAAGTACACATGACCTGTTAGTAATAGAATTGACTTACTATATTATAGTTGTTTTAGTGTTATTAACATGAAACTGCTTTTCACTCCTGGTGATTAGAAATATACAAGTACTGTCTAATATTGCTATAACTATTTTTATGTTAACAGTAAATGTGCTAATATTAATGAAATACTGAAAAGAACATACTCCCCAGAGCACTTGGTGCTTATATACAATAAGAATTAATGTTTGACAAGAAAAGTGTATACTAAGATGTGGGCAGACAGTGACAAAAGTAGGGAACCAAAGGATGTACAGATGATAACAAAATTATACCAATTTTGCTCATTTGCATGAATTTTTAAAAATCACAGTCAATGTAATAAAAGTGTCTTAAATTGTTTTGACAATTTTAGATGTTTACATTCTAAGTCCTACTATTTCTGAGAAGGCTTTGCTTACTAGTATGCTGGTGTGTATCCTAATTTCTGTCTACTGCGCTTTAACAAATTAGGGTGCTAAAATGGTGAATTTAATGCAGCTACCTTAAGCCACTTCAAAACATAGAATTGTCTTTTTTCCTCTTTAATTTTAATCATCCTCATGTAGACAGACATGATTTTTATAGATTTCAGTTTAATAAGTCAAATGGCATTTTACCACCTATCTTAATCCCAAAGAGCCTCAAAAGAGTCATGCATTCTTTCTTTCTTCTGTGTGTTTGTGCCTTAGCGTCCCACAGCTAAAGAACTTTTGAAACATAAGTTCATTGTGAAAAATTCAAAGAAGACTTCTTATCTGACTGAACTGATCGATCGATTTAAGAGATGGAAGGCAGAAGGGCACAGTGATGATGAATCTGATTCTGAGGCCTCTGACTCGTATGTACACATTCCTGCAGGTTTTTGTTTTTGTTTTTGTAGGCAGTCCATTTTCCTATGCTCTTCCTTTTTTCAATGAGCTCACATGCTTGCTTTAGACTAGGTTATATGTCATGTTTTGTGGGCTCACTTCAGCCACCGTGGAGTTCCTGTAGTCTATGTAATACAGTGGATTGGGAAACATGCTTTGGAAGGGAAAAGCTCTGCTTTGAAATGGTCTTGGTCTAACCCCTAGTGGATACTTGAGTATATTACAAGCTCTTGGAATAGGATTTGATCAAAGGTGTACTACTCGTCCTCAAGAAGCAAAAGGGCCATGATCTCATATAGTGATGGCCGGCTGCTTGACCCTTTGGAGAGCTGATCTCATGGTCTTTCCTTCTTCTTGGCCATGGAGCAAACTGTGATGAGACTTTACCGTGAATTGCTGGACTTATTGATTTAAGTTTGCTCTTTATCCAGTAGAATAATTAGTCTTAAAAACAAAAACAAAAACAAAACAAAACAAAACAACAAAAACATGGCGGTACTTATGTTACCAGTTCTGCTTCTGTGCACTTATCTTAATTTCAGTAGGAGAGTCCAAGGGATGCACCAGGACTTAAGCCTCCAAAAAGGCAGCAGTTTATTTCTTCACACAATATTGTCAGGTTCCTGCATATATGAGAAATTGCTTAACACTTAATGAATAAACTATATCATGATAGTTTGTGCTCCGTCTAAGGCTCGTTCACCTTACTTTAAAACACACAAGACCTGCTACTGGAGATGGTGACTTGGGCATGGGAGAATGACACTATTCACACACATGGCTGTCCACAAAGGATTTTGCTGAACATTAAGAGCTCAGAAATGCTGCTGGTCTTGAGTAAAATAGCGTACCCACCAGAAACTAATATCAGATGCTCTGTTGTACACTGACTGTGTAGCCAGTGGTATGGTGAGCTCCTCGGAGTCTTCTTGCACTGATTTGGTTTTTTTTCCATGCCAAATCACTTAGCATCTTTGCCATTTCTTTAGGGAATCCACCAGCAGGGACAGTAATACTCACCCTGAGTGGAGTTTCACCACTGTGCGAAAGAAGCCTGATCCAAAGAAACTACAGAATGGGGAAGTATGTTTATGGATCTTGATTTACTCAGCAGACAAAGTAATATATGTCATCATGTCGTCTTCATATACATGTCATTGTAATGTCTTATCTGATCATGGCCTTCTGGTAGACTTTTAAAAAATGGTGTGATGCTATTTTAGTGTGCAAAACTATGAAAATTTAATTTCCCTCCACACCTGCCTGCCTCATCATATGTATAATATGTGTTACTTATCACTAATTGTGATCTCATTATACCATAAAAAACATGTAAATGGCCACTGTTATTTTTAACATTCACTCCATGTAGAGATATGTAAACCCAGGGAATCAGATATCTATTGTGATCCTAGATGTTGGGGGACATCCACTGATGGATGAGAATTTGTGACAGGAACAAAGCAGAGGGACTGGCCTTATCTTCAGTCTTTTGGAGGTGGAATTCAAATTGATTCACATTTGTCAAATCACTAAGGAAAGCATGAGTGATTATTTTAATTTTGTGTGTGTAATCTGTATTATTTCTTCAAAGGAGCAAGATCTTGTGCAAACCTTGAGCTGTTTGTCTATGATAATCACACCTGCATTTGCCGAAGTAAGTGTGGGTTATTTACTATTCCATATCTTCCTCAAGTAGCAGGGCATTTTAAATGTTATAGCCATTACTCTTTTTCAGCTTAAACAGCAGGATGAGAATAATGCAAGGCGAAACCAGGCAATTGAAGAACTTGAGAAAAGTATTGCCGTGGCTGAAGCTGCCTGTCCTGGCATCACAGATAAAATGGTGAAGAAATTAATCGAAAAATTTCAAAAGTAAGTTTGAAGTGTCATTTGCAAATTTATGTTGACATTTTGGATGTTAATTTACAATGTAACATAGTTATTTTGATGCAGTTATTTACTACGTTTTTTTCCTACAAAATCACTTTTTAATAGTTGTGTGCTTGGAGCTGGAGAGATGGCTCAGAGGTTAAGAGCACTGACTGCTCTTCCAGAGGTCCTAAGTTCAATTCCCAGCAACCACATAGTGGCTCACAACCATCTATAATGAGATCTGATGCCCTCTTCTGGCCTGCAGGTGTATGTGCAAGCATAACACTGTATAATAAATAAATCTTTAAAAATAAAGTTGTATGCTTGAAAACAGATTTGTTTCTTGCAGAAAGAGAGGTGAGGACCAACTGTGAGTGTGCATGTCTGGTATACACATGTATGCACATGGGTATATATGTGTAAATTCTCTCACACATGGGCCTGTGTAGGAAAGAGGTCAACACTGGATTTATTCCCCTATTACCCTCCACCTTATTTTTTTGAGTCAGGGTCTTTCACTGAAGCCAGAGTTTGCCCTTTGAGCTAGGCAAACTGTCCGGTGACCCCCTGGAATATTCTTCTCTGCCCTCCAAAAAGGAAGTGAAGTGGACCCAGTCACACCTGACCAGAATTTGGGTGCTAGGGATCTGAATTCTTACACTTGCACTTGCACTTCCAGCATGTCCCTCTCTGAGCTACTTCCCTGGTCCAGGATGAGGTTTTGAAATGACTGTATTCAGACTTGGGAAAGTAATTTTGTACTGAACCGAACAGCCCATGTGTTGCCCTGTTAAGATGAAAAGAGACAAAAGGTCACTGACTGTGTTCTTATATGGGCACATGTAACATTACACATCTTTCCGTTCTTAAGAATCCTCTCAGCATTTGCAGGAACACCATTATTCTGATCATTTCCAGTAGCAAAGTTTCTACATTTAAACCCTTATGAAATGCTGATTAAAAGATTTAGAGGAAAAGTCAGTAACAGATCCCTCTGTTTGCATTTAGTTTCCCGTCTTGTCTCCTATTGGTTTGATTTTTGTTCAAAAAGTTCTTGATCTGAAATTTCTTAAACAGGACTTTTGTATGCATACATATCCATTACCTTAAGTGAGTTCAAAACATGATTGAACAGATTTTAACTTTAAACCCATTATATTTCTTCTTGTCCCTTCTTTAGATTTCCTAGGCCCACTGAGCACAAGGTGAAACTAAAAATGTGGCCTATAAAATCCTTCTTAATTAATCCGTCCAATAAAAGCCTACTGGGGACTCTGGAGCTAAACCATTCTTAAAACCCTCTGGTTCTAATAGTATTCCCCCATCTCTTTGCCTATTTACAAACAAATCCATTGCAAGCTGTGAAATGAGATGCTGAGGAGTTTTTGCCCTTTTGTACCTTTTAACATCTATCTATGTAAGATTCAATAGAAAGAATTTGTCTCCTTCATTAATTGTAGAGTTCATGAGTGAGAAAAATAGATGACTTGTAAAATTATATATTGATTTATACTTTTCTTAATTGCATAGGTGTTCTGCAGATGAATCCTCCTAAGAAATTTGTTGTCATTATTGTTGGCTTGTGTTTCATATGGACCCAGAGAAACCCACCAAAGCTATGTCAACCTTAATAACGCTTATTATTAACTCATGAGCTCCATGTGCCTTTTGGATCTTTGCGACATTGAAGATTTAGAAGAAGCTATTCAGCTATTTTGTGATGGTGGCTATCATTTTGTATTTTAAAGAGGTTAGTTTGTAAGGAATAATTTTAATACTATAGTTTTGCCTGTATTGTAGTAAATGTTGAGATACAGTTTTCTGATTTTAGGTACCATTATTTCTTATGTTACTGGAAGATATGTTGTTTGGTTTGGAATCTTCAGTTAACTGTACACTCATACAGGTCTTTCAATGTCATCCTAATTTTCAAACATTTGTAAGGCATCAAGCTTCATAAAGTATCCTTTTTTCCCCCCCACACAGGAATATTCTAAAAATGACTGTTTGTAGTGGGGTAGAAATAAGGAATGCCTTCTTAAAACAAGTGTTTTTAAGAAGCTCTTGGAAAAAAAAACACCTAGAAAAGTATTGATGTTCCTAACAAGTTATTCTGAATTCCAGGCAGCTCCATGTTTTATCACATTCGAGAACCTTGTCTTTGAAGCATTTCCAGGCAGTACGTAGCAGCAGAAGTACCTCTTGGTGGATTTATCTCCTCTTTCAGAGGGAAGAATGAATTAATGCTTATTTAGCATAGTTAGACATTTAAAGTAATCTCTTATACCCAAGGATGGGGGTCTGGTTAGATTGGAGGTGTTAGTTTTGCTTTGATGAGCTCAAATCACATTTCACATGCTTGGATTTTAGAAAACTTTTAACAACCTTTTTGTCTTGGGACTAAATACCTGATCAATGGATGTAAACATAACTTCCCACCAGCATCTTTTGCCATGGTAATGCATTTTCATAGAAATTATTTATCCATTTTGCTTTATAATTATCCACACATAAGCACAATGTGCTCAATTTTGAAAGGGTATTTAAATGAACTTTGTCCAGTGCATATGAAAATACCATAGGGCAGAATAATTTCTCTTCATGCAACGATAACATAGACTGTACAGTTAATTTTCAGTTCTATTTATGGTACTGTTAAGTGGGTAATATCCTTTTTTTTTCTTAGCCATATAGATATATAATGCTTGCCTAGGTGCTGAACTGGGGCTATAGTTTTGTAGTTTTAGAGTTGTTGATACTGATTAATTTCAATAGCTAAGATTTTAATGTTTTTATCTGCATATTTGATTTTTGCACAAAACATTTTTAAAATATTTGAATAACTGCCAAATATTAAAAGAAAGATGTACAAGTAAACAATACAGCTCTTACTTGAAATGACCATTGCATCCCTTCTTTTAAAAGAGAAGTACAAACACTCGAGAAGGTGTGATATCATACGCCAAGAGCATTCTTTTCATTGGTGCCTATACGTGCTTTGAATTGATTGTATTTTGAAGTAATGATTTGGTTAGATTTTTCATCTGCTTTGTAACTGAAACTCAATTAGGTGGATTACATTCATATTTTTGTAAAAATAAAATCAACGAGTTCATAAATGGATTGTGTAAAACCTTACCACACCTGTGCATCTCAAATACAACCTGTATTGCTTAATCAATATAGCCTTAGCCCTGTAGATTGTTTCTAGGTGAAGCATATGTTGGTGTTTGGGGATTTTAAAAATAAATATTTAAATTTTATGATCCTTGATGACTGCTTTCTTGAAGGTGGATCTAATATGTTGTTCTAACCATTTTAAAACATTTCTCCTTTGCTACCTTTTTAAAAAATTAGAACATGTCCAAGGTTCCATTGAAACTAAAAGTTACTAAGAATTGACTATTTATTGCTAAACATGTATATCATGATGTCTTCCTCCTACCTTAACAAAATTAGTAATAACTCTTTAAAAAAATGTCTTCAGACAGCCCATTCAATGGTCTAATTACTATTTTAATAAAAGATCACATACTGACTTGAATTTTATAGTTCTCAAGAAAAGTATACATTTAGCAAAAGTTTTCAGAAATGATGCGTGTACATGCATTCAGTTAAATCACCATGCGCATACCATGTTTCAAAGGAATCAAATTGAGCTTAACACTGGGGTACATCACTGTAGCCCCCAGCACACAGGAGGCTGAGGCAAGGGTAGCATGAGTTGGAGCCCAGCTTCTGCTCCTTGAGGAACTAAAAAACAAGAGCCACACAAGAGACTGTTGGTTCACTGTCAGAACATGATGCCTATGCTGTCACTTTTCATGTCAGCTACCTGTCATTGCCACTTCTCACCTGTGCCCATACAGTTTTTCCTTGGCTCTGTCCTTTTTCCAGTCCCTAAATATCCTATTAGATATAGGCCAGAATCAACTACTTCTTCGTTTTATTAAAGTAAAAAGAAGGCCATATGTATAACTTCTTGAGTGAATTTTCCATTAGTCTTTATTAAAATAATGCCTCATATCCTTGTCTACATGCATGCAACCAAGACATGGCAAAAATAAGTTCTGGTAGGAGAAATTAATAAACAACTTCGCTTTGTGAACACTGATCCCATCTTATATAATAAGTTCGTAAGAAAAGAGAAATTAGAAGCCAAACACCATAATAGCCTCATCGAGCACACATCTGTCTTGAGAAATAGGTCTTATCCATTAATGTCCTGCATTGAGAATTCTGTTAAATCCTCTGCAAATTCTAAACATGTTCTGCTGAGAGGATTTATGCCACTCACCTATGTACATGTTATAAAAAATGACATTCGTAGTATATAACAAAATTGGTCACTGGGTCCCAAACAAGTTACAAGGAAAGAAGCCATTGTTTAGCATACCTAAACACAAAAATAACCAACGTATTCATGGACTACTAAAACACAACGTGGCAGTAGAAGCCAGTCCCATCCTCATTATTCTTCAGCATTGAAGAATGAATCTTCATTTAAAATGTCTGCACAAAGAAATGTAGAATGGTATGACACATAGTTCCCTCACACTATCGTAGCACTGGGGAGGAGAGCGTGTGTTCCAGACTCTGTTCAGAGGAAATAAATGAATGAAGCTCCCGGAATGAGGCAGCCCGATCTTTCGTACCATCTTATCATCAGTTAGGATGATGAAGGAAAAGGGGTGTCAAAAGGTTTTTACATCTAACCGAAGATGGTAACGTGACCCTGGACCGGAACCGTTCAGAGTTCATGTTCTTTTACGCTAAGAAATAATTGCACGGCTTTAGCAAAGTCCTATCATCAGCACCTGGTGTGGTGAAACAAATATCTTCCTCCTCTTCATCTAGCTGCAGACTGCCAGAAGACAAGCGGATTCGGGCCCTAGGTGACTTTGTCCCTTTGCCATACAAAGGGTAGTAGTCTGGTTTAAGAATTTCCGATTCTGAGTCACTGGACTCACTAGCTACATACCTTTCTGCTGAGCTTTGATCCATTAGAACTGCTGGGAACTCCTGCTCTTCAAATGTACATGTAAACAGATCTGTTTTACGAGTCAGAGCAGGACAAGGCCCTAAAGGTCTAAATTCTGACCCAAAAGGAAAACGCATAGTTTTCATGTCTGATTGGCTCTGAGATCGTTTAGGAGTTTGCTCTTGGAGGTTATGAGCAAATGCATCATCTAAATGCAGGTCTTCCTCTTCCAGGTCTACACCGATACTACTCCTACCACTAGTTCTAGCCATGGCTTCTTGGAGTTCTTGAAGGTCTTGCTGTAGGCTTTTTATCCTCATATTCCTTGGGCTCCTTTTGGCCGGCTTTATTGCACTGGGTTTTACATAGATGTCTGGTCTCATGCTTTGCTCAGCCATGACTGGAGAGCGCCTCGGTACCTGGGGTGGCTTGTCCACATAAAAAAAGACTTGGGGAGGCGTAATATCAACCTGCTGACCAGTACAAGGAATATAGGGCACATCGGTGTATGCTAGCTGCCTTGCTGGACTTGCTTTGCTTGGGAAACAAGGAGATGTGCTGATGTGATTAGAGTTTGTTTGGAAGGAGCTTAGAGGACTCCGTTCCTCAAAGAAATCTATGGGATCAGGGTCCGTGGTAAAGACAGGGTCTGCATAAATAAAGGTGAAAGAGGAACTGCTTTGGGATGGATGAAGCGATGTGGGATCTGCCTCTGGTTTGGAACGCTCCAGCTCAGCTGCAAATGTCACCTCAACTGCAGAGTTCCTCCTTCTACTACTGTCCAGCGTAGGCTCGGATGCATGTACTCCATTCACATTTCGGTAGTATCCGCTGCCATATGTAAGTCTCAGATCTTCCACCTTGAGAAAGAAGACACATCGATGTCAGATGACAAAACGAGTTAGCTGGACTTGGCAAGGATCTTCATATATTACGAAAGGCTGACTTCAGAAAGTCATTTAAATCTATGATCTGTTCCACAGACGATAAATGTATACCATATGCCAAGCTGGATGTTAGAGAGCACATGCAGCATTCTTCATTCTTGGGGACATCCCAGCTCTAGACTCCACATTTTAGGTGTCTTTCAGGTACCATTAGTATTGCAAGCCATTCAGTTTGGTAGCTATATCAATGAAGTAGGAATCCTGCTCCTTTCTGCCTCTGACTAGCTGTGTGGACCTTAGGCACTACAGTCTAATGTTCCTACACCAGCCTCCTCCATATTCTCCATTAAAAAAAAGGAAAGAGTACACATAAAAAAGTGTAAAAGAGAGCTGTTACTGGCCTTGGAGATTCCTAGTTTAGACGACCCCTTTCATTGGTCTACCTCTCATGCCTTTTGGATAAAAATCATCTGTGATTTTCATGGAGGCATGGGAGTTTATGACACCTACAATTCACTTTTGTAGAGAGTGCCAAAGAAGAGTGATCAACAAAATTCCTGATTGAAGTCTCAAATGAGGCCATCATCCTACAGTTCCAGGGCACAACAGTATCCTGAAATTGTGTTACACAAGTAATCAACAACACCATACATCTTTCTTGAAGCTTTATAGTTTCCACTGATGAAATAACTGACTTTTAATTTTAAAATTATGAAGCCATAGAGATGAATCAGTGTCTGATTTTTTTCAAGATGTTAATAGCACAGAATGCAATTTGGAAGTACACCGGGAGTTTCCATTGTACACGGGACACATCAGTTATAGTTTAGTGAATAGCTATTAGTAGGAATGCCTGTGCCAACAGACCTCTTCAAGAGGCTAACCTCGCATGGAAGTGACCTTGATACACACTGGGTGGTTCTGGCAAAATCAAGTCTTGGAAGCATTTGGACACTGGATGCCTTATACTTATCTAAAGAAGGAGGGCTTTTCAGAAACCTTACTTGTTTTGACACATCAGAGAGAATGTCTGGTGATGACCTGCACTGCCGTTCATGATACTGAGATGGATACTGTTTCCTGAAATCGCCAAACAGAGAGTCATTAAAATGCTCATTATGCAAATCATAGAACACATAGAAATCTCTAAATTCAATTTCCAATCAGCATGAGAAGAGAGAAGTCAAAGTATGCACCTTTCGAATGGCAGGCTCTTCAACCTCCCCTTTTTCCCATATTCCAAAAGTTGCCTTTGAGTTCTTCCACTATTATAAAGAAGAGACAAAAATCATTAATTCCATCCTAAACTTATATACTCCTAAAACTTGAAAGCCTCACCTTTATTGGAAACCTAAAGTGTCTGGATGAGCGCCATATCGTATTACAGCTACTTATGTGGACACCAAGAATACAGCAACTTCAACTATTAAAAACCTAGGCTTCATTTAAAAAAACCCTGTAAAACTATTGACTGACTCTTACTTATATGCTAGTTCTAAAGAGACTGTTTACTTAGATTCCCAACCCAAGAAAGACACAAGGCAGCTAACTAAACACTAGAAAAGATTGCTGCTGTTAAGCTTATACCAGTAAAGAAATTGAGCAGACTGCTGGAAGAAACAAAAATGTGGAAGTCACAGTAATAATAAAAATTCCAAAATCTGGGCCAAAGTATGGGGCCTGACACGCCTCCTCCACCCTAAGGCCATCATGGACCTATGGCTGCCTGCAGAGGATAAGAAAGTAGGCTTATCGGAACTCAGGACATTAAGAAAGCACAGAATATGCTCAATATCATCTGTTTAAGAAGACAAGAAATCATAGAGCACACTTTGGAAACATTCCATCAAAAACACGTCTGCAATTTTTTTTAAATGTCTCTAGTCTTACAAGGGCAGGTTTCCACAGTCTGAAAAATCCCTTATGTGGAAGCATTTGATTAGAGTTGTTTTGGTATTCCTTAGAATTTTGTAAGCTTCTTCCAATTGAGTTGGAGGATAGTTGTTCAACTGGAAACAAGATCTTACTTCTACCTCACTTCAGCTCCTCTAAGGCGTGAGCTGGACTGAGACAGCCTCAGTGCAGGATTGCTCCATCTTTTTAACCCTTTGGCTTCCTCTGGTGCTTTCTCACTCTATCGTTACCTAAATGCTATTAATGGAGGCCGTTGACCTGTCCTTTCATGACTTGCATATAAGCTGCTTTTAAAGTAGACAGTGAGTTTGTTGAATATATTTTTTTCAAACACCCTGTCTCCCTACCTCCTCGCTGTAATTCTGATCTAATCCCTTTGTTTAGTAAATACCAACTTAATGCAATGTGCCAAGAACAAACAGTAAGGAATATTTATAATCTGTATATGATTTAAGTGGATTCTTTGTTGCTCCTGGAATTCAGACTCCTCCCACCG
Organism: Acomys russatus; assembly: GCF_903995435.1. Lineage (NCBI taxonomy): Eukaryota > Metazoa > Chordata > Mammalia > Rodentia > Muridae > Acomys > Acomys russatus. The sequence continues at coordinate 104,689,820 of NC_067169.1, forward strand.
CCTCCCATGTTATTGAAAAGAAGCAGTGTGCATGGTCTTCCTACGTGTGGTGTATAATTACCTGTAGCGGAAACTGGAACCCTTGCTGCAGAGTAGTGTTTTAGGCTTTGATTTGGGCTCTTCAGAAAGCCTAAAGAAAGCATGGTACTCCACACAAGTCTTCCAGAAAGCCTTGCACGCATCTCGGCTGGCCATGGTGAACTCCAAAGTGTCTTTGCACAACACCTGTATAAACCATTGTCTATGAAGCATAACACCCTGCTAGAATACCAGCGCTCTCACTGTCTTCTACAGTGTCAGCCCGGTAGCACATGCAGCATCAAAATTTCTGTTTGGCTCCCCAAATGCTCCACAGCCACTAAAATCAAATGACTGGCAACCTTCCAAAGTCCAGACAGGGCCTCCACTCTTATACCAAGCCTTGTCTAAGAAGCCAGGATTGCTTTACACCCCAACCCCCACCTTACATGCCTCTTTGCTGCCAGAAAAAAAAATTTTATGAAGTTGTAAGTTAGGTTAAAATAAATATCAAATGCTTCTTTTCAAGGTGGAAAGAAATTATAAATGACCAACAGGAAAGGGGACATAGGATCTCCTTCCCTCATGTAAGGAGAATTGCATGTATACAAATGTTTTCAGTGTCCCACTTATAAATACACCTTCCTCTATATACTCACTCATTCTGCAGTGCTTTGGTTTTCTCTCTTGGCATAGTCCATGTTTTAATGTGTCCTAAGGGAACTTGGATTTACAGTTCTAAAGTACAAGCTCTTCCCATCCTGAGTCATCATATACCCTCATTGGCCCAAGGCTCTATGGCATGCTCCCAACACTCTTTTCAACAGCCCCACAGCTCACTGAGCTGACTGCCCACCTCTCTCATTCCCTTTCAGGCTCCTACATGCAACCCCTGAGGCTACCCATAAGGTTCACACTAGGTCTGGCCCATGAGCTAGTCAAATAAACACCTTTACATAATACCGAGACCCAGGCAATATCATCCAAACTGGATCTTCTATAGGGCTAAGACAGTGATACATGTAGTTTTCTACTTCATGGCCAGTCATTAAAACATCCTTTCTAACACTCTTTCTTACCTCATGCAGTGAAAAGTCACCTAAGAATTACCCATTTTGCTTATATGAACACCAACATCCCAAATTCTAAGTCTAAGCATGTTGTTGATGTTCAATAATTTTTTCTTAAGGGAAGTTAGTGGAGATACTTCGTAAAATAAAAAAAAAATGACGCTATCAAAGACATATTTCTGTAGTTCGAAACCTGTAACCTCCATTTGACTAATCAGAGCCCTCAAGAAAGCTATTCTCAGAGACTTGCCTTTTAGCCCAGCTGCTTCATTTTTCTATAGTATCATTTATTCTGAAGTGCAAATAAGGTGCCATAGTGCTTTGCCTTTAGTTAAAGTATGATTAGATTTCTCCCTAGTTTATATAGAGGACAAAGAGGGGGCCAATCACATCTCGAGGCCAGGCACCCTTTCATCATTTATTTTCAAGTCATTTCTTGAGCAATTATGGAATTCCAAGTGAACAGAAATGTAATTTATTAGAAACTTACTCACCAAAATATTAGCATGAAGTTTGATGAGAAAATGCTTTCTCTTAAAACTCAGTTTGCGAATCTTAGCCCAGTTGAAAGTGTTAATCTTTGTATTTCCCTATAATGAAATGCACGATCAGTTTCAGAACATTCCAGCATGAGTCAGAGTGTGCCACAGTAGAAGTATGATGGAAAATATCTTCATGGATACGGTCATGTGAGCCTCTCCATTACCCAGAAAGACCTGGGAAAGCAAGCAGAGGCTGACCCCAAAGCTCTGCACTTCCTCCAGCATAGGAACAAGGAGTATCAGGGAGACTTTTATACCAGCACAGTGAGACTGTGGTAGAATGGATTGTCATAACAGCTCCTGCAATCTCAACTCTCCGTTTCCACATCCAAGTGCTAAAAGGAAAGGCCCATTCATTCTGCTGCCTCATTTACTCGTGCACCTTCGGTACTTCCTCACTGGCCACATCATCAAGTCTGGCTTGGGTTTAGCTGCGCACTATACGGCCATCTATCTCTCCTGCTGCCTGTTACTCCAAACCTCAGGCTAACTCTGTACCTTCACTCATGTGCTCTCTTCCTCCTCCTGCCACAAATGCCTTGTGCATCACCGAACTTCTTACCAGTGATGAGAACACACACTCTGCAGGACATTCTGCTGTCATTCTACTCCGTTTCTAGCACCTCTAAACATTTTGTTGTTGTTGTTATTGTTTTAAGCACACCAGGAAAATCAACATTGTTTAGAGGAGCTAGGAGGAAGAAAGGTAATAGGAGACAATGGCACCTCAAATTGATTTCTAACTTGAAATACAAAATCCCAGGAAAACAATGGTCTGGTAAGCAGCAAATCTTGCTGTCAGGATTCAGCATTAATTCTCTACCAGCTGGCACCAGTCACCTCTAGTGGAAAGTGTAATGAGTAAGGGCGGGCACATCACAGTTCAGACCACTTCGGGTGAGTCTTAACAATCTGGAAAGCACAGTGATCTAAGGTTTCTGGATGTTTGAATCTACAGTCTGGGAGTCCCTCTGAGCTTTTTGACTTTATCACTTTACCACCACCCCAGCCTGGTTGAAACAGGGATGGCCTCGAAAGCCAGACCGTACATTACTGTCCACACACAGAGACGAAGCCTGTGGGATTTACAAGCACTGCTTCTTTTCGAGTTGGTGGAAAGATGAAGCCTTGGAACCATCTGGCGAACAGATATTCAAGCTGAAGTCTTGCTAACCACTCTCAGCACGCTGCTGGGCACTCTAGGAGAGAGAGTCCTTACCCTGAGCACCAGTACTCCCATGTGAGCGACAGCCAGGTGAATCTGCATGCCTTCACCATCACTGGCGGGCTGAGGCCTGATGCCATACATATCCAGCTTCCTTGCTATGTCCAGTAGCAGAATGTCGGATTCAGCTGGGCTCCGGCCACTGCCATGAGAAACGATTAACGAGCTCAATAAATGAATCAAAAGTCCTTCCATGTCCTCTGAGAGCTCCTCAAGGAGCCGCATATATTCTTCAGACTGAAGGTTCTCAGACGTAAAGCCTTGCTTTTGAGAGTCTGCTCTAGCCTTAGTGTCCTCCACTGGGAAAGCAGGTGTCAGGGAATGTACTTACATGTGCTGCTGATGAAAATGCATGATCTTGCTCTCTAAACAGGCTTGGCTTGGTAAGTACTGGGTTTGTACCAGGTGCTTCCTAATCGTTTCTTCATGGAAGTCTCCTAATTCTGCTGTACAAGAGAAAAGTGACATTTCCCACATTTCCATTGAGGAATTAAGCAATGTACAACCTAAGAAACCTCCTTCTCTTTCATAGGATTTATTCAATTCCTTCATCTCTTTGTTTTTATTGTTTTAAAGATTCACTGACAATGAGACAGGTTAACTCCTGGCAACATCCAGCCTACCTCAAAGAGGATGATGAGCATCAAAGAGAACTTCCTTATAAAGATGGCTTCAATTGTGGCAAACAAGTGGGCAAAATGTCCTCATTTCTGCCACAGACAGAATTCTGCCTAAAAAAGGGCAAACTTGGATGCAAGCAGAGTCAACAGCCAAACTCTGCCTAGACAGAGTAAGCAAGTCCTCAAAAGTTCCTGCCTCACAAATATGTCTGTCAGATATATATTGGGACAGAAGGCTGAAGATGAAGCTCCAACATTATAGAGAGTTTTGGGTGACTACTCAGGTAGCAAACTGTCTCTGTCATCTTCTCATTTGGAAAGCTACTAACCTGCTCTCCCGGTATACTCAGGTAATCAAGTTTAATCCTTCTCAAGTCTCTGATGGAGCTGAAGACCAGGTAGCTTAGTTTTACAATGAAGCTTAGTTGTTTAGGGGTTACAGTGTTTTTAGGTCTAGATAGATGTTTTAAGTTGGTAATGACACGATTTGATGGAGATTGATTTACATTCAGAATTTTAGATGCACCAAGATAGGAAAGATGTGTTCTTCAAGGCTGTCAAATACAAATAGCCAAAACACTAAGAATGCAACATTTATATAATTCCTGATTGTGTCATGGTTCTTCTTGCTATAAGTAGTCTGTTGTATATATGTGTAATAATATAAATGCATATGTAAAAATAAAAATGTTTAATTAATAATAATGATAATAAAAAAGGAAACCTCCTGGTCTGTCCTAAACAACATTTTCTCTACAGCTGGTGTAGCCCTATGCCCTGCCACCTCATATTGTGCTTATATTTGTGTTTGTACAGGGAACCAGTAACAGATTCACTCTCAAATCACAACAGTGGGTTTCTGGGAAGTCTCAGCCTGTATTATGGGTCACACACCCAGACTAGACCTTAAAAGCTCCAAAATCACACTTGAATATTTTGTTACATTTTCCATATTCTATACTCTTTTTGTAGTTTTATCTACTTTCAATTAGCCCCTGTTACAGAATGAATTTTGTCTTCCCCAATTTTATAAGTTGAAATCTCATCTCCTGGTGCCAACCTCTATGGCTCAATTGAGGGATTATGTCAATATTGAGAACGTAAGCAGGGAGCTGTAGTCCAAATGAACTAGTGTCCATTTTAAAACAGGAAAACTGGGTACGCAGGGATTCTAGGTATGAGTGTACAGGAAGAGAAGATGATGTGAGGACAGAGTAAGAAGACCTGCCTTCATCAAGCTGAAGGCAGAGGCTTCAAAACTAAGGAAACTCTCCAACACCTTGATCTTACACTTCCAGGGTGAGAAATCATTTTTCCTCATATAAACCACAAAGTCTCTGGTGTTTTCTTATGAGAAGCCTAGTAAGAGCTAATACATTCTCAAATGTCTTCTTATGATGATTATCCAATACCATGAGTAGAGAATATAATAACAACTAGTGTGCAATCCAGCTGCAGCCGAGTCACCACTCTGTACTCTGGGAAGTAAGTAACTCCCCCAACAATTGAATCCCAATAGACAAATTATACTTTCCAAATAGCTGGCAGTTTATCTTTGAACCTAATTTACTCTTTTTTTAGATGTCTCCAATGTATTGTTAGAGACAACCATCACAGGATTAAACCCATGGTAACAGCTGGGTTCTTAGATCTATCTGCCCCTACTGTAAATGGCATTAGATGTTTTTGATTTTTGTCTTTTTTTGTAGTTGTTATGTCTCTTCTGGGTGTCTAAGATTCACATGAGTTAGCTTCTGATTATTTACTTCTCCTAAAGTCAAAATTTAGAGTACTTTGTTCTCCATTGGTATCTGTATACATTCTTTATTTTGAGATCACAACTTAATTACACCATTTCTCCCTTCCATTTCATTTCTCCAACACCTTCATATACCCTTTCCCACTTTCTTTCAAATTCATGGCCTCCTTGTTCATTAATTGTTATTGCACACATATATGTATATACATGTATAATGTAGGCTGTATATAGTCTTTAAGAATCCTGGATTGCTCTCATATTGAGCAAAATATATATACTACACTAAAACACTATATAATCAAGGAATTGAAGGAACCGTGTTCAATCTGACATAAGTTATCTATCAAAAACCAATGGCTAACAATAGTCATGTCACATAGTGAGAGAACAGACTTTCCCTTAAAACCAGAAATAAGATAAAGATGCCTGCCTTTGTCACATCACCCAGCATTGCACTTGTGAGTGCAGTAACTGCAATCAGACAAGACAAAGATGCATGAACATTTTATAGTGTAAAGATAATACTGTTTTGTTGGAGACACAAAGATCCAATATTTATAAAAATTTCAAGGAGCCCATAGAGAACAATGGAGCACAAAGAATTAAGAAAGAAACTCTCAGAATTGTTTTTGACAAAGACTATAATGGGAAAATAAGAATAAGAATCTTTTCAATGAATTGTTCCAGGACAAATGGAAATCTATGTGAAAAATACTACAATGCAAGCCAGTTACAATCAGAACATCACCCTGGTCACTGGGAATCTAGTAACTATCCAACAATTCTACCAGAATCCCTTAGTGGACAGATCCTTCTGTCCTTTCCAAATAGCTGGCTGGCAGTGACTTCATGCATCACACCACACAAACATATGAAAAATGAACTCAAAACAAATCAGACCCCAAGATCGAGAAGAATGTCTTGTAGCTATCAGAATTTGTTTTTAAAAAAAATCTGTTTTAAAATTTAGTAGTAAGATTGAATTTGCCCATTTTAAAATGTGCAAAACATTTAAAAAGGCATTGATGGAGAAAAAAGGAATAGACACATGAAAAGGATTTTAAAATAATTGGTTGGTTGTTAGATTAATGATGGTTAAATTATTTTATTGATATCCATACTGGTCTATTCAGAGAGGCCTCCTTTTGCACTGGGCAGCTGTCAAAGGAGGGACTCGTAATTGGTCAAAGTACTACAAATAACAAATTGAGTTGTCAGTGCTAAATGGAATATTCTCCATCACTACTGCCATAGTTCAGGGAACATAGAATAGGAGTCAAGAAGTCAGAGAGCCTAAAAGGTCTGATGGCTGGGGAGGTGTGCTATGAAATGCTGCCTTCTGGACATGACACGGCTAGCACACTTGGACCCCACAGCAGCTGTGATTACCTGCACAGGATCATATGAGGCAAAAATGTGCTACAGGTAGGGGAGGTGGTCTCTGGGCCTCAGCTGCCATGTGGGAGGATCACAGCTTTTGAGACAGGAAAGAGCAGGTGCAGAGCCTGCTTTACAGATAGCTGCAGGAAAAGGGAGACTCGTTCTTCTTTGAGTGTGTGACCACTGCTAAGTTTCCCATATTCCAGTGGATGGCCCCATATCCATGTACATGGGAGCAGTACTAAGTAGATCTACCAAAAGCTTGGTTATCGGAGTCAAAACAAGCAAAGAAAACATGAAGTTGGGAGGGGAATATGCTGGGAGATACAGAGGGAACTGGAGTAGGAAAGAAGTTGGGTATGACCTTATCTCATTATATACATGTATGAAGTAACAAAGAATAGGACTAAAAATGAAGAGGGCTGGAGAGATGGTTCAGAGATTAAGAGCACTGACCGCTCTTTCAGAGGTCCTGAGTTCAATTCCCAGCAACCACATGGTAGCCCACAGCCATCTATAATGTGATCTGATGCCCTCTTCCGGCCTGAAAGTGCACATGCAGGCCTGAAGGTGTATGCGCAGGCAGGGCACTGTATACATAATAGTAAATCTTTAAAGAGAATAATAATAAAGAAAAAGGACACTATCAAGTAATGAGATAGTTCTTTATACTTTCTATGATAGCCATAAGATAATACCAAGTGTTAGGGAAGGTGGGGAAGTTAGAAGCTTTATATATTAAAAAAAATTTTTTTTTATTCTTTTAGAGACAGGGTTTCTCTGTGTAGCCTTGACTGTTCTGGATTCACCTCAGACTCATAGAGATCCACCTACCCCTGTTTTCCAAGTGCTGGTTTTAAGGCGTGAGCCATCACACCCAGAACTTTATACATTCTTGATCAAAGAATGATGTATATGTGTGTGGAGATAGCACAGTGAAATACATTAATTTGTACAGCTAATATTCATTTATAATTATAACTATAAAAATTTTCAGGAGAAATGTATCACACAACCCAACATTCACCTTCCTAAAAACATACACAAGATGAAAAAATATATATCCATCCAGAAACGTGTATGCTAATGTTTGTATTATTATTCTTAATACCTAAACTAGAAACTTTGCTAACTATCCACGATGCAGTGACTAGATGAACAAAATACAATACATCCATAAAATGGAATATTATTCAACAATAGAAATAAACCGGGACATGCATAGATTTCAAAAAATACTGTGTTGAGTTGAAATGTCAAAAATGCAAGCAAACGTGTAGAAACAGAAATTTAATCAGCAAATTCCTGAATCTGAGGAGGATAATAGAGCATTTTCTGTCTATCTCTCTCTCTGTGCCTCTCTTTTTCGTTCTGTCTCTCTGCCTCTGTCTCTCTGTTAGTCTCAGTCTCTCTCTCTCTCTCTCTCTCTCTCTCTCTCTCTCTCTCTCTCTCTCTCTCTCTCTCTCTCTCTCTCTCTTGTTTTCTATTTTGGGGCAGGCCTGGAACTTGCCACATGGAGCAGGCTGGCATGAAAATTGAACTCACAGAGATCTGCCTGCCTCTGCTTTCCAAGTGATGGGATTTGGGGAGAGCGCACCATCCTCAACTTTGTTTGTTTTTGAGATGGTCTCATGTAGCTCAGGGCAGCCTGGAATTTATTATGTAGCTGAAGATAGATACAGCTCTGAGTTCTTGATCCTCTGGCCTCCAGCTGCCATGTGCTGGAATCACAAGCATGCACCACCATGTTCAATTTTATGTGGTGCTGGGGATCAAATCTAGGGCTTCCTGCATGCTAGGCAAACACTCTACCCACCAAGTTACATACCCAGCCCTGAGAGGGTTTTATTGACATAATAGAAATATTCTAAAACTGGACTGTAGTCATAGTTGGATGGACATTAATTAACTAAAAAAAAAAAACAAAAAACAGTGGTTTGTGCATTTTAAATGGGTAAATTTTACCACCTGTAGATTAAACCTAAATAGAGCCATTTAAAAACACACAACAGACATGCACAGGCATACACACACACGCACACACACACACACATGAAACATGAATGTACATTTTGGGGGTTTCTTAAGAACCAAACACTATAACAAGCATAAGGAAAATATAAGGACCCATCAAACTATGTTAATTTCCTCTCCAAGTACTATGACAATTTAGCAAGAAAATTTATATCACCAGCAGTATAAGGTGACAAATTTATGTCCATATTTTTGTCTTTCTGGTCCAACTCCTATCATCTCTCCTAAAATCTCTTATTGTTCGGCTTGCTACCACCATTACCTTCTAAGTTCTATTTTTTTTAACAGAAGAAGCCAATATGGTTCTCTTACAAGCTATTCAGATTTTGTTCCTATATTTAAAATAGAGAGCAAGAGTCCCTTCTTGTGGAGGTACTTCTGATGATTGAAAATATATGTTCTTTTTCTCCTATCTCAGGGTCTGACTAGGAATGGTTGTGAAAAGCTAACTCACTAGAACCACAGCCTTTCCACCGTAAAATGAGCTTCTGTTGACCACATATCCTGTGGGGAAGCGGAAGTAGTCTGTGCTGCATCCAAGATGCCCACAAGGCAATCCCCAACTCCAGAAGGCAGAACTGAAAAGCATAAAACTGGGCTCCCCCAAAAGAGGTCACTTGGAACCCCAGCCTCTCAACGAGTATCTGAAGAGGTAAGTAATGGAAAAGGATGTTCCTCCTACCAGCTCTAGCCCATACCCCACATCTCAGTGTCAAGTATGACACTGGGCACATGGCCAGTGTTCTTGGCACTCAAAAGCTTTGAAGATGATACTTCATTTTCCACCATGTCTCCTAGACAGACAGTATTCTTGAGTTGTGTGTGGTCATTATTCATCCCCTGTATGTGCTGCTTCTTGTCCCACCACCATTTTTATGCCATCTTCTCTGTCTACTGTCACATTCAATTCCCGTGTATCCCTTTAAACTCCAACACAAAATCCATCTCCTCTATCAGCTTTCCTTGATTCTTGTGGTGTTTTCCATCTGCTGCTTTTCTGAGAGCCTAGCGTTCTCTTGTCCCAGCTGGGAGTCACTTGATACACTGCCTAGGATGCGGTCCCTATCCAAGCGCTTCATTGTCTTGTTCTCAGTGAAATCTGAAATCTACCATTTATGGACTGGTGGGAAGGTAATGAACAAAGGTCAAAAATGAACTTATGAAATAAACAACAAAAAACCCTGAAGTTATGGTTCTGCAGGATTATCAAGGAACAGTGTATTCTTGGAAGCCTCTCCAAAATGAGAAAGTCCAGCTGGCCTGAGAAGAGATGCTATCTCCTGCTACCTAGACCCTACCCTCCAGGCTGCGGGAACATCATGGTCTGGCCTATGTAGCTCCCTCCCAGGCAGGCCCCCACTGTCCCCCAGGCCTTCTCAGCTCTATCTTCAATGTCCCTTCTAGTCAAACTACTTGGCTGCTATCCCATGGGGAACACTAATATATGCCTAGGGCTGTTTACCCTGTAAGCCTCTCTCTACCTTCTCCACTTCGTGATTTATTCTCTGGAACTGTGCTCCAGAAAACATGAAACAGGTATCCCCTAGAGCAAGCAGAGGGAGTGGGGACCACTTAGTCAAATCCATGGCAAGAATTATTCAAACCAGTTCCTAGCCAGCAAGTCAAGGGGCAGTGGCAGCGGGGTCAGTAGACTGAAGTAGAAGAAAATCAGCATTTACTTCTAATCATCAGAAGTACCTCCACAAGAAGGGATTCTTTTCACTATTTTAAATGCTAGAACATGCAGGCTTGGAGAAATAAGGGAGCTTGCCTTACAGTAACGGCGGGGTAATGGGGACAAGATTAGATTCGGATCTCACTGAATGAGACAAAGCACCACTTCATTGTGTCTTCACTAGGTCCTCTCTCTTCCTAAGGCTGAATTAAGTGCCAAGTGGGCAAATTGGAGGTGCTCGTCTCCTCTGCTTGGCTCTCTCCCTGGCAAATGGGCCGAGAATTAGAGGTTTGGTACTTACATTGTAAGATGTGCGAGACCATTAAAGCTGCACAGTTGTCACTGCATGGAAGTCTTCCCAAAGCCAGGTCTTTCTTTATTTGAAGAGTAAAAAGATACCTGCAAGAAGATTTGAGGAAAAGATCTTGACAAAGAAGCAGGAATACAGAAGAAATTTTCCCTTTCTCCCAGACCCAAGATAATTCAAGGAAAGAACAACATCCAGTCAGCCAGAGGCCCTTTTGAGGTGGTGAATCATACATAGGTTTGCTTCAGACCCAAACCAACCCCAGCCCACAACTCAGCTGACCCAGCACATTGGCAGGTTCTGCAATGGTTAGGAATTTCCTTGGCTATAGCCTGTCGCTAGCTTGAGGGGCCTGGCCAATTCTCTTCTGGTGGTTTCTGCCATGGAGACAACCACATCCTGAGCTAGAGAAAAGAGAGCCTCAGCAAGCATGAGCAGATTCTGGGGGACACAACGAGCTGTCAGATAGGCAAAGCCATAAGCATTCCAGAGGCTAGTGAAGCGAGAGTAATCACTGAGTTTTACAAAGATACCAAGGCAGGGGCCAAGCCATTCTGATCAGATGGTAGCACTCTACAATGCTAAAATTATGGCTAAGACCTAACTAAGGTCTGCCATTGAGTCTAGGCCACCCACTCAAGTAGTACAATTCAGGAATCAAGGCCATCAAGCCATGCCTGTGCTCATCTTACTCTCTTGCCTGGATCACTATGTTACTACCAACTAGAGGCCAGTTGAGTACTTTACAAACGCTAGGCATGAAACTGGCGATTGATGAACTCGCGATGCAGAACCTTCATCGGGGACCATAAAAATGTAGGTTTGTGTTTAGGATTCTGCTGAACTGAGCATTTGCCACACATGCTTAAGACTTTAGTAAAGGAGAATTCATTTCTGTGTTTGCATGTATACCTGTGTTTATGCTGTGTGTGTTTGTCATGTGTGTATGTGTTTATGCTATTTGTGTGGTGTGTGTGTGTATGTGTGTGTGTAAGTGGATGTGTACATTCATATGTGTGCATACAGAGGTCAACCAGGACAACCTTGGGTATCAGTCTCTCTTTCCACCTTATGTGAAATAGGGTTTCTTTGTCCTTTGTCTCTGTGTACATAAATTTAGCTGGCTTTCAGGCTTCTAGGTATGCCTCTCATTTCACCATAGAAGCACCGAGTTTACAGATGTGCCCCATTCCCAGCTTGATATTGGCTGTAGAGATTTGAACTCAGGGCCTCACACTTTTGTGGCAAGTAAGTTTCTACTGAACCATCTCTTCAGTCCCAGAACCCACTTTTTTAGTGAAAGAGTGTCAAAGAAAGACTCCACATCATCTGCTTTCTTGTCCATAGCAAAAATCAGTTCCAATATTTTCTTTTACACGCAAAAACATGCATTGCCTGCTCTGAGTATTTCCATTTATAAAACATAATTTTTAGATTAAATTCTATGTGGGTTTTTTCAATAGCTAATGCCCCAATGGTAATGGAGAAAAAGATAAGTAGTTGCAGATGATAAATGCACATTTGGTCTGAAGAATCTTGTCAAGTGATTATTTACCTCACGAAAGCTTTAGGTATTATGTTCTTTCAAATCGTATGTACCTCTAATGCACTAGAAAAGATTCAGTTAAAATGAGTATTTTTGTATAATATTCTTAGGAGCCCCTGGATTGGCCTCAAACAATTTCTATAACAGGTAAGTGTTATTCATCTTAGTTGTGGCTTCTGGGTTAGTGAATGCAAACTTGCTGTCTTGGCAAGTGCACATAGATCCTTTCTATGTGTAGCAGTCTCAGCCTAGAAAGCAGAATACGTTTTGGAGGAGTGCTATAATGACAATGTAATTTTCCTGAAGTAGGTTTTCATTATAATTATAAAGAGGATTGTTCACAAGTATATTAGTGTCGTTACAGGTGTTTCCCTTTCTGCCTATGAGAAACACACACACACACACACACACACACACACACACACACACACACACACACACACATTCATTTTCAATGATCCCAAGCACTGGCTGACCTTAAATCTATGCTGATTGAAACACAGATGGTATGAAACAGAGCATCAGTACTATTGTGGCAGCTAATGGGTGAAGTGTCAAAATGCCACCCAGGTTTGTTGCTAATTCTAGAATGCAATCCCTCTTTAGTTCTGAAATTTGGAGAGACTAACATTTGGAGTGAGGTGGGGGGTGGGGTGGGGGTGAGGGGTGGTAGTATCCAGCTCCTCCCTCTTTCTAGCCCCCCTGGTTCTCCACCTTCCTGATTGCAACCTTTCACTGTAGTTCCTTGTGTTGAGGTGCCCCGGCCAACCATAAAATTACTCCCATTGCTAATTCCTAACTGAAAATTTGCTACTATTATGAATTGTAATGTAAATATCTGTGTTTTCCAATGGTCTTAGGTGGCATCTGTGTAAGGGACATATGACCCCCCCCAAAGGGATCACAATGCAATGTCTAGTCCCTCACCTTGCCCCAGAGAGTGACTTAAACCTAAGCCATGGGAAAGGAAATCAAAGCCCTTTCTGCAATAGCTGAAGAACAGGGATTGCTGAGTAGCATTCGGCACACACGCAGTCAAACACTTTACCTTGTGAGTTCTTCCCGGAGATGTCCAGGGTCCACTGGGAAAAATTTCACGATAAATTTGAAAACAATCTCCTTAGGATCTTAAAACACAATATCTCCATAAGTTTTATTTAAATGTTCATTTCAACAGTTAAAGTCCTCTCTCCCTCCACCCTCCTCTCTCTCTCTCACACAGAGTGTTCCACTTCCCTCCCCTCTCCATTTCTCTTTCCCATTGGCTTATTTTACATTTCAATTTTTCACATGTATACTGGTATTATCTCTGGATTGGGATCCTATGTATACAGCAACTAAGAAAGTCCTCCAAGTCATCCCTCCTTAACGCCCTTTCTCCCTTGGAGTTTCTTTTGTAAGGATGTGCCCATTTGAGGCCTACTCTGTCCTTTCTGAAGAAGTGGGTCATTTGGAAAGACAGTTTACAACTTGCTATCTGTGCCAGTTCAATCCTGCGTGAGAAAGGGGCTCAGCTTCAGCTCAAGCACATGAATGGATGTCTTAGGGATTTCATAAAAGGAGGGAGAAACTGTGTCTTTATCACTGTTCAAATACACCCCTGAAAAGCTGCATCTACGTATTTTCACACCTACTTGTATCTGAAAATGAGAAACTTGAGGCTGGGGGTGGAGTTCAATTGTAGGATACTTTGCTGGCATGCACAAAGTCCTGGGTTGCATCCCCAACACCAGCAAAGAAGAATAAAGTTTGTTAGATCAAAAGTAACCCCACACACATGTAGTCATTGTATTATTCATTCAATATATCTTTTCTGGCTGCCTGCCCTGTGCCATATATTGTTCTAAGATGATACTGGAAGTTAGGAGATAGTCAAGTGCTCCCGGTCTCATCAAAGAAACAAACAAACAGACCAATTCGAATACCACAGAGCCTAGATTGAGGAAGCCTTCCTGGAGGAGCTGACAGCTAAGTAGGTTAGCAGGGACAGGAATTGAAACAGCTAGTGTCTGGCATGAAGTGCTCCCAATAAAGTCCAGAGCTTTGCATGCCAGGTTAATAAAGTTAAAATTTTAAATTTATTTGGGGGACCCATAGAGTCATTTTAAGCAGAAGAAAGATCTGATCAGAGTTGTATATTTCAATCAGTCCCTTGGAGAGCATTATAGATGCTTCATTGGAGAAAATCAGCTCAGAAGCTCACAGAATTACGTGATATAATCACAGAGCTGGGAGAACCAGAGTCACAAGATGCACCAAAGTGTGAAGAACAAAGCAGAGCAAGGAATCAGGAAGAAACACTGAAGAAAACTTTCCCAGAGTGTTAATTAAGGCCTATTTTCAAATAAATGCCCGTGGACTTAGTCAACTATGCATGCGCCTGGACCCTTGTCCCAGAAACGAGGCCCAGGGATCTGTCTACATTTAACAGAAAAGCCAGATAAACGTCAATGCCCACGAAACTGTGAGAATCCATGTTCCAGGATGTGAGATGCCCAAATGACTCAAAACATACACTGAAGCAAATGGCAAGGCTTGTGATGGCAGAAAAGAAGAGAATCTTCAGGCAGGAGGTGAACACTATTGCAGAGTGACATTAAGGGCACTTGAAGAGTCATGGCATCAGAGAATGAGGTATAGTCCTGCATTCAATCCGCAGGTGAAATAATTACCACAATTCTTCAGATGTACTTCAAGATCCAGCAGCGTGAGCTTCTTCATCTCAGACAAAATTAGGACAATTTTGTCTATTGCTAAATTTACCTGGCAGATAAAGGGCTGATGTCCTCTACCCAGGCCCCCCTTACCCTGTTGTAGTAAGCTGAGGAATTGTGTGGGGCTATTGGCATATTTCTTGTGTTAACTGAGGGCTACATTCCTTGACTGATGACCTTCCATACTTACTTTTTACTTGTTTTGTTATGGGCTTCAGAAGTTCCAACCAAACCTGTAATAGCATCAATGAAACAATTGGTTGAACACAACAGTGGTGAGCATAGCTTTTTTCTTTCTTTTTTGGTACCAATAAAGGTCAACATCAAATGAACAAACACCAGGACTATGGATTTCTAAAGATAGCTGGAGGCAAACAGCCTCATCAATGAGATGATGTACCTTCGCTATTCTCAGTCAACCCTCTCATAATTTTCCAATAAGAGTGTACACTCTTGATCTATAAACCCTGTGTTGTTGACATTTCAATCACTACTTCCTTGCTTTCTAGCTTGGGTAGGATGCTGGAGGTATCACAAGCAAGGATCATCAGTGTCTAGAGACTCATAAGAGCATTTGGCTTCATTTCACATTTACATCGTATACCCCCTTTACCTACACCAATGCCCACTTAATAATGAGCCTTTCTGGGAAGGTGCCAGGTTACAGATATGCCAAGCCAGGACGCAGCAGAAGAACCTTGTGGCAGATAGGACCTGAGAAACGGAACGAAATCTCCCTAAATAGTCATGAGGTCAGGAGTCTTAACTCTGGGGGGTCGAGGTCCAACCAGTCAAAGTAGATAACGCTCTGATAGTTGGTCAAAGAGAAACAAGAAAGGATCGTGAGGCAGAAGACTTTGTTTGGCAAACCGAGGTAACTTGATAAACAAGGCAGGAGGAGGGAAGACAGTCTCAAACACAGGAATTTTGCAAGGTATAAACAGGTTTTGCGTTTTTAATATGGGATTGATCCCTACATACCTATGTACAAACTGTGTTTGGAAGCATTTCTAGTCACTCAGAACCCTGTAATGAAACCCACTTACATGATTTCCAGAATGGCTGCAAAAGTCCAATCCAAAATATTCCTTTTCAGCAAGATTGAGATGGCTGCAGCTCAGGTTAAAAAGCGCCTTTCCACATGATTTTTGCTAAACAAAATAAAGAGATTATGGCACAGTTTGAGTTCCTAACATGTACTACTGTGTGATAACAGTAACCAGCAATTCCTTTCTCTAAGCCCCACTATGTAGAGGTCCTTCACTGCCCTAAAGATGTTGACAGTGTTACAGACACAGACACACATCCACCTAAGGATGATTGTACTCACACCCTAAAAAAGTCCTCAGACAAATGACAAACCCTCTCCGAAGAGATAGGATTGCACTTAGCTCTGGCTAGAGCTGTTTATTTATCCTTCACTGAAAGTCCTTAATTCATTTACACAGACAGCTTGAGTGATTTCTCCCCAAACTGACAGATGGTTTAATCAAGATGTTAATATGGCCCTACCACAGGCATGTTTCAAAGCCTTCAGGAGCTCTCCTTCGGGGAGATCTTCAGTGCTTAGCCAGGGAGGCTAGTGGTCCCCTCCTCTCACTGCCTGCTTGCCTCTTCAGCTGCATTCCTGGGTCCCCTCTCCTGACACAGCCTGCTTGCCAGTCCCCTGACATGTCACGTCACTTCATGCCTCTGTGCCTTTGCTCACGGCATTCCTTCTCCATAGCCTGGCCCTTCCCACCTCGCTTTGGTTTGGCTTACTCATACCCAGCTCAGCTGTCATTGCCCTGGGAGAGCTTTCCGGATGCTATCTGCAGCAGGTAAAAGCAAGGGCAGAGCCGGAACTCCCAATCATCCTGGCTTACCTCAAGCAGGACACGTCTTACTCTGCTTGTCTACCTCCCCCCCCCTTATGAAAAATTCTTCCATAGCAAGGACCAGCCTATCTTTTCCTTGTTACTCCCCAAGTCTGACACAGAACTTGATATACAATGGAGGCTCTTGAGTGCGTGTTGTTCTAACAGGAAGTTGACCAGATTCATCATAGGCATTCTTTGAGGAAATTTCATTTTGCAGCTTTGCCCATAAAATCTGCATAAAGCATATTCTGTTCACGTAAGCCACACATATTTTTCTTCATAAAGCCCACATACTCTGTGAGCACAAAGTGGTGCCCTCCCTGGGAACAGGCACTTGAAGAGAGCTCTGTGCAAAATCTCTCTCTGAGCTCAGCGCGGCTTTAAGGGCCACTATCACTGAACCCAAGTGTTGCTGTTGTAGGGGAGCCGGTGATGGGAAAATTGGGCCCTGGCTGATCTGCACAAAGACAAGCTGCTGAAAACCCCTAGTTAAAGCAAAGTCACAGGGTGCTCAGAATGCTGAGAGAGAAGGCAGGTGTGGGTGCAAGGAAGTGGAGCTGGAAGTCACTGAGCCATAGAATTAACAGCAACCATGAGAGGGCAGAGGTCACCCCAAGCAGTGGCCCGCTGAGCAGAGCCTACATCTGGGATTTAATGGTTTCCAGGAAGGCAGTCCACCTTCCCACCACTTCCCCCTGCCCTTCCCTCCACTTGGTTACACTGCACAGAGCTCCAATTTAAGATTCATTTTGGGTTAACCAGGGTCCTATTTTTAAACTCAAATAGGCCACAAAGGGCAAAACAGATCGCACCCCCTCGCACCTGGAGAAAAGACTGCTGGGCTGAGGGAAGACAGTTTGATTTAATGTGGGAGCTCATGTTAAAGCTACGGTCCAAGAAAAGGGAGGCAGGCCTGGAGCTGGAAGTAGGGGTGCAAAGGGCATGGGTGGGGGGTCTGATGGGAGCCAAGAGTGATGGCTAAGGGAGATGGGAGTGGGGCTGGTTTGTGCCTATGCGGCAACCTTGCCTAGGGCAAGTGCTGACACAGACCATTCCAGACAGATGAAATCGCTCCTATTTTTAAAGTCCTCCAGACAAGGAGTTGCCACGGGACTTTTATTATGAAGAAAAAAAAATATTGTAAAGAGAAAGGGATGACAGCAATACTTTTCCAGCTCCAATGAAACATTTCTGTCATGAGGATTAAATTCTGTCATAGACTCCAGTCTCTTGCAAACAATTTAACTGGTTGAGGTATTCTCTCTCTGTCCCTCCCTCTTTCCCTCCCTCCCTCTTTCCTTTCCTCTCTCTCTCTCCCACCTCCCCACCCCCTCCATTTTCATTCTGATTTTCCATTAAGGCACCTACTCCCTATCAACACTACCACCTTCTATAATAGATTTTTATATACATGTGCTTACATACTTAAATGTTTCGGTAATCACAAAAAATATAAAGCCATTCATGGAAGGGTTTCAGATAAGGCCTTCTTTTCAACCCCTTCCTTAAGATCTCCTACCATGTTTATTACTATAATCCTCTGATTCTTCCATCCCTGCAAATGTTGCCAAATGGGTTTTGAAGCCTTTGGCATTTCTGCAGTTGGAGTCTGGGCACTCCTGCGGCTCAAACACTCCACCCCCATCTCAGGACAGGCATTTCCCTTCCTAGTGTAGGTTGAAATTGGCCAGCCTTGTGGAATGTGTTACATAATAGGTAGGATTTTGGGTTCTGTCTCAACATGCAGCTTTTAATTTTTTTTCTGCCATTACAATTCATTCTTCAACATGGAGTTCTGATTTTTTTCTCACATTATCTGCTCTTATACAACTTTATTATTTTCTCCTTTAGGACTTCTGAGGTTCTTCTGCCTGCTCCCATTTAAGCTGGAACATTATAGCATTCTCATCAGCTACTATGCAGATCTAAAATCTCTGCCATCACTCGGTCCCCTTGATCAAGAAATCGAGGCTCCAATCTTGATTCTTGTCTTGGTCTCATTGCCCTTGGATAGCAGTAGAGCACTGCCTGCATTCTAAACAGAACTTTTTTTTTTTTTTTTTTGATGTACCAGAGGACAAATTTAGAGTTTTGCACATTGTCGGTTAAGTGCTCTACCACTGGGCTACATCCCTGTATCTTATATTATTTTAAGCAAATGGTTCAGAACTTAGTTATATAATATTCAATGTACTGGGTCATAACTACTGGCACCGATCCCTGGAGGCTCCAAGTATCGTTTCACAGTATTTTAAATGCTTAGTTCCAAAATTCAGTTTATTCAGTTTTCTGTGTACCACTTGGTTAAAATGTATCTCTTTTGTTATTGTTCTGTCTTTACTTTCTGACTAGAGGAATTGGGGTAAGCCATGTGGCCCACAAATTTACCTACCCATTCCAGGCACCTGAAGACAAAATCCATGGGTTTGATTTGTGGAAAGATGGACATTCAACAAGTGTTTCCTGAGTAAATAGAGTAGTTGTACCAAACAGTTAACTGAATTGGTGTACATTAGTAAGGAAAACAAACACTATATGATCTTGGGAAATGAGCAGACATTTCTGAGCCTCACTTTACTAGTCTATGAAACGGAGGTGATAACAACTATTATGAGGACTAAGCCAGATAATTCACAATTAGATCTTCATCTAGTGCCTTGCATGACATAACACACAAGCATGTATAGAAGGTGTGGATAAGCTATAAACAAACACAATGGAGTGAGTCCAGAATGCTGTACACCAAACTTTAACAGAATTATTATACTTGCAGAGGGAGTAGGAGGGGGCCATCTGTATGCTTTTGTTCTGTACATGGCTGGAGAACTTTAAATAGGCAAGGCCTGTAAATGACAAAATTCTGCTTAACAGTGCAGACCAAATTTGCTTTTCCTCTGTAAAACAATGATGCATGCCATGCTGAGAGAAAAGCACCCAGCTAGTAGGCCACTCTGATATGAGTGTGTGTGCTAACATACAGCAATAGATTTCTATTCTTATCAGTAGTTACTTTATTCACCATAGTTTGGACAGTTTGACTTGGTACTATAGTTGGATGACTTAACTAAATTATATACATATAGTAACTGTTATAAGCAGTAAAGAGTCATTTCTATGAAGGTTAAAGCAGCGCTTATAACGATTACATAAGGAACATCCCCATGTCATGTAAAATTTGTTTGGATAGGAAAGTAGCAAAATATGAAAGAAGAAAATACATGAAAAGATAACAAAATTCTGTTCTCATCATTGTTTCCCAAACATCTACATTCTACTGCGATATTAAATAATGCAATATGGGAAATGGTAGATTTATGTGACTGATAGGAAAAGAACAAAGGAGAGCATAATCTAAAGTCTATACCTAACAGAAAGGCTTTGAGCTTATGTGAAATTATTGTAATAACTATATTTCGGTAATATATATGAATACAGATATTCAATCATAACATAAGATAAATATATGGTAATATAAAGATATAATTTGTTAAATTTTACTGGAGGTCTACATGTAGCAAAACTCAAATAGATCCATATTTATGCACAAAACTAAAGGCCAAGTGGATTAAAGACCTCAACATAAACCAGACACACTGAATCTGTTAGAAGAGAAAGTAGGGAAAAGCCTTGAACTCATTGGCACAGGAGACAACTTCCTGAACAGAATACCAACAGCCTAGGCTCTAAGATCAACCATTAATAAATGGGACCTCATGAGGCTGAGAAGCTTCTGTAAGGCAGGAGACACTGTCAACAGAACAAAGCAGTAGCCTAAGGACTGGAAAAAGATCTTCACCAACCCTACATCCAACAAAGGGCTAATATCCAAAATATATTTTAAAAAATCAAGAAATTAAACACCAACAAATCAAATGATCCAACTAAAAAATGGAATACAGAGCTAAACAGAGAATTCTCAACAGAGGAATATCGAATGGCTGAGAAACACTTAAAGAAATGTTCAATGTCCTTAGTCATGGGGAAAATACAGATCAAAAACTTCCAAGATTCCATCTTACACCTATCAGAATGGCTAAGATAAAAAATTCAAGTGACAGCACATGCTGGTGAGGATGTGGAGAAACAGAAAAACTCCTCCATTGCTGGTGGATATGCAGACTTATACAACCATTTTGGAAATCAATCTAGTGTTTTTCCAAAAGAAATTGGGAACAGCTCTACCTCAAGACCCAGCCATACCACTCCTGGGCATATACCCAAAAGATGCTCCACCATACAACAAAGACATTTGTTCCATTATGACCATAGCAGCTTTATTCATAGTAGCCAGAATCTGAAAAAACAACCTAGATGTCCCTCAACTGAAGAATAGATAAAGAAACTGTGGTACATTTACACAATGGAATACGATTCAGCTATTAAAAACAAGTAAATCGAGGATCCAAGATGGCGGCGAGCAGTGTGGACCGCGTTTGGAGGCTCCAGTGAACAATTCAGGGAATTGCACAGATTTCTGAGCCAGGAACACCGAGGTCCGAACATCACGGCAGCGGGAGTGCTCCACGGTTCGGAGGGACCAGGGTGCGGAGGACCTGCGTGCCCCTGCACACGGGAGGAGCGTGGTTTTTCTCTGATCGGAGCGGCAGCGGCAGAGGCGGCAGCACCAGCGGCACCAGCAGCGGCGGCTGAGGTTTGCAGCTCATAGCCTTCCGGTGGAGGCGATTGGTGTGGTGGCTGGTGGGAATTGCTGCGGGAGAGGGGACTCGGGGCAGGATTTGGGTCGCGTGGAGCCTTTGGACCCAGATTGGACTCGGCGGACAGTTCGGCCCCAGAGTCCCGGGTATTGGCCCGGCCCAGCAAACAATTCTGCCTGAGGCACTAACTCAGCGTGGCCATAGCTCCCCTGCTGTGGCGCAGGCGTAGTTGAGCACGCTGCTCCACACTAGGCACTACCTCAGCTCAGCGGCAGCGCCCCTGCGGTGACACAGTCTGGGCGGAGCACTTGGTTTCACCACAGGCGCTAACTCAGAGCAGCCGCAGTTCTCCTGCTGTGGCGCAGGCTTGGTGACGTGCTCGGTTCCATCCTAGGCACCACCTCAGCTCAGCGGCAGCTCCCCTGCGGGGACACAGTCCGGGCGGAGCACTTGTTCCAACACTGGCGCTAACTCAGAGCAGCCGCAGTTCTCCTGCTGTGGCGCAGGCTTGGTGACGTGCGCGGTTCCATCCTAGGCACCACCTCAGCTCAGCGGCAGCTCCCCTGCGGTGACACAGTCCGGGTGGAGCACTTGTTCCACTACTGGCGCTAACTCAGAGCAGCCGCAGTTCTCCTGCTGTGGCACAGGCTGGACAGAGCTCTCGGTTCCACCAGCTCTAAGACTCTGGTTGGACACAGTGTACAGTTTGAATCCAGAATTCCTGGCTGAGATTGGTGGTCAGTTCGGGCCCTGAGTCAATAACTGACCACAGCACGCACTTTGGGCCAAAAGGCCCTAGTGGAGCTTGGTGCGTAGTCCCAGCCCAAAAATTCTGGCTGGGCCCTGTGTGCATTTTGGGCCCAAAATCCCTAGCTGAGCTTGGCAGACGGTTCTGGCCCTGAGAATCTAGCTGAGTTCTGCCCGTGGTTCGGTCCCAGTGCTCCTGGCTGGACTTGGCAGGGAACACAGAAGGCTGTGGATACCTTGGCCTGACCCAACACTCATTCAGAGACCCAGAACAATTGCAGGATCCACAGCAGAGAGGGACTGAGGATCACTGGCTGTGAGAGACCAGAACAACAGGGCTAACCTCCTAACATCCACACCAGTGAAGCTTTGAGCTCGCAGCCTAGGGAAATCGTAAGAAAACAAGTGAATCTATCATCAGACACCCTCCATTCAACTCTGGAAGCTACCCAACAAAAACAAAGACGGCAAGATGTCTAAAGGACAACGAAAAAGCATACGCAAAAAACCCCAAAACAACATGGCGTCTCCAGTTTCCAGCTATCCAAAAGAAAACCACCCAGAGAACTCAAATACAACGGAAATACAAGAAAATGACCTCAAATCCTTAGTAATGAGGATGATAATGGAGGAAACAAATAAAATTCGTAATCAAATGCAGGAAGACGCAGACAAACAGGTGAGAGACATAAAAGAAGCACATAGAGTGGAACTGGAAAAATTGCAGGAAAATGCAAACAACCAGATGAAAGAAATAGCTAAAACGGTTCAAGCTCTGAAGACCTATAAAGAGGCAATGGAAGAAACTCAGGAATATACAAAAAATCAGATGAAAGAAATCAAAAAATCAGTTCAAGATCTGAAAATGAAAATGGATTCAATGATAAACACACAGACAGAAGAAAAACGAGAACGTGAGACCTCAGAGAAGAAGGCGAGCAACACAGAGGTGAGCTTTTCTAACAGAATCCAAGAGATGGAAGAACGAATCTCAGGGCTAGAAGATACAATCACAGATATTGAATCAACCATTAAAGAAAATGCCAAATCTGGAAAACTCCTGACACAAAACATCCAAGAAATTAAGGACACCATGAAAAGAAGAAATTTGCGGATAGTAGGCATTGAAGAAAGAGAAGACATCAGACTCCAGGGCCCAGAAACTATTCTCAACAAAATCATAGAAGAAAATTTCCCCAATCTAAAGAAAGAGATGCCTATAAACATACAAGAGGCCTACAGAACACCAAATAGAATTGACCAGAAAAGAAAAACTGCCCGCCACATAATAATCAAAACACAAAACATGCAGAACAAAGAAAAATATTAAAAGCTGCAAGGGAAAAGGGCCAAATAACATTTAATGGTAAACCTATCAGAATTACACCTGACTTCTCAGCAGAGACCATAAAAGCCAGAAGGTCCTGGACAGAGATCCTGCAAACCCTAAGAGAACACAGATGCCAGGCCAGACTACTTTACCCAGCAAAATTATCAATAACCATTGATGGAGAAAACAAAATATTCCATGACAAAAACAAATTCAAACAGTACCTATCCACAAACCCAGCTTTACAGAAGGTACTAGAAGGAAAACTCCATCCCAAAGGGTCAAGCTACAACCAAAACTACCCAGGAAATAGATAACTATCCCATGGCAAAAACACAACTACACAAACGCTCGACTGGAAACAACATCAAAATTAAGACTCTTAACAGTCACTGGTCATTAATATCTCTCAACATCAATGGCCTCAATTCTCCAATAAAAAGACACAGACTAACCGAATGGGTACATAAACAAGACCCAACATTCTTCTGCATCCAAGAAACACATCTCACCCATAATGAAAGGCATTACCTCAGGGTAAAAGGTTGGAAAAAAATATTCCAAGCAAATGGTCACAAGAAGCAAGCAGGTGTAGCCATTTTAGTATCGAACAAAATAGACTTTCAACCAAAATTAATCAAAAGGGATGAGGAAGGACACTTCATACTTATCAAAGGTAAAGTCAACCAAGATGACATCACAATTCTGAACATCTATGCTCCCAATACAAGGGCACCCACATATGTAAAAGATCTCCTAAAAAAGCTTAAACCACACATCGATCCCCACACAATAATAGTGGGAGACTTCAACACCCCACTCTCACTGAAGGATAAGTCATTGAAACAGAAACTAAGCCGAGAAATAACATCATTAACCAATGCCATGGGTCAAATGGATCTAACAGATATCTATAGAACCTTTCACCCAAACAAGAAAGAATACACCTTCTTCTCTGCACCCCATGGAACCTTCTCCAAAATTGATCACATCGTAGGTCACAAAGCAAGCCTCAACAGATACAAGAGGATTGAAATAATACCTTGTATCCTATCAGATCACCATGCTCTTAGGCTGCAATTCAACAACAACAGAAATAACAAAAAGCCTACACGTTTGTGGAAACTAAACAACTCTCTGCTAAATGACACCTGGGTCAGGGAAGAAATAAAGAAAGAAATCAAGGAGTTTCTGAAATTCAATGAAAATGAAGAAACAACATACCCAAATTTGTGGGATACATTGAAAGCAGTGCTAAGAGGAAAATTCATAGCACTAAGTGCCTTTAAAAAGAAATTGGAAACATCGCACATAAGCATCTTAACAACACAACTGGAAGCCCTAGAAAAAAAAGAAGCAGAAACACCCAAGAGGAGTAGACGCCTGGAAATTATCAAACTCAGGGCTGAAATTAACAAATTAGAAACTAAGAAAACAGTGCAAAGAATCAACAAAACCAAAAGCTGGTTCTTTGAGAAAATCAACAAGATAGACAGACCATTAGCCAAACTAACTAAAAGGCAGAGAGACAGTATTGAAATCAACAAAATCAGAAATGAAAAGGGAGACATAACAACAGACACTGAAGAAATTCAAAGAATCATAAGATCCTACTTTGAAGGCATATACGCCACAAAATTTGAAAATCTAAGGGAAATGGACGATTTTCTTGATCAAGTTCACTTGCCAAAGTTGAGTGAAGAACAGATAAACAAGTTAAATAGTCCCATTTCCCCGACAGAAATAGAAGCAATCATCGATGGTCTCCCAACCAAAAAAAGCCCAGGGCCAGATGGTTTCAGTGCAGAATTCTACCAGACCTTTAAGGGCGAGCTAATACCGATACTCTTCAAGCTACTCCAAAAGATAGAAATGGATGGAAAATTACCAAATTCATTCTATGAGGCCATAGTCTCATTGATACCTAAACCTCACAAAGACTCAACAAAGAAAGAGAATTTCAGACCAATTTCTCTTATGAACATAGATGCAAAAATACTAAATAAAATACTTGCAAAACGAATACAGGAGCACATCAAAGATATCATTCATCATGACCAAGTAGGCTTCATTCCACGCATGCAGGGATGGTTTAATATACGGAAATCCATCAATGTAATCCATCATATAAACAAACTGAAAATAAAAAACCACATGATTATCTCCTTGGATGCAGAGAAAGCATTTGATAAAATTCAACACCCATTCATGTTTAAAGTTTTAGAGAGATCGGGGATACAAGGCACTTTCCTCAACATAATAAAGGCTATATACAGCAAGCCAATAGCCAAAATCAAAGTAAATGGTGAGATACTCAAGGAAATTCCTCTCAAATCGGGAACAAGGCAAGGCTGCCCACTCTCTCCATATCTCTTCAATATAGTACTCGAAGTTCTAGCCAGAGCAATAAGACAACAAAAGGAGATCAAGGGGATCCAAATGGGAAAGGAGGAAGTCAAATTATCCCTCTTTGCAGATGATATGATAGTGTACATAAGTGACCCTCAAAACTCCACCAGAGAACTCCTAAAGCTGATAAACACCTTCAGCAAATTGGCTGGATACAAAATTAACTCAAAAAAGTCTGTAGCCTTCCTATACACAAATGACAAGCTTGCAGAGGAAGAAATTAGGAAAACCACACCCTTCACATTAGCCACAAGCAATATAAAATATCTAGGAGTTACCCTAACTAAGCAAGTGAAGGACTTGTATGAAAAAAATTTCAAAACTCTGAAGAAAGAGATTGAAGATGACCTGAGAAGATGGCGTGATCTTCCTTGCTCATGGATCGGGAGAATTAACATAGTAAAAATGGCCATCCTACCAAAAGCAATCTATAGATTCAATGCAATCCCTATCAAAATAACTACACAATTTTTTAAAGACATTGAAAGTTCAATTCTGAACTTCATATGGAAAAACAAAAAACCCAGAATAGCTAAAACAATCTTGTACAATAAAAGATGCTCCGGAGGAATCTCCATACCTGATCTCAAACTGTACTATAAAGCAATAGTACTTAAAACAGCATGGTACTGGCACAGCAACAGGCTGGTTGATCAGTGGAATCGAATCGAAGACCCAGATATGAATCCACACACATATGGTCACTTGATTTTTGACAAAGAAGCCAAATCCATTCAATGGAAAAAGGATAGCATCTTCAACAAATGGTGCTGGTCTAACTGGAGGTCTATGTGTAAAAAAATGAAACTGGACCCATATTTGTCACCTTGCACAAAACTCAAATCCAAGTGGATTAAAGACCTCAACATAAAACCAGAGACACTAACTCACTTAGAAGAAAAAGTGGGAAAGAGCCTGGAACATATTGGCACAGGAGACAACTTCCTGAACAGAACACCAACGGCCCAGGCCTTAATGTCAACCATTAATAAATGGGACCTCATGAGGCTGAGAAGCTTCTGTAAGGCAGGAGACACTGTCAAGAGAACAAAGCGACAGCCTACAGACTGGGAAAAAATCTTCACCAACCCTACATCTGACAAAGGTCTAATATCCAAAATATATAAAGAACTCAAGAAATTAAACACCACCAAACCGAATAACCCAATTGAGAAATGGGGCTTGGAACTAAACAGAGAATTCTCAACAGAGGAGTATCAAATGGCTGAGAAACACTTAAAGAAATGCTCAACCTCCTTAGTCATCAGGGAAATGCAAATCAAAACAACTCTGAGATTCCATCTTACACCCATCAGAATGGCTAAGATCAAAAATTCAAGCGACACCACATGCTGGCGAGGATGTGGGGAGAGAGGAACACTCCTTCATTGCTGGTGGGAATGCAAACTAGTACAGCCACTTTGGAAATCTATCTGGTGCTATCTCAGAAAAATGGGAATAGGGCTTCCTCAAGACCCAGCTATTCCACTCCTTGGAATATACCCAGAAGATGCTCCAGCACACAACAAGAAAATTTGCTCAACCATGTTCATAGCAGCCTTATTCATAATAGCCAGAACATGGAAACAGCCTAAGTGTCCCTCAGTAGAAGAGTGGATAAAGAAACTGTGGTACATATACACTATGGAATACTACTCAGCTATTAAAAACAAGGAATTCCCGAAATTTGTGGATAAATGGATTGAGCTAGAAATGATCATAATGAGTGAGTTAACCCAGAAGCAGAAAGAATCAAATGGTATATACTCACTTATATCTGCATGCTAGCCCAAGGGGCATGTCCCACGAAAGCCTTCACTTACCAGGAAACTGGGACAGAGGGGAAGGCATCCTATTGGGACTCTAAATGAGAGACGCATGGGAGAACAGCAAAATAAAAGGATCCAGAGGGTCCTAGAAATCTACAAGTAGAACAATATGATAGGCAGATTTGGGCCCAGGGGTCCCGCTCAAACTAAGGCACCAGCCAAGGACAATACAGGAGGTAAACTTTAAACCCCTTCCCAGATCTAGCCAATGGTCAGAATATTCTCCACAGTTGAGTGGAGAGTGTGATACGACTTTCTCACATACTCTGGTGCCTCACATTTGACCATGTCCCCTGGAGGGGGAGACCTGGTGGCACTCAGAGGAAGGACAGCAAGTAGCCAAGAAGAGACTTGATACCCTATGAGAATATACAGGGGGAGGTAATCCCCCTCAGGAACAGTCATAGGGGAGGGGAATAATGGGAAAATGGAGGGGGGGAGGAATGGGAGGATACAAGGGATGGGATAAACATTGAGATGTAACAAGAATAAATTAATAAAAAAAAAATAAATAAATAAAAAAAAAAAAAAAAAGAAAAAAAAAAAAAAAAAAGAATGAAACAAAAAAAAAAAAAAAAAAAAAAAAACAAGTAAATCTTGAAATTTGCAGTCAAATGGATGGAACTAGAAAAGATCATCCTGAGTGAGATAACCCAGCCAGAGAAAGACACCCATGGTATATACTCACTTATAAGTGGATATTAGCCCAATATAGATGTCCTCTGAGAGACTCCACTCAGTGGGGGATCAGAACAGATACTGAGAGAGGCCCTGTGGGCACACAGAGGAAGGGGATGCAGGCCATCCAGATGAGACCTGATAGGCTGTGGTCAGAGGTAGGGGAGGAGGACCCCACTTGTCAGAGGTCTAAGGGAGGGTAAGAACAGCATGGAAGAGGGAGTGGGGGTGAGAACAGGAAGATAAGAGTGAGGGGATTACAATTGGGATATAATGTGAATAAATTATAATGTAAAACTTGAAAAAGGTATTTACTTTTAAATAAAAATTTGGTATTAGTTTTAAAAGTTGTTAAACTTTAAGTTATTGATGTATATATAATGTATTATTGATCTCTGCTTCAGCAAATTTTGCCAGTTAGCAGGCTAATAAACACTTTACTAAAGATTAAATATGGGGTTCTCACATTTCCCCACTGGGTGCGCACTTTAATAATTTAATTACATATAGAGTATATAATTAAGCTTTCAGAAAAGGATAGATTGGAATAAAATATTACATATTAAGAGTATAATAGGCTCGTTTTTACTTTTGCCTTTCAGGTGTTATGTTTTCTAGAGATTTCAATAGACTTAAAAGCATAATATTACATGAAATTTCTTAAAGATATTCTGCATTTCTACTGTTGACTCTAACATTCAATGTATTTTGTTTTTGTTTTTGTTTTGTTTTGAGACAGGGTTTTCCTGTGTTAGCCTTGGCTGTCCTGGACTCACTTTGTAGACCAGGCTGGCCTCGAACTCACAGAGATCTGCCTGCCTCTGCCTCCCAAGTGCTGGGATTAAAGGTGTGCACCACCACACCCGGTCTCAACATATTCCTTCTACTCTCTTTAGGAAATTATTCTTGATGTCATAAGTGATAATTACTTCATCCTACTTTATGTTCACATCCACTTTTTATCTCAAAATATGACTCTCTTTTGTGTGTTGTGCTGGGTATAACAAAATATCGTGACTGGGAAACTCAAACAATAGAAGCTAACTTTCTCACAGTTCTAGAACCTAACACTCTAACATGAGGGTGCTGGCACAACCACATCCAGATAAGAGTGCCTTTTCACCAAGTCTTCTCCTGTAGAGGACTAAGGAAAAAAAGAGGAGGAGGTGGAACTGGATGGGAGCCTCACCCTTATGGTCTGATGATCTGAACCTTATCTTCTCAAAGCTTTGTCTTCTTATATAGTCACATCATGAATGAGAGTTTGAACATGAAGTTTGCAAGGATACAAGTCAGTCAACAGCTATGATGCAGCTTAATATCCCACCTTAATGATTATAGTGTGTGTTTATTCTAATGCGTGCATATGATATGGGTGTGGAGGGCATACATAGTTCCCAGAGTAGGTATGGAGATGAAAAAATAGTGTTTGGGGAGTTGGTTCTCTCTTGACATGTTTACATACTTTCTGGGGATGAAAAGCAGGTTGTCCGGTTTTCGTAGCCAGCCCTTTCATCCACTGAGCCATTTCGCTGTCTCACTATATTTGGTCTTTATTGTTTTAGCTTTGTTTGAAGAAATTGTCTACCTATGTTCTGTCTCAGTTTCCGGAGGGGCTGGCTGAGATTATAAGTGTATGCCACTGCACCAAGCTTTGCTGGTTACTTTTTCCAAATGTTGAATGAACTCTCAAACAATGAAAATTTGTAAGCATTTTGAAAAGAGTGCACCTACAGGGGGCCCAAGAGGAATAGCAAGCATGTGATGAGCAGGCACATGACACAGGGGAGGTCATTCCATCCTGGTGACTAAGAATGCAGCTTTTGCAGCCCAGACACACCTGAGTCTCGTTCGGACTCTTCCCGGCAGAGGGTTGATGCCAGGTAGATTGCTTTGTCTATCCTGAGCTTCAGTTTCCTTCACTGGAAAATGAGATGATCCAGACACAAATGAGCAGTTGTTATATAGGTCCATTAATGTGAAACACCTAGAGTTAGCAAATCTATAGAGACAGAAAACAAAGTCAGGATTTTCAGGGGCTGGGAGCCAGGAGATGAATGAGCAGTGACTCTTAGTTTGTATAAACTTGCTTTTTGGATTGAATAAAATCACTAGTGTTACATAGGATTCAATGGTTGTGCAACACAGAGAACCATTACAGACCATTTATTTGTATACTTTAAAATTAGGAATTTTCTAGTATTTGAATTATATGCCAGCTTCCAGAAGAATTTTAATGAGTAGCTCATGAGAATATTCTGAAAAGACTGAAGTAAGGGCTGACTATCTGTACAGTGACCACATAATTTATCAACCACACTTGGATACTTTTAAGGTTGACAGGGGCCACTAATAATAACTACAATTTCGCAACAGGTATAAGCCAGAACTGTCCTGAATAAACTTCAGTGTGTGGTCACATAGCTCTTAGCATTTGGATCGCTTACAAGGTCTGTTTATCACAGATGTGGTATTTTGTGTGTGTGTGTGTGTGTGTGTGTGTGTGTGTGTGTGTGTGTGTGTGTGTGTGTGTGTGTGATCAAAATCTGGATCATTGGGCCCACAGGCATGATTATTAGGCTTCCCCTAATGGCAATGAATGTCTGATGGTCATTTCCACACTGGTAAGTGAATGATCTTTGGTCATTTCAGCCCCGTGATTTCATTTCCCTATATAAAGCCTATGTTGATGAGAGCAGACAACTATTTCACCAATCTCACTCTTGTCCTTAAACAGGTAAATTTAACACTACAATTACCCACCCCACCCCTCCTTTAGCATATTCCTCTGTTATTTACTCTCTTCTCTGGGTTCTTTGGGTTTACATGATCATCACCCTGTCCATACTCTTAAGTTTAATTTGATCCACTTGCCTTTGTCATTCTATATATAACTTGACCCACTGTGACCCTTTGAATCTTTCTTTCAGTTGAATGCACATCTTTGAGCCCCTGCTCTGTACAAATGGCTTTCCTACTGTTCACCAAGACCAATGTGAGTAAGACATAGGCATTGCCACAAAGGAACACACAGACTGGCAGGCAATGGAGGCACACAGAATAATCACCACAGCCTGGAGGGAGAAACGCCTTTCGTGTAGTAATGTAAGCAGGGTTAATATGAGATCTTATCTAAAGTGCACCCGCCCACTCAAAATATCTAGCACAAGGGACTCCTGGCAGAGGGGACATCCAATCCAACTGGGCCTGGAGGAAGAACTGGTTTAAAGAAGAAGAAGAAAGAAAAAAAAAAACAGTCTCAAAACCAGAAAATACTAGAAAATCTTATCTATAACCCACCAGGCAGTTTGCTGTCCTTAGGGAGGAAAGTGAGATTTGTAGGTAGAAAGGTGGGCAGGAACCATTCATTCCAGAGAGTAGGTTTGCTGGCATATGAAGCCAAGGCTCCAAATGTGGGCTGCAGGGAGGGCACAAAAAACATGAATGACTTTAAACAAGATATTGACACAATCAAAGTCTTGTTTTAGAAACCCAAGGTAGAAAGCAGAGCAGAGCGCAGCCCTCCAAACTATGAATTGCAAGACCCTTAATTAAAAAAAAAAAAAAAAGCGTTTGCTTCAGTAGGTGTGGCTGGAGACCAAGCCCCTGTGTTTCTCACTGCTTCATGGAGCCCCAGTGGAAGAAAAGCTGCCGCCTGAGATTACCTTGAGAAATAAAGATGGAAGCGATGAATAGAATATGGGGGCAAACAGGTGGCAAAAAGAAACTGTAGGGTCCTGCCACACACGTGGTAAGTGAAGATGATAGGTGCAAAGGCCGGCCAAAGGCATGGCACTGAAGAAACGTCAGATGGGACAGTTAGCAGCATAGTGGGCATGAGAGAGCAGAATTCGAGGAAGGAGCAAAGAGTCTACTTACTGCTTGTACTCTCTTTGCAGGCTACGGCGTCTTGCCTTCTATGGGGTAAGTGTGTGCCAACACCACCGCTGGCTGAACTTAAGTTATATTTTACAGCCTACTGGGTTTTTCCTTTTCATTTTCTAAACTGATTTATTTTTTTTTAATGTGTGTGTGTGTGTGTTGTTGTTGTTGCTGCTGCTGCTGTTGTTGTTGTCAGCATGTAGTGCATAAATGCTTGTATCCATGTCTGTCCTTTGACACTCCCTATTTGCACAAGCCTGAAAAGAAAAGCAGCCTTTGTCGTGTCTTACGCCCTCTGCTGGCTTAGTGACAAAACAGCCAAACCTCTCATTTCTTCCCTCTGCTCATAATGTACCTAACTGCACCTGGCATTTGCTTTCCCGTTTCCTGGGGTGGATTTCAGAGCTCTGCTTGGTCTCTTTGTCAGCTGACCCCCTTGCACCCCCTGGAACTGCTCCAGAATCAGTTGTTTCCAAAGCAGTATAATCATATGGTATCCTCATGGAGACTATTGTGAGGGAGTTTCTCCCGGATAGTCTGCTTGCTCCTTTCTTTTTCTCGAACCCCTTCAGTCCTGAATCCCATACAGCAGTGGTTCTCAGCCTTCCTAATGCTGCAGTCCTTTAATACAGTTCCAAATGGTGCAGTGACCACCCAACCATACAATTAATTTCATTGCTACTTCATAACTGTAATTCTGTTACTGTTAGGAATTGTCATGTAAAATATCTGATATGCAACCCCCAAAGGGTTAGCGTCCCACAAGTTGAGAACTGCTGCCATAAAGCATGGTTTTTGTTTGTGTTTTTGTTTTTGTTTTTTGTTTTAACCAGTAGCCAAGCAGACAACTCTAGGTAGCGCATGGGACATGTTTTAAGTAGAACAGGAGGTTTGGAGATATTCCTGCATTTGATCCTGTGTGCTGCATTTCAGAGTGAGGCAATGCTGTCAGTGGCGCAGGTTTCACTTAGTGTTGCCCTGTATCTTTCTTTCACTTCCATCCACACCTCTGTTGAGAAACAGCAGCAGCAGACACTGCATCCTCTCTGAGCTTGCTCCCTCCTGAGGAGAACTCCTCCTCATTTCTTAGCCTCTTTTGACCCAGGAGTGCAAGGACTACTTGGAAATTAAACTTCAGCACTATTTATTCTTAAAAACTAGTTTTACTTTTCATCAAAATTACAAATACTCTGGGCCCAACAAGATGGGTGTGCTGGTAGAGGCACTTGTCACTAAAGCCTGGTCACCTGAGCTGGACCTCTGTGATCAACATGGTGAAAGACGGAACCAAATCCCTTGAGTTGTGTACATGGCATACACACGCACATGAATGCTCTCCTTCTCTCCTTCACTAATTAAATAAATCAGTTAATCAATAAATTAATAAATATTTTTAAAAATATCTAGAGAGGCAGAGTGGGTGGCTAGATACTGAAAAAAAGAATTCTGAAACTGCAAAAAGTGTGGCGTGCATCTCATATATTACTGTCATTAAATGCAAGCTGTTTTCTAAGAAGTCAATGGAAAAGGGAAGGAGAATTCTCACCGAGGAAGCTGCCTAGAGATGAAGTCAAAGTGACTTCTTTAGGGCAGGCCAGAAAAGCTTCACCCTTCTGGGGGTTAACGCCTGTTAAGAAGAGTACTGCCAGAGCCCGGAGAGGGTAATTAGCAGGAGGCAGCAGCTCCTTCTAAAATGGAACTCTCCTTAGGAGGCAATCTTGTCGTTCAGCATTTGGTGGAGAGCAAGGTGCGGCTGCACATAAAACAACAAAGACGAAGTAGGAAGTCAACAGAGGCCCCTTCCCCAGAACCCATTGGACTCAGCCATAAACCTTGGAGGGAAGCAGTTTAACTGGCTACTTAAGATTGTTCTCATGGGGCTAAGCAGAGAGACCAACTCTTAAGAGTTGCTTGTGCATGTGTGAAACTCACACCAATTTACAACCACTTTTCGTGTGGTTTCAGAAAACGCAGAGCTGTTCAAAGCGCTGCATGTGTGTGAAAGATGGGCGCCTTCAAATTGCTTGGATTAACTGCTCAGAGAGAGTTCCGGCCATGTGCCTTCCACTGTTCTGGGGGGGGGGGGTCCTGGAGACTCACTTGAGCAACTGCCTATCACCCCTTTTGCCCTTGGCCATATTGATGCTGAGGGAAAGCAAATTACAAAGAGAACTCTGGAATGACACAGTGTAGTGTCCGATAGGTGATGCTTTCTGGCAGACATCTTTTGAAAGCTATAAGAGAATGAGACTGCATCGTTGCCTGGGGCTTGACGGAGGCCTGGCATTGACCTGGACAGGTTGCATCTGATTCAAGTTGGGAGATTAGTGGCATAGAGTCAAACTGACTCTAACCGCTCAGTCACCCTTTATACTAAGAGGGGGGTGAAAAGGGGAAAAAAATAACCCACAAGATTACCACCCTAATAGCATCCATGCCTCCACTGCTGGGACATTGAAATTATCATGCTTGCACTGAAAAGACTGTTGCAAAGTGACAGGGTAATAACAGCATTCTCAAGGCAGAGCTCCCAAGTCGTTTCGAAATTACTAACTACTCTGGGTAATTAAAACAATTATAATTGTTTGTTTCCATGAAGGGCTTAGCACTAAATCCATGCACTGTGCGTGAGGCACAGGCGGACTCCAAAGGGTTGTTGGAGTTTTCGTCTAAACCGAAAATCAATTCTCGGTCAAGTAATATGATACAGGAAGATGAAACAGAGGGTGCAAGCTGAGACCCAGCCCCAGTAAGAAACCTGCCTGGGGGAATGTCAGAAAGTGACTGACTGAGTAGCCCCCCCTAGGCCTGGGACCCAGGACTTCAGGCCTCCAGTAATGTGCTCATGTCAGGTCACCAAGCTGTCCTTTAATAGAAAAGAAAACTATCAGATGAGTTCATGAAAGATGAGAAACAAGCAGCCGCCCTCGTGGTGTTGGGGATGGGAGCAGGGTCTCACAAGTGTGCTCTGCTACTGAGCTATCCAACCATGCCAACCCCTCAGCGTCAGGCTTCTGAGCCATTCCTTCAGGCTCCCTGACATAATCATCCTTTCTCAGCACTGAACTCGAAGGCTGACTCTTCCTTCTTTTCTCCTGTTTATAACCCTGATGCCTCTCCTTTCCCCTGACATCCCTCTTCATTGGCCCTGGATCTGATCTCTTCCCTCCTGGAATCAGCTCCATTTGCCTGAATGGCCCAGCTGGACTGTGAGCCAGGTGGAAGCCACTCTGTTCGGACAGGCTGTGGATTCCAAAAGAGCCCCATCCCCAATATGTTAGGGGTGCTACGGGAAAATAGATTCTCCTTTCCTCTCTCTCTCTCTCTCTCTCTCTCCTCTTCTCTCTCTCTCTCTCCCACTGCACCACCCCCCCCCACCACATGCTCACCCGCCCCCTCCCCTGGACCCGTCCAGCGCCACCCCACCACCCGCGTCCTCCAACGACTGGCTCTCCGCCGTTCGCTATCCTCCTTCTCGCTCTGCCAGGCCACAACTCACGCGGAACTCCGCCCCTTCAACCCCCTCGGGCCCCCCCCAATCTCACCACCCCGTCCTCCTCTCTCTCTCTCTCTGCTCTCACTCTCTCTCCCTGTCTCTCTGTGTGTGAGAGAGGTGGGGGAGGGAGGGAGGGAGAGAGAAGGGGGAGAGAGAGAGAGATAGAGATAGAGAGAGAGAGAGAGAGAGAGAGAGAGAGAGAGAGAGAGAGAGAGAGAGAGAGAACTTGTGGACCTTGGGTAAAGAGTCCAGGCTGGCCTTGAACTCACAACTTTTCACCATCCTCAGCAAAAGCAGTAGACTCCAGGTGAAGGGATCATGGTTGAATTTTACATTTTTCTTTGTGCTTACTCAAAGTTTGTACTTTTACATATATATAAAATTAGCTTAGGTTCTATTATTTCTGGAAACTGAAAATGAAATCTTTTAATTAAAAAAAAATCTCCTTCAGGGGATTCAGAGTGGTTCAGTGACAGATCAGACAAACTGTTACGGTGTGTCTCATTCCTCCATTCCTTCAACACCCTCTCATTAGCCAGGTGTGTTTGCTTGTTGACAACGGAGGACTACACTAAAGAACTAGCTCTACCCTGGAGCAGGAAGCCCGTGCCTCTGTCTCACTTGGACTCTTTCCAAGCATTACACTCATAGGAGTCCTTTAAGGCCTGTCAGTGTGCTGCTTCTTCTACTTCCACTACTAGTACTACTACTTATTATTGTTGTTGTTGTTATTGTTATTACTATTATTAGTCCTTGGTTATTGTTATTACTATTATTAGTCCTTGGTTATTTTTTTCAAGACAGGGTTTCTCTGTGTAGCCCTGGCTGTCCTGGACTTGCTTTGTAGACCAGGCTGACCTCGAACTCACAGAGATCCTCCAGCCTCCCTATGGTACGTGTGTTTGAGGTCCTAACCCCAGGGTGTCCAGTCTCTTCCTATGTACTTGGCTGTTTGGCAGCGACTCAGATGTAATATAGCAGCTACTTAGGATCTGGTTAGCTCTACTTGCCTTTTTTCTGGGGACCGCATACGTTGTGCACAGAGTAAGTGCTTTTTATAAAGATCTGCTAAACCTGGGGCAGGACAGGATAATTTCATTTCAGGGCCCCGTCTGCAACTTCTTGCTCCTTTCCTTTTAGCTCAAACTGACACGTAACACACTCAAATCCTGACTCACATTTCTGAAGGTCTTGAAGTAGTCCAGACTCTATAACCAAAGACTAGAGTTTACACATTCCTCTCAGTCTGGGTTTGGTCCCATTACGGTTGACCTTTGCCCCTTCCCACTTCAAGAATACTTCGATATGGCAGCTCTGCTGTGAGAATGTGTACCTGAATGCAAAGCTGCGGTCTAAAATTCTCTAGTCATACCCAGATGCAAGCACAGTCATGCCCAGAGCATTTTCTTAATCCATATATTTCCTTTAAATACCACACATAAAAATTGAATACACAAGAAAGAGAAAGCATGGCTTAACTTGCAAACTGTGAAATGGTAGGGAAGCTGAGAAGAACTGATATGCTGTGAGCAGTATTCGGCGAGAAACTTGATCCCAATAGATGCTCACCTTTGGGTCTTAGAATTAGTTAGCCATTCCCAATTGTTGCTTTCCAGAGACTTTTCTCTTGATTGCTTAGGTTGAATTATTTGCGTAGAAGGATCTGGTTAAGCTGACTCCCTGCTATTTAAAAATCAAAGCCAAATATATTCCTCTTTTCTGAATGTAAATTTGATGGTATCTACTCCCCATTGTTTCAAATGCAGCAATGTGTTTCTGGGTGCATCTACACAGAGACTTCAGAGGCCTCTGTGGATTGTTTCAGTAGGGATGACCTCCTTTGTTGTTCCCTGCAAGTGCCTGAGGCAAGGTGCTTATCAGTTCTGGTATCTCCATTTCAAAGAGTCTGTGATGGCTTCCTGAAACACACAGTTGCACATCTGCATAGAAAAAAAAAGTCACTCTACTACGTGAGATATGTGTGCTACATCCTTCCTGTCTGAAGATTTTGCCTCCTAAAATCAGCACACTGGCGTTTGATCAGCTAACTAACCCATCTGAGAAGGGATTAGCGGCCTAGCAGCTGAGAGCAAGAATAAAATTCTCTTGCATTTATTGAACATCTATTATGTCCCAGATTAAGCACTAATAATTCAACATATCTACTTTGCCCTCACAGAATTAACTGACATCACTCTGTCTGGACTTAATCCTATGTCTGCCCCCGCCCTACGCTTCCCCCAAAACACTACAGGTTTTGTGTCCTCCTGTAATGCTCAGATGCCACAAGATTTTTGATCTCTCTGAACTGTTTCCATTGTTCATCTGTCTTATGAAGGTTTCCTAGGAGTTCAAAGAAGACTGCTTCCTCAAGCCAATTCCCCTACCCTCATTCCCTGCAACCAGGACAGTGAACTCTGACGCAGTGACTCTACAAGGACAAGTCTTAAAGTGTAGCTGGCCATGGTGGGTAGAGCATGCCTTTAATTCCAGCAACAGGGAGGCAAAGGTAGGAGGATCTCAGTGAGTTTGAAGCCAACCTGGTCTACAAAGGGAGTTCCAGGACAGCCAAGGCTACACAGAGAAGCCCAGTCTCGAAAACAAAAGCAAAAACAAACAAGCAAAGAATTGGTAAAGTGGTCAAATTTACAGGGTCTTACCTAGACCACCCCATCCAAAGCTTGTTTTTATTTTTTAACTAGTTAGTGACACTTTTCATATGCGAGATTGAACTCGGCGCCTTATACATGTCTGGCAAACACTCCATCGTTGAGCTACATTCGCAGTACTTTTTTAATCTGAGGTTTAGGCAAGATCTTGCTTATTTGCCTAGGTTGTCCTTGAACTGGCTCTGTGTTCCCAGGCAGCCCTTGAACTTGTGATATTCCTTTCTTAGCCTCCCAAGCAGCTGAAATTAGAGGCATGACTAGCCTGCAACCTTGAGCATGTGGCTTCTGCTCTCCTCCCAGTTGCTCATCTGTTAAGTAGGAGTATTGCTGCCACCTGCTTCATCGTGGATTTCAGTGAGGGCATGTGTGTAGAATTCCTAGCCTAATGCCTGGAACACAGGAAATATTCTTTTATCATATACTTAGCTATTATCATTATAATTTAGGTTGGAAAAGAGTTTGGGGATCATTGTTGCCTAGTGGGCAATGAGTACCTGGAAAGTTTGCAGGGCACATAACTTTGTCACTTCACCACTTTAGAAGGAACTCCTATTTGGAGGTGTACGCAGAAAATTAACTTATACTGGAACTGTTTTACATTTATTATTTGTAAATGAACAGGTAAAATTATACATATTTATCATGCATACATGACATTTAAAAATATGTATATACTGTGGAATGATTAATTTGAGCTAATTAACATATGCCTTACCTCACATATTTTTCATTAGGACAGCTTTTTAAAAAGAACGTTCCCTTGTTGCTTTGGTTCTGGTTTTTGGTCTTCTTCCAAAGTAATGTACTCTTATTTAAAAACATCAGGGCATCAGGCATGATGGTACATGGTGCTCCACACTTTTTTGGTCTCAACTATTTAGGAAGTCTCAATTACTTGAGAGGCTCACCTGAGTCTGCATGTTCCAGACCAGCTCTGGCAACACAGTAAGATATTATCTCAAAAACGAACTGGATAAACTAGTAAGTCTGGAACACACATCTGGAATCTCAGTACTTGGCATGTGGAGGCAGGAACATCCAGAGTTCAAGACCAGCCTTAGCAGGATACTAAAGTCTTTGTGCTTAAAGATAGCCTGGGCTAGATGTGACCCTGTCTCAAAAACAAGCGAGGAAAACTAAACAGAAGAGAAGAAACAATAAATTGTTCACTCACAGTCTCATTGGAGTCAGCCAATCTATGGGCCTTATAGTAAAGCTTTTTAAACAATTCTCAACGGATGCCACTTAATTCTTCAGTGACAAACTTCTTCAAAGATTAGTATTGTATCCTGAATACCATAAGAAAACACCTTGTTGACCATGTAAGCTGTCTTCTCCTTTTAGCAGCTTCAAACAAAATTAAGAGGAATATTTTTGCATGTGAGCTTAAGGAACCTTGTGGAAGAGTAGGAGGAAGGACTGAAGGAGCCAGAGAGGTCAAAGACACCACAAGAAAACCTACAGAATCAACTAACCTGGGTCCATAAGGGCTCACAGAGACTGAGCCACCAACCAGAGAGCCTGCATTGGACATGTTCTCCTACACATATGTTGCCTGCCTCTGGATCCCTTTCCCCTAACTGGCCTGCCTTGTCTAGGCTCAATGGAAGAGGATGTACCTAGTGCTACTGCAACTTGATATGCAAAGGATCTTGATATCCATCGAAGGGCTCTTCTCTGAGGAGAAAGGGAAGGGGAAAGGGAGGGGGAGAGAGGGACTAGGAGGAGCAGAAGGGGGAGGGAAGTTCTAAATGGGGATGTAATGTGAATTAAATAAATGGTTTAATTAATGAAAAAAATTAAGAGAAATATCTTTACACAGAAAGAAGTACACACGTCTATATCTATATATACAACCTTAACTGT
The DNA here is from genome assembly GCF_903995435.1 of Acomys russatus. Taxonomy (NCBI): domain Eukaryota; kingdom Metazoa; phylum Chordata; class Mammalia; order Rodentia; family Muridae; genus Acomys; species Acomys russatus. The sequence continues at coordinate 104,730,130 of NC_067169.1, forward strand.
TTCCTTAGGATACAGTTTTTCCCTAGAAATTGAATTTTTCCAGATCATTTGGGACATATGTTGTTGTTGGTTGTATTCAAATCGCTTGAGACTTATACCTATGTAAAACTGACACATTTAAAAAATATTGTTTAAATGTTGAACTCCAAATACAAGTTGCAAAAAGGAGACATAATAGTGGAGGACCTTGCTTTTTGTGAAGCAGTGTCAGGATTTTCTTAACTCACACTGTGATGTTCTGCAGTTAACACATTACCTTTAGTTCCTGACTTGTCTTTACTTGTAGTTGTAGGACCTTGGGCTCATATGGAACCTTGCTGAATGTTAATTTCTGCATGTGAAACTCCTCTCTTAGCTTTTGCTACTCTTTCCTGTCTCCACTGCGAGTTCCAAGTGCTCCCTCAGCACTGTCTTCTCTCCTCACTAAGATCCAATCAGTGTGATCTCTACTCCACAGGCCTACCCTTGCCTCCTCCTTTGTCTCTAGATCAACTTCAACTCTGATCCCTCCACCCCAGCCCCCAGCACATGCCTAAATAATTAGCACTGGTCACTTAGGGCTCAGGTCAGACATAGCACCCTTTAGAGAGCCCCATGTGACCATCTCCATGGTGCCAGAAAAAAAAAAAAAACCAACAGCAACAACAAAAAAACAACAACAACATTATGGTAGATGTCTTGTGAAAATTTCATACTATATATTTTTAATTCCTCCACCTCTTGAGTTCTTTAAATGAATGACAAGTGAATGAAGGAGCCCAGACATACCTGTCTCCTAAACTTCCTACCTAGTGATTATGTGGAAGAAGTGGGACCTCCTGAACAGTGATAGGTCAGGAAATGGTATCTCATATCTTCGATGGTATATGACAGTAACTCTGTGACAGGGACTTTTCAATCACTTAAAACATCCTGCCTGTGAAGTTCTGGGGACCCTCTGTCTTTCTCTGGGTCTGCTGAAGGGGGAATTTCATCATCATAAAAGGAATCTCTGAGGACAAAGGATTGCTTGTTTAAGACAGCTAAGCCCTAAGATTAGCACTGAGGCGCCATGCCTAAATGCTTCCAGGGCCTGGGGTCAGCTCACTCTAGACAGGCCTCCAGTTTCTGGCTCCACACCTTGGACCCAGAAGAGGGGGAGGAAGTTAGGAAAAGAGCGAATACAGATTCTGGTGGCGTGTTGGGGTGAGGGGGCAATAATTGGAGCTTTACATAGCTGATGTAGTCAGAACTAGACAAGCTATGCATTTGCCAGTTTCACAGCCCCCAGAAGAGCTCGCCTGAAATGCCTGTCACCTCCCAGTCTTTAGTGCTGCAGCCTGCAGCAGATCTTATCAGGAGTGCTTTGTCCCTGAGCCACATGGACCAACTCTGTACTTCCTACCTCCTGGGGTACAAATACATTCTGGCCCAGATCTCTCAGTGGTAGAGCGGCTCTAACCACATGGTTTCCAGCTGACAATCAGGCCCAAAGCTGTTGAATGGCACCAAGTATCACAAAGGCTAGCACTGCTCTCTGACACTTGGCTGGCAGGCTTTAGGCCCTTATAGGAAATAGCTGGGCCACTCCTGGCACCCCACCCCCACCCCGGGTTGGTTCTGCCCCCAAGGCTATACCCCTTTAGCTCTCCCCCCAAGACATTGGACTCCCCTCAGTCACTTTGAAAAAATGTCTTTCTCTGTTGTAGTTGTCAACTTCATTATCTTAAAGCACAAGCTAAAACTAAGTTCTTAAAGCTGACGTATTTGTGTTCCGGACAGGTCAGAAAATGGCGCAAATACAGAGGTGCTGTCCCTAGAGAACAGAGAAATGTGTCTAGCATTCATTGGAATCTTGCTCTTTAGCACCAGAATTCCTGGCAGAGGGTGAGGAAGCTCAGCTAGGATCCCCTCAGCACCAGAGTGGCAGGAGTGGCAGGCAGGGGCCCTGTGCTATTCTGAAAGTTCAAAGGGTGGCAAGGCCTCAGCTTTCCTGTGGTTCCCATGAATGTTGACTTGAATAAACATCCAATCACCACACACCTGACTCCAAAGCCAGTTCCCTAGCCTTCCCCCCCTCAGAGCTCCCTTCAGAGTTTCTTGGGACTGGTCCCTTCCTCCTTTAAGCTGTGGAGAGTGAGGAGGCTGTGAAGGGACTGGCTGCAGGCCAGGCCTTTCCTCTGAAGATGCCAGGAAAGCAGCCTGGCAGCCAGGTGACAGTAGAGGAGGTGCCTTCAGGTGGGGGGGCATGGGGAAGAGCAGCACCCAAACTGCATTTGGTCTGTTGACTGCTTGTCAGATAGAACACAAGTGTTTTCTTTCTTTTTCAGTTCAATTTACTTTCCGAATCAGCAAACCCTAGGCTCTGAGGGACATAGAAAACTCAGTTCAAACAAAGGCATTCACCAGGCAGCATTGGCCCGAAGTAATGACAAATAAATCCCTGGCAAAGACACTGCTAACATTGGCTAGGCTTGGACTTTATGATCCCTGCTGATTTTTTTTGTGACCTGACTTCTAAGTTTTTTCTTTTGGCTTTCTTTGTACAGATGAGGGAGGTAGCAAGCTGATCAGGTCCCTGTGTTTTTCTATCAGCAAAACCATGATTTTGAGGACCCAATATGGGGAAGTCTGCATGACTCTACAGGGCAGATTACAAGTTCCTGAAACCTCAGGAAGCTTCCCTGAACACGGTGCGATTCCAGAGAAGGCCTAAATACACAGATCAGCCAAGACTCTGAAGCCAGAAAGTCTATGACTTGCATCCCAGGGCACCTACTAAGCAGTAGCAGTGGGCTCTTGGGAAAGTCAGGCTCTCTATGCATCCATTTCCATGCCTGTACAAAGGGACAGGAACCTAATATTTCTCACCTCAACAGCTTGGATGACCATTGCTTGAACACAAGTCTCAGGGTATCTGTTCAACATTTAAACTTGGCTGGCTCAGAGAAATGACTCAAGAAGTAAAGGCACTTGCCACCAAGCCTGATGACCTGAGTTCAATCTCCAGGACCTATTTGGTAGAAACAGGGAACTGACCCCTACAAGTTATCACCTAACCACTACATGTGTATTATGGCACACACACACACACACACACACACACACACACACACACACACACCAAAAGTAGTAAGTGAAATGTAATAATAAATTCTACTCATGGTTACATTCATTGGGCCTCAATGCATACTTACTAGCTCTGCTTTATTACATACATTAATGTGCAAAAAGCCTGTGGAGTGAGTACCAATAATATTCCCTTTCACAGATGAGACAAAACTTGAGTAGCAGAGAAGTTATAGAACTACTCTAGATAATGGCACTTGTTTGATTTCTGTGAGAATTATGTAAGAGGGAACATGCGAAATCTACCTAGAATATAGTGTTGATGATAAACACTATGCCTGACAATTACTCAGCAATATTGATGCTGTCATTGACTGGATAAGCTTTACTATAAGTTGTGATCATGGAGGAATTTACAATGTGTGCAAGAGCAAAGGTTTTGGCTAGTTCCATTCTACTTCTTCAAAGGAAAGCTTGCCTTAGCTTAGGTAATATTAGCCAATTCTTGGAAAGCAGCTATGCTCACTACCACACCACCAACCCCACACATACTAGCCAGTTCTTATTGATGCTCACAGGATTAATGGCTCTAGGAAGGGAAGATGTGCCATGAGGTTGCTCTAAGCACAAGCCAACCCCACCCCATTGGAATGGCAAGACAAATTAGCATCTCCCCCAGAGCCCAGTGGAAGACAAAGAGCTAGGGGTGCACAGCTTTGCTCAATGGGGGTGATTGACAAGTTCAAGGATTCTAAAAAGAAATTTCAACTTATAGGCAGAAGACTGTTGCTCTCTGTTGCTTTGCAAAGACAAGAAATCATGGATCTATGAGCAAAGAGTGGGATGCGAAAAAGCTTTGAGTTCCTGCTCTATTCCAGGAACCTTACATCTGTTATCCCACTCATTTTCTCAATGGTGTCCCAAGGTAGAGGATATGACTATTATCCTCTACTGATGAGAATGCACAGGCTTAGGGAGGAGATGTGACCTTCCTGAAGTTCCACACAAAACTGTCACAGCTGAGACTAGAATTAAGGTTGAACCAACTCTAGATACATTTCATTCCATAATTCCATCCGCACATCCTAAAACAAAGAAAAAAAATAATCATTTTCCATCCTCAGTGTATTCTGGTCACTCTCTTCAATCTCAGTGGTCACTCTCCTCAGCCAGAAACATGAAGATTATTTGCATTCCTTTTTCACTGGATCCATTATCAGTTGCCTTCCATATACAAACAGGAGTTATAAAATCATTCTAGGAATTCTGCCCCCTTAGCATCTCTTGTATCCATCATCATTTTTCTTATCTGTATTCACCACTGACTAAAGTCTACATGAGAAAGGGAAAATCATGTGGGGGAATCCTCTTCCTCCCTTAGTTCTTGTGTGGGCTCTTTGGGTGGATCTAGAAACATAATTAATAAACTCTAGCTGATTAAGTACATAACATGTAATGGTTTTGTTAATTTTACATGTTCACGGAGATCTTCACCAGTGAATTCTGAAGAAATGATCAAAGCACAAAGCATTCATACTATTTAGACAAAGAACAAAGAATCTGTGACCTAATGATGTGATAGTTTGTTATCTGGGCTAGGGTAGTAAATTCTTGAGCTATCCATACAGAGATACATGGCAGATGGATGTTGATGCCATTAGAAGATAAGGGTTACTTCAAAGAGTTTGTTTATTCAAGGTCTGCAACCTGAACAAGCCTCTTGAGACCAAGGCCAATTCCCAGCCAAAGCCAAAGTATATGAAAGCCAGCTCTCCTGAAAGAATCATTAGGACTTGCTGCTGCATGTTGAAAACATGGGTCAAATGGCCCTTTTCAATAATCAATAATCCAGACTGGCTTATTTTGAGATTGGATGTCGTTAAGTCCTTCAACTGCTGTCAGGCTGGATTACTGATGTTTGGGCATATATGTGTTAGGAAATGCTTTGACCATCTAAAATTAGAGCTCCTAAACTTGATGTTACCCAGATTCTACCTTTTATCTCAAGTACTTAGCGTGCATCTTTTATTAAATATTAGTTGATCAATTGAATAGATGTTAATAAACGAAGCAGGTGTTAATGTCTTCACTTATTGAGATGGATATAAGTCCCAATTCTCTGTCACCTTCAGCAGATGGATAGACTTCATCACAGATAGAATACATTGCCTGAATAATGTAAGCATATGTAACCTTGATTTTCAGCCAATCCCTCTCTTTCTGTCAGCTCCACCCACCAAACTGACCTTTTCCTTCAGTGAAAGGACCAGGCTTTGCTTTATTTTATGTATTGATCTTCATATTTTCTTTTCCAGATATCATCATTGCCTGTTCATCCTAGCTCCCACTTTTTACTCTCTTAGGCCCCTCCTACTCAACAACCTAAATAGCTTATTCTTTGGAGGTAACTGCCTGATTTTTTGTTAAATCTAGATTCTGACAGTTGTGAATCAGCTGAGACTCAGATAAACCCCTCAAGACCCCACAGCTTGTAAGTGCAGATTCCTGTTTATCCTGGTTTATCAGACTTCAGATAAACATTATCGCTTTTACGTTACTTCTCACAACTCAGGGAACAAAGAGAGTATGTGACTGCCGTAAGATTACAGGCTTTGTAGCCTGAAATCCAGGCGCTTTTTATTATACCAGAACAATCCTGTCACCAGAGTTGGAAAAACATAGCCTTGTAATGTGGGACAAGAGGTTATCCAATTCACTATTGACCAAATTGCAAAAGTTCTCTCATCACTACAAACTGAAAAGGAAACTTTCAAACAAGCATCTATAAAGTAAATTCCACTACTGATTTTAAAAAATCACTGGGCAGTTCTTTACTTTTCCAATTGACTTAGATAATGCTCAGTCTATCCTTTGTCTTTGTTAGCAATGAGACCTAGTGGCCTTTGTTGTGTGCTCCCCAGGGTATCAGATAAGCTGACTCACTAAGTTCTCTTCTGGGTAATCATGGGATGGTCAGCAAAATCACCTAGCAATCAGACAAACGTAAGTGCAGAGATATTTCAACCTCTTGTTTTGAGTTTATTGTCTAGAAACTATCAAGTGAAATGAGTTTTGAAAATCCACAAACAAGAGTTTCCAGGACTTCGCAGAGGAGGAGAGAGTGTAGACGTCAGTCCCAACTGCATCAACTATGGTCTTAGGATAACTTTTCTCTAAAACGCTCCATCTACACCTACACCTAAAAGTTGCAAATGGCTCTAGTTACAAGGATACTGAGCTTCAGAGACACACACCATGCCTACTGGTGTGTATATGGCAAATGTATTGGGGATTCATAGTCAATGTAAAAACCAAACCTCTAACAGCCCAGGAAAATTTAGCTTTGGTCATAACCTTTCTTTCTTCTTTTTCTGGTCCTTTTGTTGAAGAAACAAAAACCAAAATTCCACTAAAACTTGTAATCGTCTTTTGAACCATATGATATTACTCTATATCTCTTCTTGCTCACTCACTCTCACCATGACCCTGAAGCCACCCTTGCTCATCCAAGAGTATTAACAGAAGACCCATGGATGATGTCAGAATTAACAATGATCAGGCTTGCGAAATGTGGATAGGGACTTGAAAAGCAAGATGAGGGTCTCACTCTGTGTTCTTCCTAGGATACTTTAGTAGGCACATTCTGACAGTGCTGAAGTTCTCTGCCTTGCCCATACTGCCTTAACGCTTTAAAAAAAAAAAGTCACAGTCAAAACGTTTGACTAATATTTTCAGACCCTTCATCTATAAAACCAACATACATTGCCTTAGACCAAAGAAAATGTACACAAATGGGGTGTCTCTGGAGCCAGATGTTCTTCCTAATAATCTAACTAAAGTGATTAACGGGTTAAAGAAAGAATAGGATGATTGCGCACCAGTTACATCAACAATTCAACAAGAGGAAAAGGAGTCACCCAAGTCAAGTTAATGCCCTAGCACTGCTTAGGCTAGAACATGCCCTTTTTCAAAAGAACTGTATCTACCCCCATGGTAGCATCAGTTATGCACAAAGCAAGACATAGATCTTCAATAATAATTTTTAACTAAATAGCAAAATTAATGAATGATTAATTAATAAGTATCAATGATAGAGCTTTGGTGGCTATGGGTGCCTTACCAACCTGTTAAATATTACAGCTACATATCCACTTCCTCAGACCCAACTTCCTGACACCATTTGGCCTTCTCAGTGATTAATGAGGAGACCCCAGTGTGCTCACTCCCACTGTAAATGGTGACCTTGGCAGTGTGGATTTACAGTCTTTGATTTCAATTCTTGGTGGAATATTGACAAAATAAAATTCCCCTCAATCTACAGGCCTGAGACAGATTTTGAATATTGAGAATATTATAAAGATAATGCCACTGGAGTTTAGATAAAGGGTTCTGATGTTGATTAACCATCCTTGGATAGCATTTTTTCTGTCTGATAAAATGCCCTTTTTATATTTCTCCTGCTATGGTATAAAACTGACACAGATGCCTAACCGTCCACTGTTTTAGCTTGTGTAATAAATTATTTTCTTGAATCTTACCTTTAAAAGAAAACCTCCCCTACCTCTTCAGATTTCAGTTCACTATCAGAAACCCTATCACATGGCTCTCCTCAGCTACTACTAATGAGCTCTCTTCATTATAATCACATGCATTTCTTTACCTTGTTTAAAATATTAGTGCTAATATAAGAGACGTTTTTCAAGTTGCTCTTTTGTTTGTTATTTTGTGCCAGGGTCTCATGTAGCTGAGGCTGGCCTCAAACTCAATATGTAGCTGATGCTGACCTATAATCCCAGCATTTTGGAGGTGGAAGGGTTATAGGATTGCACCAGCTCAGTTGCTTATATATATCTGCATTGAAATCAGTAAACAAATTTCCATTATGGTGTCCCTGACTTCTAGTGACTGCCTTGCTGAGTGCATCATCTTCCACGGTTAAGGAGAGAAGGACCTTCTCAGTGGTTTACAAAAGATGCAGATGTTCACTGTATCCTAAATTATTTATCCTTTGGGGATATATAATATTCCAAAAGGATGTTCAGGCCTAAGCAACTACTGACAGATGAGTTTTCTGAAGCCAGTTGCAGAAGAAGAGTATAGGGGAGAGTTCTGGATTCTAAACCCCGACCCTGTGCTTACATACTACATTATGATAGTGTGCAAGCTATCCAGTGGTCCTGCACCCTCCCATCATGCTCTTATGGCTATCATCATCATCACCACCATCACTATCATCATCATCATCATAATCATTATGCCTACTGTTGGTAAGGAGACACTGTCATGTTAGATGGCTTGGTACAAAGTCAAGTTCTGTTCCCTCACAACAAAGCTGTTTATAGCACTGCAGCCCATGCTGTTTCCACTCACGAAAGCCCCATGATTAATACTCATGGTTCAGCCTTCCACACAGTACAAGGTATCAGATGCTTTGACATTCGAATTGCTGGGTATCAAATCTCTCCTGTTATCTTTCCAAGGAACACAATGTGTTGCAGCTGGACAGAGACAATCTGACTTGAAGCCAAATCAGGCTGGCTTCAAGCTTCTGGAATTGGCTCCTGGGGTCATGAATTCTATGTAGATACAGGACTATGCTCCCCACATAATTGGATCTGAATTAGAACTGCACATTCATAAAACTCTCCTGTCACTTTTTGTCAAAGGTTTCTCTTTGAGTTGCCTGATGTATCTATTTAAAACTTAGCCTAAAGCAGTATCTTTTGAATACCCAGCTCAGTAATTTGAGTTCTGGAGCACTGGACCAGTCTACTACCAGCTCACAAATGGACAAATTACTCAAAAGACATTTTCCACCCCTCACATATACTTCCAAGAAAGAATAGGAAATGCCCCATAACTCTAATGGAATCCATTTGCTACAAAAACAAATCATTCAGGTCCGAGGAACTAGAAATGCCTTTTGCACATAAAACTGAAAGGAAGAGACAGCAAAATAGCAGCTGAAGCCACAGAATCATCATCAACAAAACGCATGGTTCAAATCAAAATGGAATATTCATTGGAAAAATGGGCTACCCTCACATCCCACATCATTGCCTGAGCTTCGAGAAGTTGTCAGTTTATGTGTAAAAGGAAAAAAACCACACATTTTTGTGTAAATTTTATGGAAAATGAACTGTTTGTTTCTTGTTAGTAGCTAATGTAAATATCACAGGAAACAGCAGTTTGGCTTCTAACAAAAAGAAAAGTAGAACATTTCAAAATGCTCATGCACAAATCCTGACATCAAATTGCCCATATCTTAAGATGTTGGAGCTTGAGCACTAGATGATGTGCTTAATACATTTGTTCTTTCTTGCAGAGATGAGGTATAATTGTATGCAATCATCCTGTAGCTATGAATTATATTAAGAACTCTGAAGTAGAAGTATAAAATCAAACTAAATCGTCTCTTATCCTATTTTCTCCTTCATTTGTGTCACTGCTTCCTGAAGTTCTCATTAAAATTGTAACTCTACCCCCAAAATCGTAGGTTTTCCTGAGAAAAAGAAGGCAGCTCTCTTCTCTCATTTCCCTCCGAACCTCAGGGAATGAGACTCACAGATAAATCATTTCAACAAACAATAATGCCTTATTGGGTAGTAGAACTAAGCTGTTGTTCCCTTTTCACAAATATTTAGAGTATTTTTCAAGTCTGTTTTCAATGTCCCTTGAGAAAAGAGAGCATGTTCTAGAAGAAAGGTTAATGGGAAAACATGAGCCACATCGTGACATTAAATACAGATTTCTTTTCCAAATCTAAAAACCACAGTCCTCCTTCATTCGGTTCTAAAGAAGACATAACATTGCTGGCTAATGGGCTGTCCACAAATGACTATTATTGAATGAATAATAAAGGAATAATAGCGACGTGATTTCCACTTACATCAACCACAAAAATCTTCTGGGAATCATCCAAAAACTGTACTCTTAAATGGAGCATCCTCAGCGAGGCCGTTGGGCTGCGAGCAGATTCAGATTGCTGTGGGTGCTGTGACAGGAAGGGGGCTTTCTCCAGGCATCTCTCTCTCAGCTGGATGCTGAGCACTGAGGTCCCCCCACCCCCAGCCAGGCATTCCTATTTCCAGCAGGGCCCACTTCTATTTGCTTGAAGTAAAGCACACCCAAGGGCGTTTGCACTGCTGAGTGCTGGGGATCAATAGCATCCGGGCAGCCTCCTCTTCGGACAACGTGCAGTCCAATTGGACTTTGAACACACTGCCTTTCTGCAAAGAAAAATAGAACAGCACAGAAACAGTTGTGGCTCTCTTTTCTTTAAAAGAGAGCAATTTGGAAACACTTGGTAAAACTTGGAGAAGCTGAGAATAGCCATTCTCAGAAGCAGAAAGATGAGAGTTACTCTCATTTTATATTCCCTACCTGGGCAAAGAAGCCACATGAGCTATGCTTTATACTTAAAAAATACCTCTTCTCGTAATTAATTTGAATTCATCTGATTTACAAATGAAAACTGATATACTTCATCCTTATATATCCTTTATCCATACATGCCAAATATATGCTGTCAATTGTTTTGACCGTCCATAACTTAGAAATGAAAATACAGAAAACTTCATTTCCACCTCTGCCTGCTTCATTCTATGCCACTGCCCCCATCAGTAATCAAATCGATCCATTTCTTTTCTTGTAATTGTTTTCCCTTCAGTGTTTATACAAATATCATACAAGCCAATCCAAACGTATTTCTCCAGTGCAGACAGCGGGCTGTTATTATGCTATTTACTCCTTGCATTTCTTACCGTCACATGCCAAGTAGATCTCCGTCAGCAGTGCACAGAGAGCGTCCTCCTTTCTTCACACAGCGGCGTTTTGTACTGTGTAGACAAACCACAGTGTACAAGTACGGCTGCTCCGAAATCGTTCTTTCTGCCTCAACAAGGCTGAAATAAATAAATCGCCATGAGTATCATTTCACGCGCTTGTAGGACTCCAAGCAGATCTTTAGAAATGGAGTTGCTGGTCAAAAGGAACATTGTTACTTTTGCTCATCATTTCTAGGTGTCCCTTCGTGAGAGCTGGCGTTGTAGAAGTCTCATCCAAAATTCAGTATGTTGTAGTAGTACCACCTAGGCAAAATAGGAATAATTCTAGAAGTTTGAAGATGAAGTTGGTCGGAAAGTGGTAGTAACAAGGTCATTATGGTCAAATAGGATTGTAGAGGTGAGTTCTGACCCAATCTGACCGGCATCTGCAGAAGATAAGTGATTCAGACTCATACACAGAGAGGAGACTAAAATACACATTACACGGAGAATGTAAAGATATGGGGAGGGGGACATGGACATCCAAAAGCCTTGGGGAGGCCTCATGAGTCCCGTAAACACCTTGAACTCAGACTTCTACCTCTCATATTATGAGAAAATGAATTTATGTTACCTCAAAGTAGTGGAGGAGAATGCCGTAGTTTTTCCACAAAAATGTGTGGTGTTCAGATTGGAAGGTGACAAGAAAAGAAATCTCGGTGTAGTGCTAAACTTCAAGTTTACATTGGAATGTTTAAAGAGCTTGTCAATTCCTTTTAGACATATGAACAATGTTCCCCTTAAAATATCTTGTTTATTATCTTTGCTCCTCCAGTTTGAGGAACTTTTCTTTTTTAATTAAAGAGTGCATGGGATAGTTATAGGGTGTGTGTCTAACATATGTGAACTTCTGGGTTTGATCCCCTCTACAGCAATATAAATAAGTGAGAAAATAAACAAATATATAAATAAACAAAATCACAAACATTAGCCATATGTCATTGGCATCAATTACAAACATTTTCACTCATTTGTCCTCTTGCTGTTAATTTTACTTATGTTTTGTGTCTCTTGGGTAACTTCGTATTGCTGTGTAATTAAATTTAACAATTATTTTAAAAATAGCCTCTGGAGTTTGTTATTGCAATTTAGTGTGTGTGAGATGTGAATTCAACTTATCTTTTTCCAAATGACTACCCAGGTTTTCAGACATTATTAATCAGAATGCTCATTTCTACTTCCATTGATTTTGAAAGTTGCATTTATCAAATACAATAGCATGTACTTTATTCTATTTGAAGCTCTTTAGTCTCTTGCATCCGTGCATGAATATCACACTGCAGTCTTTGAGGATCTAAAGTATATTTTAATATCTAGCAATCTCCTGACATTGTTTTCTTTTACACAATTCTCCTGTTTTATTTTTATTTACTTATCTTTTCTGTACACTATAACCTTGTCCAGTCTCAGGCAGTAAATATTGTATGTCATGTGAAAATTATAATTTTGCTCAAAGATAATTGATATCTTCATGATGATGGCTGGCTATGTTTTTCTATTTGTTCTGGCATACTGTTTAAATTTTTGTGTATTTATTGTTGTGTTGTATAAGCACACATGTCGAGCTCACAGAACAAATTCCAACAGGCAGTTCCCTCCTTCCACTGTAAGCTCAGAGAATGAAACTCAGGTCACCAGGTTTTTATCTACTGAGCCATATTGCCAGCCTCTTATATTCAGGGCTTGGTTTATTCCATTCTTTCCCAAAATGTTGTTGTATCTAATATATATTTTTATAAATAAAGAAGAGAAAAGAATGAATCTTCTCCAAAGATGACACCCTTGGTACCCAGTACCAATTGGTCGGCCCTAAAAGCATACAAGTAAGCAGACTTAGCAGAGTCTCTTTGTACATCTTGAGTTTTTTAAATGAAGGTATGATTTGAGGGGTTAGATGGGAGGGGATGGCATATTATTATTTTTGTGTAGGCTTTACATATTTGGTATATGTCACACATAGGTATGTCATCCCTTTGGTTGCTTTGTCATTATATGTTCTGATTAATAGTTGTTTGCATATGTGAAAGGGATTTAATTTCCCTACTCATTTTTTGGGGGATTTTTAGTAGTTCTTCATTTGTCTCATGTATTTTCAGGTCAGACACAATTATATTATTTTAAGTAGAAATGTATTATTCTTCTTTTCTAATTCTTGTAACACTAGTTCTTTTTCTTTTGTGTAACTGGTTTGGCCAATGTCCCAATGAGATGTTAAACAATAGTGACAATAGCGAGCCTCTTGTTTTCTTCATTCCTGACTTGTGTGGAAAATCTTCCAGTGAGTGGCTTTGGAAAGAGACATCATCAAAAGTGCATTTAGCCAGATTAGTCAAGAAGCCAAATGTGCCACCCTTTGTCCATATTGAACCAACTTATTCTATGTCCTTAAATAAATAGGCTGGTAAAATTAGCCCAGTGAAATGTTGTCTTCTGGTGTACAAGAAGGGCATACCTCTGTTAATATTTTGACAGCTCACAGCACAGTCTCCATAACAACTGCCACTGTAAAGGCAGCTGCAAAGCTGGTAGCAAGAGCAGTAGTTCTGGTCACTGAAAGGTCTATTTTGAAACTTAACCAGCAAAGTGACGGGGTCACATTAGCTCCCTGAGTCAGAGGTTCTTAACTGATACAGTAAGGAGCAGTGTACAGATAGGTTTGTTAAGAAGACAGATCGAGATGGGTACAAATAAATATTGCAGTGACTTCATACAGAGAAAATAAATATGATGTGTGATCTTTGGGGACTGGAGTTGAAATGATCAGGAAAGAGTCCGCTTTCCCTCTCTTTTTCCACCTGGACTCTAATCCCTTTGGTTTTTACTGGAAAATTTTGGGGAATAAACTGTGATCCAAAACAGGAAACCCTTCTAAAGGAAACTTACTTCTGCTGTAGAGTAAAAAATCCAAAGTTGAGCTCGCCCTTGGAAACACGAGCCTGGCCAGTCTGTCCTCACTTACTCTTTCCACATGCAGGAAGGTGGAGAAGGAAGGCTGGGCAGGCGGCCAGAAGAGGAGCAGAGGAGAGCGAGGCTGTGGAGCCCTGCCTTAGCAATTGGAATAGAAGTGGTCTGTCAACATAGACCTTACAATCATTGTTTGAAAATAAATGAGAATTCAGAACAACAAAGCACCATACAACTGCTTTCTTTTTTTTCAATCTAATATCGCAAGAGTGATCTGCCATGTTATTTGAGCAACTGACCTTCAGAACTGGAGCCAAAGTCATGCCATTTCTTCGCATCTCATCATTAGGACCTTATTCCTGCGGGATTAATGTTTGTTAATTTTAGGATTCCATATTAAGATGCTAATGTTCTTGAAGGCATCAAGTCTTACTACATACTTAAACATTTAATTGAATTTCAAGACTTTAAAGATTTTTTAGTATGTATTTTGTTGTTCATTTCATGTGCCTCATCCAAACAGCCTTTTTTCCTGGTTACAAAAAAGACACTCACTTTGGATTGGGCATGGTGGTCCTATTAGTTGCTTTTGTGTCAAGGCAACTTATAGAAGGGAGTGTTTATTTTCGTCTTATGTTTCCAGAAGGAGAAGATTTTATCATGGTGGAAAAGTGGCAGGCATAGTGGCAGGAGCAGTTAGCTAGGAGCTCACATCCAGATTACAAGTACAAAGCAGAGAGAGAGAGAGAGAGATACAGAGAGACAGAGAGAGAGAGAGAGAGAGAGAGAGATACAGAGAGAGAGAGAGAGAGAGAGAGAGAGAGAGAGAGAGAGAGAGAGAGAGAGAGAGAGAGAGAGAGAGAGCGCCATCACAATGTGAGAAGTGATTTGAAACACTCAAATTGTGCTGCTGGTGATGCATTTCCTCCCCACAGTCTATAACCTCCCCAAAAGAGGGCCATCACCTGGAGACCAGGTGCTCAGATAACCTGAACCCATGCGGTCATCCTCATCCAAACTGCTGCAGTGCCTCAACTTGGGAAGAAGAGGCAGATCACTAATTTGAAGCCAGTCTAGCTTATATAGTATAATCCGTGCAAGCCTTGATGATATATGTCCCCAAGACTTATTTGAGAATAATATATATGTATATGTACACACACACACACACACACACACACACACACACACACACACACACACACACACACACACACCCTGGTCTCTGAAGGAAGTTCCAAGCCAGTCTCAAAAAACAAAACAGAAGTTGGACAGTAACACAACAACAAAAAGCCTCAAAGAAGGGGTGCCGGTCCATCTACCTCATTAGTATAGTGCTTCTCTGGCAATCGAGCATGAGAGGCCCTGGCATCCATTCCCCAGCACAAAACTAAATAAACCAAGAAAAAAGGAAAAAGGAAAGACATCTGAAGTTAATTCAAGCAAGCTGATATAACTACCATTAACTCACAGACTCACCCCGCCCACGATACAAGAAACCTGTCACTAGGCAGAGGAGTCAGGGTAGGGGTGGCGGATGGTCAGGGGCAATAGCCAAATGTCCTCATTAAACTCTTCCCTCTTAGCAAAGAACACTTGCCTAGTTCTTCTGCATCCTTGACTATCTCTTTAAAAATACATCAGCTCAGCGATAAAAACCATGACCAAAGCAACCTGGGGAGAAATGTACTTATTTCAGCTTGCAACTCACGGTCCATCATTGAGAGAAGCTGAGGCCGGAACTCAGCACCAGAGCTTGAGGCAGTAAGCACAGACAAATTTTCTGTTTACTGGCTTGCTGCCAGGTTCACAGTCCGCTCCCTTTCTATTAGAGCCCAGGCCAACCTACCTAGGATTGGTACTGCTTACAGTGGTCTGGCCTCTCCTATACCAATGAACAATTGAGAAAATGTCTCATGGATATGCCTAAGGGCCAATCTGATGAAATCAATTCGTCAATTGAAGTTCTCTCTTCCAAGGTGGAGCAACCTGGCAACCATGATTAGCTATCTGGTGGCCAAATGCATTAAAACTGAGGGTGCTTAAGACCTGGAATACCTTTGCTACATGTATATGGCTCTGTCAGTACTGGCAACAGAATTGTTTAACTAAGAATTTGATACGCATGCACCAACAATTTTAATATGACCAACCCATCCATAAATGTATAACTAACAAATGAAACAAGCATCCCAGTCCTCACCATCCTGGCCCTTGTTCCTGAGGTTACCCACACCCTTTTCTAGCATAAAAGTTTTAGCTTCCACACTTAAACAAAAATTCTCCTTGCTGACTCACTATATCTTTCTATAAATTCTTTCATTAGCAAGACTAAGAGCCTGGATTGAAAGGGCTCTGCCTTCCTGCCTCAACTTACCTTGCAACAGATACATTTAAAACTTTATACACATTAATATGTTTTATGTGTATATACACGTACCGTTTTATTGTGGATACCAATGCCCTGTGCTCCTTCAATCTTTTTAGTTTTTCAATGAGGTGGTGTGTGTGTGTGTGTGTGTGTGTGTGTGTGTGTGTGTGTCTGTGTATATGTGTGTCCTTTCATACTGGATTCCATTCATGGAACTCTGCCATGTTTATATAAGTACCTGTAGGGTTTGGGAAACAGACAGGCAGAGAGCATGAGTGACATGGGCTTCAGTCTTTCTACCCTAGTTCTATTGAACCAGATTTGATTTAATGTATTATTACTTTCTGGGGTGAATATGGAACTTAGGTCCTCAAACACACTAGTCAGATGTTATACCACAGAGCCATATTCCCGAGCTTTATTCCTTCTAAATATTAAGGTTTTTACACAAAATTTAATTAATGTAATAATTATATATACTATGTATAACATGTTCCATGTGATATTTCAATAGTTGTATGCTGCTTCCATATTTCTATCACCTTTGTGTCAGGAGCCTTCAAATTCAGATGAACTAGTTCTTCATAAAATATGTAACACATTATTGTAAAATAGTCATCCTGCTGTGCTATAGAACACACCTTCTTTTTTGTCTTTTTTTATTAATTTATTCATATTACATCTCAATGGTTATCCCATCCCTTGTATCGTCCTGTTCCTCCACCCCTCCCCTTTTCCCCTTACTCCCCTCCCCTATGACTGTGACTGACGGGGATTACCTCCCCCTTTATATGCTCATAGTGTATCAAGTCTCTTCTTGGTAGCCTGCTATCCTTCCTCTGAGTGCCACCAGGCCTCCCCCTCCAGGTGACGTGGTCAAATATGAGGCACCAGAGTTCGTGTGAAAGTCAGACCCCACTCTCCACTCATCTGTGGAGACTGTCCTGTCCATTGGCTAGATAGAACACATCTTCTTAAAGTGTGGCTCAGACACCACAAGGGGTCACATAACTAAATGTTGAGGTTATGGAAAATTAAGCACTCACGTTATAGTGCACGACTATACATTGGTTCTGAGCACATGTGTACTTTGCACTGTGCTAACAATGCATGAAGCGCCTCAGCTCAGACCACTGTATATTATGAATTGTAGGGTTTAAGCTTTTTCATTACAGGCATTTATTAACGGAGGAGTGCATATGTGTGCCATGGGACACATGTGGAGTTTAGAGTACAACTTGGAGGAGTCTATTTTCTCTTTTCCCTGTGGGTCCTGAAAATCCAATTCAAGTTGGAGACCCAGGAGTAGGATCCTGTATATGCTAAGCCATCTTGCTGGCCCTGTAATGTTTTTTCTAAGTATAGTTAAAATGTGTTCTTAGCACATGCTTGTATATGATGCATGTGCATGGATCATATGTTGTGGTATTGGTGTGGACCACATGCTTATGTTGTCAGTGTAAAGGTTAGAGGACAGTTTTATAGCAGTCCTTTTTCCTCTCATATTTACAAGAGTTCCAGAGATTGAATTCAGATGGCCAGGTTTGTGCAAAGAGCGCTTCTAATCACTGAGCCATCTCACTGGCCCACTTGTATTGTGTTTATTACACTGTACCCATAAGTTTCTGCTCTTATTGTTTCATTTTTCTCATAATTATTTAATTACAGAGAGCAAACTTTAATACTTTCATCCTATCATTAGTCAATATGCAAGTATTAAACTGACATTTTGGATTATTATATTATATTATATTATTATAGTGTAGTGTTTAATTTAAAAATTGCTGTTTGGTTTCTTGACTTGAGTTTGAAAATAATTAATTGAATTTTGGCTTGGGTTTCAGACAGAATTTCAAAGAGTGTCTGAAATGGGCTTGAGCATGTTTCTTCCTAGAAACCTACAAGAAGAACATCGTGACAGGTAGATCGGGGCCCAGGGGCATCTGCTCAAACTATTGCACTAACCAAAGACAATACAAGTAGTAAACATCTAACCTCTACTCTGATCTAGCCAATGGACAGGACATTCTCCACAATTATGTGGAGAGCAGGGACTGACTCTGGCATGAGCTCTGGTGCCCCATATTTGATCACCTCCCCTTGGTGGGGAGGCCTGATGGAACTCAAAGAAAGAATAAGCAGGCTACCAAGATGAGACTTGATAGCCTATGACCATATAGTGGAGGAGGAGGTCCCCCTCGGTCATAGATCTAGGGGAGGAGAATAGGGTGAAAGTGGGAGGGAGGGAGGAATGGGAGGATACAAGTGATGGGATAACAATTGAGTTGTAATCTGAATAAATTAATTAAATAATAAAAATTTTAATATATTTATGAAAAGCAGAATTCTCAGTGTTGCTGATTACAAAATAAAAATACCAATCAACTTTGAAAAACATTAAATATTCTTTATAGCCTGTAGTATCAATTATCATCCAATATTTAGTTCTTTGCCAAAATTTGAGCAAGTACCTCCATCTCATTAGCAAGTAAACTTGCTCTCATGTTTAAAAAACTACTAAAAAGTTTATGTATATGTGTGAGGTTAGTCTTCTTGCTCAGTGTGGATGGACATGGAATGAATTAGGTGGCATGTTTCTTGGAGTATCTGTTAGTATGTTTCCAGGACATTTTTAGTAATGAGGGAATATACCCCTCGGTCTGGGATCTCAGACTACATAAAAAGGGATTCTTCTGTGTGTTTCCTGAGTGAGAATGAAATGTGATCAGTGGTATCACCTCCCACAATAATGGGCTGTGTGTCCTCAAACCAGGAACCAAAGCAAACCCTTCCTCAAGTTATCCTTGACAAGTATTTGGTCATGGCTATAAGAATAGTAACGGTGAGAGTAAGAACAAATTGCTTTAAAATAGCTGTCTTTATGGCCTATTTTCAATCAACAATTGTTTGAATTGCATACTTATTTTATATACCTGGGGTCACATAAGAATTCCTCAGGTTAAAAAAAAAAAAAAAAAAAAAAGAATTCCTCAGGTGAAAAGGGGATGGGAGTAGAGAAAAAAATTAAGAAACTAGTACTTAATAACCCTGCCTAACTGTTCGCTTTTTCCTTCATACAGCACACCTCTGTCTCCCTGTCCCATACTCTTTCTAGTTTCTAATTGTGATTGTGCACTTCTGTGGTTAAACCTTTGGTTGAACTTGTTGTGAGTTAAGGGCTTTGTTGTTGTTGTTGTTGTTAGTTTGTTTGTTTTTTCTTTTTTCTTTCTTTTTTGCTTTTTTCTTTTTTTTAGCTAAGTTCTTACACTATAGCCCTGGCTGATCCAAAATTCACAGTATCACTTACCTGGCCTCAAACATTTGGTGATCCGTCTTATTCAGCATGTTTATTAAAGCGTCCACAGACATACAAAAATGATGTGCCCCATTGCTCTTTCTGTGTTTGACTTATTTAATTTAACATAATTTGCTCCAGCCACATCCATTTTGCCACGAATAATAGCATTTTTGTAGCACAATAAATCTCCATCATGTGTGCGCACCACATTTTCCTTACCCACCCATCTGCTGCTGGGTACCTCAACAATTGCCACATAGTAGCTATTGGGAATGCGTATAGAAGTGCATCTGTTTCTTTGATATGTTACCTTTATTCCCCTTGGATGTATATGAGGAAGTTGGATAACTAGATCACATGGAAAATTTAGTGACTCTGCCTTTGTTGTGTAGAGCTAAGAAGTTTAATGTCATAAGAAAATTATAAGATACAATAAGTTTGAGGGACAGCAAAATAGCTCAGAGTGAAAAGATGTTTTCTGCCAAGACTTAATACCTAGGTTCAATGACTTTAACCCACATGGTGGAAGCAGAGAACTTATTAATCCAAATTGTCCCCTGACATACACATACCTCCATGTGTCAGAACCAAAGCCTGGCAAGAAACAAAATCTTGGAACATCTTGAAAGCAGCCCATAACTTCCGCTGCACACAAAGCCACCATCAAAGGAAGTCTTTGAGGTGCAACATGTTTGAATACAACCTCTGACCAATATTTGATTGATAACTAAATTTAAAGGGCCAGCAATGATCCTTAAGGATTTAGTGTAATTGCTCTAAGCTTGCGACTAACCAATCAAGCAAAACCAAAACATACAGTGCCCCCGTTGGCAGAAGAGTCAGGATCCAGAAGTGTTGTACCTATATTACTTGAAACATCTAATACTCAACAAAAAATTAAGAGGCATTCACACAAAAAA
Organism: Acomys russatus; assembly: GCF_903995435.1. NCBI lineage: Eukaryota > Metazoa > Chordata > Mammalia > Rodentia > Muridae > Acomys > Acomys russatus. Next base: position 104,750,497 of record NC_067169.1, read on the forward strand.
GAAGGTGCAACTTATATCCAGGAAGATGAGGAGAATCAGTTAGCAGTAACGTTTCGTGAGTATTTCCAGATGTTGAATTTAATACTTCTTTGAGGCAACCATCATGAATATTCCTCAAAAACTAAGGAAACATTCACCTGTAAAGAATTAAAAGAAAGTTTGATGAAAATGGCACAGAGAAAAGAGTCTCCCACATGTGACATATAAGTCATACACACACACACAAAAATGTACCTATGAATCTGGAAACTAGAAAATTATAGAAATTAAAAAATCATGCTAGGGGCTCAATAGATTTAAGTGAGGAAAACAGTGAATTTGAAAATAGAACACAGAATATCGATCTTGAAGAACAGTGAAAGTATAAATGAAGAAAAATTAATAGAGCCACATGCTTGTACAACTAGTAAATATAGCACTGTATTGCTTGTAACTTATATAGCTGTGTGAAAGCAGGGTCACAAAGGAGGAGAAAGGCAAAGTTTCATATACTACCAAATTGTGACCATGATATCAAAATAGGTTGTACTAAGTTAAGGGTATTTAAGAAACACTGAAAATATTTTGTTAAAAGTTAAGTAATAGAGGATTAACAATTATGCAGTTGAGTAGCTTTAGCATACATAGGAACATCATACACAGAAAACCAGGAGACAAATAAAACAATATGACAAAATGGCAGACACAAATTCAACCCTACCAATAAATTCGTGGAATATAAATACCCCACTGATAGGTCAAATCATCAGACTAGAGGAGCAAAAGTAAGCCCCAACCATATCTTGATACAAAAGACACACATTTGAAGGCTGCACACATTCACAGGTTGAGTCTAGTGATGAAACATATATCTCATGTACATATCAACCATGTAAAATGAATATTGGCTATAGTGACACAAGAGAATGGTTTTAAGATAATAAATGTTTCTTGAGACAAAAGGAGACCACGTATATGACAACATTTTTACCCCCTTAGAAAGATATAATTATTGTAATAATATTTGTTCTCAACACTAGAACCACAGAGAACACTAAATAAAACCCAAGAGAATGAAATAAGTAATAGATGAATCATTCATAATGGCTGGACATTTTAATATCCCATTTCCAATAACTTACAAAAAAGAATCAAGAATGCATAGACTTGTATTTCACTATTAACCAACTTTACCTGTTATCTATTTTTCCACCCAGTGATTACAAAATACACATTTAAAAAATTAGATGTGAAACATTTTCTGCATGTACTGAGCCATGAAAGAAATAAAAATAAAAACTAAAGAATTCAAGCCACATAAATACATTATATGATTGTAATTAAATCAAATATTTATATCAGAGCATTATCTGAGAATATCCAAATTTTAGGGAAGTTGAACAAGATATTTCTAAATAACAGTGGTGTCAAAGCAAGATTTTTTCTTTTTTAAAAAAATTTTATTAATTTATTCATATTACATCTCAATGGTTATCCCATCCCTTGTATCCTCCCATTCCTCCCTCCCTCCCATTTTCCCCTTACTCCCCTCCCCTATGACTGTGACTGAGAGGGACTTCCTCCCCCTGTATATGCTCATAGGGTATCAAGTCTCTTCTTGATAGCCTGCTATCCTTCCTCTGAGTGCCACCAAGTCTCCCCATTCAGGGGACTTGGTCAAATATGAGGCATCAGAGTACGTGTGAAAGTCAGACCCCACTCTCCACTCAACTGTGGAGAATGTCCTGTCCATTGGCTAGATCTGGGAAGGGGTTTGAAGTTTACGGCCTGTATTGTCCTTGGCTGGTGCCATAGTTTGAGCGGGACCCCTGGGCCCAAATCTGCCTATCATAATGTTCTTCTTGTAGGTTTCTAGAATCCTCTGGATCCTTCAACTTTGCCATTCTCCCATGCTTCTCTCATCTAGGGTCCCAATAGGATGTCCTCCCCTCTGTCCCAGTTTTCTGGTTAGTGAAGACTTTCATGGGACATGCCCCTTGGGCTAGTATGCAGATATAAGTGAGTATATACCATCAAAGCAAGACTTAAATGTACATATAGACAAAGTCTCATTGTGTAGCCCTCACTATGCTGACCAGGCTGGCCTCACACTCATAGAGACCCTCTTGCTTCTTTGTCTCAAATGCTTGCATGTATTTTGTTTCCTTTCTGTGTTTGTTTTTGTTTTTGTTTTGAGGCAAAGTTACGTAGCTTGAACCTCCCTTTAACTTATTATGTAGCCACTGCTGGTCTTGAATTCTAAATCTTCCTGCCTTTTTAAAAAATTTCAGAGGATCACTATCTTCTAGTAAAGAAAAGCCCAAGCCAGGGCGGTTATTGTAACGCTGATGGCTGAAACGACACCAATCCTTCATAAATACCTTCAGAAGAGCATTTCTCTTTTTAAAACTTTTTATTTCATTAATTTATTCAGATTACAACTCAATTGTCATCCCATCACTTGTATCCTCCTATTCCTCCCTCCCTCGCACTTTCACCCTATTCCCCTCCCCTAGGCCTATGACCAAGGCGGGGGGCCTATGACTATAGAGTCATAGGCTATCAAGTCTCATCTTGGTAGCCTCAACTCTCCCCAGTACTAAAGTGGGAACAGTGGCAAACACCTGGACTCCCATTGCTCTGTTGGCAGAGGCCGCAGAATCGGAAATTCTAGGCCGTCTTAGGCTACAGAGTGGTTTGAGAATGCAAGAAGAGGAGGAGACGGTGAAGGGAGTTGGGGTGATGAAGCTACTCGATGAACAAAAAAGAAGAATCCTCATCTGGAAATATATCAATGGCACCACAGGGGGCAAAATTACCAAGCGATACCTTTTTGAAGGAGAGCAAACAGAAATCAACAATGTATGAAACAGATTATGCACCCTGGCTGAGCGTTATTGCTCCCAGGAGTGCAACATTGGCTTAACATTTAAGCTCAATTAATGTGATGCATGTTGCTGGCAGAAGAATGGCTCTTCTATGTATCTCTGCTCTAATCCACAAAAACCTTAGATATGTAACAGTACATGGCAAAGGGAACATAAGGTTATATAAAAGGCATTAAAAGTACTAGTCTGTTAACCACAATAGGGAGATTTCACTGGAATATCTGGGTATGCCCAATGTAATCAAAAGAATCTTTAGAGATGAAAGAGGGCCAGGGCACAGGAAGAAATAGTCAGAATGATGTCTCATGACAAAGACTGACTCTCCCGTTGGTAGTTTTCAAAATAGGGAGTTGTGAACAAATTTCACAGGTGGTCATGAAGTGACAGAATGCACAAAATGGATTCTCCCAGAGAGCCAATAAAAGGAGCACAGCTCTGTGCATGCACTGGCGTCACCCTAGTGACAAGAAGTCTCTTTTGTGTGGAAATATTTTATTGTTACTGTGAAATCTAAGATGACTGTTTCTTTCTTTCTTTCTTTTTTTCTTTTTTTAAGCCTTTCATTTGAGTCGTTTGTGCTACATGGGTGATGCTGGACAGACAGTGCTGTCTGTGGATCTGCCCAGGCATACAACCATTCTCTACTCTTAACATGACTTCCAAAACAGTATAAAATGGGAATTTTGCAGCACAAGGCACAATCTGACAATAAGCCCATTTCTACACAACCTGGAGTGCTAGCGCAACTGAGGCAGTTCTGCGTTGGGGAGGCGGTTTAGTTTTCTGTCCTGACCCCTCAGGACTCTCTCAAGGGTATGAGAGACCCTATTGGGCTGTGTAGCCTGGTTAGGCTGCCCAATTGTGCAGGCAAGCACCGCTGTGACCTGTAGCTAGGTTCCTGCTCGGACCCGTTCAGATAAAGCAACTGTGTCAGTTCAGTCCCGCTGAGTTGGAGGCCGCTGTTTAATTATCTGTCCTGACCCCTTGGGGCTGTCCAGCTTCTTCCAAGAGTGTGGGAGACTCTGTCGGGCTGTGTAGCCTGTCCGGGTTGGGTTCTATCTGCCCAATTGTTCAGCCATGGACCACTGTGGCCAGTAGCTAGGTTCCTGTCCAGTTGCGTTCAGACTGCGCAGCTGTGGCTGGGTAATGTGTTTACATCTGCCTCAGCTTCCATGTGGCCCCTAGGGCTTTCTGTGAGCTGGCATGATGTTGGGAGGGTCTGAGGACAGATCCACCCGTGTCCCTGAGATTTCCCCAGAACAGGAGCTCTGGTGCTTCACTGCCTGGAGTTCAGTCCCGTATACCGAATTAGGGTTTTAGAAGCCAGCTGCAGTCCCGGTCCAGAGTCTGGAGATTGGTCCCCCATCCTCCATGGGCTATTGGTTGGCCCAGAGCCAGGGCCACCTGTGGTCTGCACTGTTCAGGAACCTACTCCTTAGTGTTCTTCAGTTCTCGTGGTCTGTGGCTCCCAGTCAGGACCCTGGTCCCCAAGTGGTAGGTCAGATACAGTGCATGATAGGTGCCGCCATCTTGGAATTCTTTGAAACACTCAGTTTTTTATTTAATGATTTTTTTTTTTTGGTTTTTTGAGACAGGATTTCTCTGTGTAGCCTTGGCTATCCTGGACCAGGCTGGCCTCGAACTCAGAATGATCCTCCTGCCTCTGCCTCCCAAATGCTGGGATAAAGGTGTGTACCACCACTGTCCGGCTCTCTCTTGGTTTTTTAAAAAATATTTTTGTTAGTCATCTTAATGTAGATAAATGCATTACTTTGTTTTTCCATGGTAAATCTTAATGTTTATATTGAACATAGAAAGGCTTATCTTTCCATTCAGAAAGATGTTTGCTAATAGCCTTTATAGTTGGAGAAAACATCCAATTCAAAGGCATACCAGCTCAGAGAGCATGCAGGCTTCACAGTGCTTTCAAAGCTCCTAGGCCTTCACTGAAATAGCCTCTCCCTCTAAAGTCCACCTTGCTTCTTTACCTTGCAATATTGATATTGTGTCTAAATCCAGGAAAAGCCTGCAAAAGCCAGCTAGAAATGGCCTTTCCATCATGTTTACCTTCACTTTAAAGCTACTACGTGCTTCCATTAGAGTTTTATGTCTTTCATGAGAGAGAGAGAGAGAGAGAGAGAGAGAGAGAGAGAGAGAGAGAGAAGAGAAGAAAAGAAAACAACAACAACAACATCATCAACAACAACAAAAATGTAGCACGCATCATCCAGTTTGTTCTCTGGAATCTAGAGAGAGAAAGGACCAATCTGTATTCTCAGTTGATGATGCTTTTAGTTCAGAGTGTGGCATGAACTAGTTACATAGCCCACCTGCTTAAGTGTGTTTGATCATTTACTGATTCAAAACCAAAATAGATGTGCAAATAGATATGCTGTTAGGTTCTTAGGATACTTTTTGATGAGGGAAGGAATCATACTTAAAATAATGTAAGATTGAACAAGAGGCAAGAGGCACACATACCGAAAATAATACATGATAAAACTTGAGAGATTTTTTGAAAATTAAGAAAAAATTTAACAAGAATATAAATAACCAGTCAGTATGACACAATGCTATGGCAATTCGGGCAAAGAAGTCATATGGCAGGCTTCATAAATATCGCTTTGTGTACTATAAAGTCAATGAGACTGTAAATCTCACTAAAATCATGATCAGAGAGGTTTCATTCAGCAGCTAATGAAAACAGATACAGATACAGATAACAAACATCCGGTGGAGCTTGGGGAATCCTGTGGAAGAGGGGAAGGAAGGACTGTAGGAGCCAGAGGAGTCAAGGATACCACAAGAAGACCTACAGAATCAACTAACCTGAGCACACAAGGACTGTAAACCAGGGAGCCCACATGGGACTGACCCAGGCATTCTGCACATAAGTTACAGCTGTACAACTTGGCCTTCGTTTGGGACTCATCACATAACAGCGTGTGCAAGGGATGTCTCTGACTCTGTTGCCTGTCTTTGGGATGCTTTTGTCCTACTGGGCTGCCTTATCTAGCCTCAATAGGAGAGGCAACTTGATATGCCATAGGGGGCCTGCCCTTTTCTGATGAGAAATGGAGGAGTGAATAAAGGGGATGTGGGGAAGGGTTGGGTAGGAGAGCAAGACAGAGAGGAAACTGAGGTCAGAATAAAAAATAAAAATCTACAAAGAATTAGAGAAGGAAGGAAGGAAAAAAGGAAGGAAGGAAAAGAAAAGAGACCAAGTTTTTTTTTCCAAATGCATATGGTCTTTATTTATTTACAACAAACTACATACATTAAGGACACTTATGGAAAAATCAGGAAAGCCATATGTAAAAGTTACATTCAAAATATTTAGCTCATTTGTATTTGGCAACCTTAAAGCAAATACTATCTATCCTATCTAGGTGGGTCTAAGGTGTTGTACCCAAATCATTCTCCATCATATCTTGTATTTAACAACTTAAAAAAACATCTGGACATTAACACATTTTCTTAAATCCTAAACAACTTAAACCTAACTGTGAAACTATACCTATCTAGTATTCAACCCCATCAGAGATTAGCAAAGGAATAAAATTATTAATTAGGACGTGCAGACAAACAGCTTCCAAAACCAAGAGATGACAGAGGCAGGTTACTGCCTGGAGAGTCACCCAAAACTCTCTATAATGTGGGAGCATCATCTTCAGCCTTCTGGCCCAGTATATCTGGCAGACATAATCGAGAAGCAGGAAATGTGAAGGACTTGCTTACACTGTCATGGCAGAGCTTGGCAGTCAACTCATCCTGTGTCCATGCCTTGTCCATTTTGGACAGCATGTTGTCTATAGAGAGAGCTGAGGCATGTTTGCCCAATAGCTAGCTTGCCATTAATGAAGCTATCTCAGAAAGGAGATTTTATGAGGCTCATCATTGTTTTTAAGGTTGGCTGTGGGTATTGGCAGGAGCTGACATGCTTCAAGTAAAAAAAATCCTTAAATTAATAAAAAATATCTCTAAATGCCATGTTCTGTAGGAAGAGACCAGTTTTTAAAATGACAAAACTTCCTGGGCAATGTAGCACAGGCCGTTAATCTCAGAACTCCAGAGGAGGCAGAGGCAGGAGGATCTCCATGAGTTCCAGGACAGCCTGTCTACATAGCGAGTTCCAGGATAGCCAGGGTCATACAGTGAGACCCTGTCTCAAAGAAACATTGCAAAAATAGCAGTAACACATATGAACAATATTAATGGCTCTATAGAGTACAGACAGATTCTAGATCGGAATTTGGAGGCAGAGCCAAAAAAATATACCTTGTGGTAGGCTACTTGGAGTTAAGGAAAAGGAAGTATCCAGGGATATCCTAGGTATATTACTTTCCTTGAGCTACCTAAACTATTACTTACTGAGTAGCTGTAATTATTAGTTTGGGACATTTAATAAAATACCACAGACTGATGGACTTAAACAACAGTAATGTGCTTTCTTGTGCTGCTAAATGCTAGAATTCCATGGTCACAGTGTCCACAAACATCTTTCCTGATTAGAGTTTGTATCCAGCACCAAGTTTCTATACCAATATGGCTTTCTTCTGTGCACACCCTAATTACTGCATTAAGGCCCCTTTCTTCTGAGATCGCCTAACATAATTACCTCCTCAAAGATCCCGTTACAAATGCAGTAACATTGGAAGTTGAAACTCACAATTTAGCCCATGGCTTTGTGCAAGAGGAAGGTGTTGTGTTGCAGGTCTAGAGGCTAGCCTTACATGGAGCTTCCTCCCATCACGTTGGTTGTTCTGAGTGTGCAGGGGATGCTCCACCCTATGCTTCTTCCCACAGCTCCTAAGTCTCGGTCTGTGTGCTATTCAGAATATGCTGAGAAAAACAACATGATTTCCTATGCAAAATGGGAATGCCCATCATATTTACATTGTCAATGCTATAGCATCAGGAATAGTGATGTAAAGAAGCCACGGGACATAGAACATGAAAAGACAGATTAATACGGTACTATATAGCAAAACCTCAGGACACTCGCTCATACACACGCACACACACACACACGTACACACACATTTTCTTTGCTTTATAAGATTAATTTTATTATGTAGGTATGTATGCATATATGTATCTGTGTGTGTGTATGTGTGTGAGAGAGAGAGATAAAGAGGGAGAGACAGAGACAGAGAGAGTGACAGACAGAGACAGAGACAGAGGCAGAGAGAGAATACGCATACAGGTATGAGAGGAAACCAGAAAATGTCACGATTCCCTCGAGCTGGAGTTAGAGGCAATCTGGATGATAGGAACTGAATTTGTTCCATTTTCTGTTGATAACAACTATCACCAAACACATAAGTTGCTAAGAAAACAATCTGATTTAGGCTCACATTTTTTATGCAAAGGTGAGGAAATGAGTACTGAGCTTGCAGGCAGTCTCAAGGCAGTGAACAGTTGACTTGGGAAGAGGTGCGGAGTGGTCACACTTGACCATATTCACACTCTGAGTAATATACGATCATAATACTCCCCAACAGTTTAAACCTTAATAAGCTCATCAATTTCTAATCACCTCAAAAAGTCACCAAAACAATATATTCAGATTAGGCTTCTACTTTTATGCTTCACAATTGGGAATGCATTTCAACAGAATGAAGCCTTGCTTGCTGTAAAAATCGTATTGGCTCCATAGCAACTTCTGTCCAAGATTTCATGAATCTGCTGTAGGTCCTCAGGCATTCCTCTGTGGGTAAGGGAGGAGTGCTGTAGGGATATAGAGGCCTGATTTTCAAATAAGGCCGGATACTGACATACTTGGGCCCAGTAATTACACAAGAATGTCGTCAAGATACTTTTAAACCACAAAACTACATTTGTAGTTAATGTAACTGGAAAGATGGCAGTTATATCTGTGGAAACAGGCAGGATAATGGCAGGTGGTAAAATTTTCTTCCATACAAGTTACAAGTGAAAGGCCAGTCAGGCATCTATGTTTTAGGGTAAAATGTAAATAGCTACAAGTAATAATTTATATTAGGCAAAGAGGTATGTGTGTGTGTTTATGTCTGTGTGTGTGTGTGTGTGTGTTACAGAGAGAGAGGGGAGAGAGAGAGAGAGAGAGAGAGAGAGAGAGAGAGAGAGAGAGAGAGAGAGAGAGAGATCACCTCAGGTATAAAAGGATATACATTAAAACTAAATTCTGACTCCTATTCCCTTCAATGTTGAGAAGAACATCGGAGCCTTTGGAGACTTGGAGACTTGGGATACTTTTGGCTGTTCATCGCTCTGCTTCGAGATACTCCTAGAGATGACCACTTGAGGGAATGCTTTGGGGCTGTGGGCTCCAGCTGAGGCTCCAGGTTCCGGGTGCTCCAGTATCCAGCAGAAGAAATCCTGCTGATTACTCCAGGAGAAATGTTCCTCGAAATTCATCTTCTTAAGGTATTGTACTCTTTAATCTTCTTTTCCTATTGTTTAGGTTAGTCAAGTTATCAATGAGGTACTGTCAGTTAATAAATTCATAATAAGATATATTTGCTAAGAGAATTGAGCCTACAAGTGGTGCCCAATGTGCTTTGGACATCATGGGTAACTTAACTTCTAATGTTGTGGAGGAAGATAGTGGTTTCCAGGAGACAGTAATGCTTTTTCAGGGTGTTGTCAAAATCACAGCTGCTGTTACAAAGTCCTTTTCTGCCTTACAGTCATACAGAATATTTTGGTTTTTTCTTGGTCTTTTTTACTGTATAACATATTTAAAAAGATCGGAAGAAAGACTGATAAGATGCAAAAACCTAAAGGATCAGTAAATTTTATCCTTCTGGAAAAGATGGCAGAGTTGGCAGTACAACTAGAAAATTTGAAGGTAGAGGTTGAAGCAAATAGAAAACAAATTGCGCCATTGATAAAGGAGAAAAACCTGGTAACTGAGCGCATGAGTGTTTCCCACAATTGCCTCCCCACAATGCTCCATGGACCAGGTGGTCAGAACACCAACATGTGGAAGGGGGCAGAGAGAAACTGGAAGCTGGAAAGGCTGTAAAAAAAAAAAAAAAAACTACAGGAATGAGAGAGCAGAAGAACAAAAGGGTCTTTGGAGAAAAATGGTCCCATAGAGGATCCCCGCCCCCCAGAGTCACACCATCACCATCAGCTTTTCCAGTTACTGTAAGACACATGCCTGCTCAGAATGGTGCTGAGGGTTATGATGAGATGACATGGAGCCCACTAGATATGTTAGATTTAAAACAGGTTAAGGAATCTGACGTCAGGTATGGACTACATTCCGCTTTCATCAAAGAAATGCTGAACAACTGGGCCACACAGCATAGACTTGTCCCACAAGATTGGAAAAGTTTGGTTTCAGTGGTCTATGAGGTGACACAACAACTGCCGTGGTTATCATGGTGGTGAAGGGAGGCAGAGAGAATAGAACAATAGGAGGAGGGAGACAAATGTTAGTACAGAGCCATTACTTGGTGAAGGCTGATATGCTGACTTAAGACAACAAGTTCAATATGATGATACAGGAACCTGGTAAGATAACCGTTCCCTTTACAAAGATATTTCAAGGGACTGGGGAAGCCTTCACAGAAGTTTTGCAGAGATTTGGATCAGCACTAGATAGAGCAATAGCAGATGCTGACACCAAACAGCCGTTGAAACTCACTATGGCACATGAGAATGCTAACACAGAATGTAAGAGGGCGATCAGACCCTTAAAGGAAAGAGGAGCTCCATTAGATGAGTGGGTAAGAGAAACAGTTAATATTAGCTTTCCAGAACATCAAAACAATATGTTAGGTCAAGCTGTGGCCAGAGGTCCAAGATATCATAGCACGCAGTGCTTTAAGTTTGACAGACTTGGTCATGTACAAGGAAACTGTAAGGTTGAAAGTTCCAGAACTCAGAATAACAGGTGCACTCAATTTGGAGTAAATGATCCTGGTAAGGCAGAAGAAGGAGCATCTGGCCATGAGGATTATGAGGTGCCAAGACTTCCAGGGTATTGTAGCCAATGTGGGAAAGAAAAAACATTGGGCTAGAGATTGTAAATCCAAAAGAGATGTGCAAGGTAATATCTTACTGGTGGGGAATGGCAGGACGGGCCCATCAGCTTGGGGCCCCATCACCAACAATACAAGGAAAACTCCTCCAGCTAGTCCAGAAGTAACGGACTTACAGGAAAATGGGAATTTGGTATTAGTGATCTAATACATGCAGTGCAGCCTTGGATTTGGCCTCAGATATATCTATTACATTATTTCCACAGGTTGCAAACTGATTACTGGTGTTTATGGCGCTTTGCCTTTAGGGACAGTAGGAATGGTTCTAGGAGGAAGTAGATTGACTTCTCATCGTCTTATTGTACATGTGGGTATTACAGATGGGGATTGTAAATAGGAAATAAAAACCATGGCATGTGTAAGGAAGAAGATGTGAATTAATGCAGGGGGTAGAATTGCTCAGCTATTACTGTTTCCCTACATTAAGGGCAAAACCACTCCAGTAGAATGAACAGGTGCGTTCAGAAGTACAGGAAAAAGTGTTTTCTGGCAAACAATGGTTAATGATCAGAGACCTAAATTAATAATACAAATGAATGGTGTTGGATTACAAGGTTTGGTGGATACTGACGCAGACATCTTGCTTATTTCAAACAAGTACTGGAATCCAATTTGGCCACTTCAGAAGGTTTATACAGAAATTATAGGGATTACTAAATTATCTCAAATACAACAAAGTGTATGGTGGTTTAAGTGTGTGGGACCAGAAGGGCAGACAGGGAAGCTGAGACCCTACGTGGCTGACATACCCATAACTCTATGGGGAACGGATCTCTTACAACAATGGGGTACTCTGATGAATACTCCTGCAATCACAGCAATAAACGACGATGAAGCTAGGGGTGAAATGGCGCATGCTTTTGGGGAAGTTATTAAAATGAATAATCAGGAGCAACTGCAAGCTATGCCCATTGTCCAAACTGAGACAGGTATTGACTTTCCAAATTCATAAGAGGGGCCACTGATGATACACCAACAGCCTTGCCCCTAAAATGGATCTCAAACAGCCCTGTGTGGCAAGATCAGTGGCCTTTAACAAAAGAAAAATTGCAGGCGCTTCATCATTTAGTACAAGAGCAACTGGAGGCTCAGCATATAGAAGAGTCTACTAGCCCTTGCAATTCCCCTGTGTTTGTGGTAAAAAAAGAAGTCAGGCAGCTGGAGGATGATAACAGATTTGAGAGCAGTAAATAAGGTAATCCAACCAATGGGTCAATTACAGCCTAGAATTCCTTTACCTTCCCTGTTACCTAAGTCTTGCCCTGTAATAGTAATCAATTTAGAAGACTGGTTTTTTTTTTTTGTTTGTTTGTTTGTTTTATGATACCTTTGCATGAGAAGGATAGGGAAAGGTTTGCTTTCTCAGTACCAACACTGAACAGTTGTGGTCCAATGTCGAGATATCATTGGATGGTGCTCCCACAAGGAATGTTGAATAGCCCTATGTTATGCCAAATTTTCATTCAAAGGCCATTAGAAATACTTCATAAGCAGTTTTCTCCGTCTATCATTTACCATTACATGGATGATATTCTGTTGGCTGATTCTGATTCAGAGAATTTAGAAAAAATGTTTAAAGAAGTACAAAGCATTCTGCCATGCTGAGGATTACAAATTGCTGTGCAAAAAAAAAAAAAAATACAAAGAGGAGATTCAATTACCTATTTAAGCTATAACTGAACAAAATATTAGACCCCAAAAGGTACAGATCCATAGAGATCAGTTGCAAACACTAAATGATTTTCAAAAAGTAATGGGAGACACTAACTGGTTAAGGCCTACAATTGAACAAGCTACCTGTGAGTTAAGTAACTTATTTCAAACGTTACAAGGGGGTTCAGATTTAAACAGTCCAAAGTGTCTAACAGCTGCTGTGGAAAAGTAGTTAACGTTGGTAGAGCAAAAACTGCAAAAGGCATATGTGGATAGAATTGATCTGAAACTTGGTTGCATCCTGGTTATTTTGCCTTTAAAACATTCTCCTTCTGGGCTCCTTATGCAAAGATAAGATAAAATTATGGAAAAGGTTTTTCTAGCAAATAAACAAAGTAAGAAGTTGAAAATGTATATCAAAAAAAATTCTGACTCTCACACGAACTCTGGTGCCCCTTTTCTGACCACGTCCCCTGGATGGGGAGGCCTGGTGGCACTCAGAGGAAGGATAGCAAGTTACCAAGAAGAGACTCGATATTCTAAGAGCATATATAGGGGGAGGAGGTCTCCCTCAATCACAGACATAGGGGAGGGGAGAAGGAGGGAAGTGGGAGGGAGGGAGGAATGGGAGGAAACAGAGGAAGGGCTAACAATCGAGATGTAATATGAATAAAATAATAAAATGGAAAAAATTCTGAGTTGATTACAAATGGAAGAATAAGATTGTGTCAACTATCAGGGACAGACACAGTGGAAATTGTGGTGCCTTTACTAGTTCAGAAATCATGTCACCATGGGTGATTAATGAAGATTGGCAAAGATCTTGTATAACTATTTGGGAGAAATTAATAACAAATACCTGAAAAGAAAACCTATACAATTTATAAAGAAAACAATTGGATTCTTCCAAGTATTGTAAAGAGGACACCAATATCAGAGGCACCCACCTTCTACATGGATGCAAATAAGATGGGTATGGCTGGTTATAAGTCTGATAAAAAGACTAAGGTGATCAAAAGTCCATTTATTTCCATCCAAAAATCAGAATTACATGCAAACTTTATGGTACTGTTAGATTTTCTTGAATCTCTTAATATAATCACTGACTTTCAGTATGCAATAAGAGTCATTCTGCATATAGAAACTGCTGAATTTACTCCTGATAACTCCAAATTGACTCCATTATTTATAGAACTGCAACAGGTCATCTGAAGTAGAAACTATCCCTTGTATATTACTCATATTCAATCCCATACAAGTTTACCAGGTCCACTGGCACAAGGAAATGAGGAAATTGTCCAATTATTAATAGGGAATGTGCTTGAAGCCTCAAAATCTCATGAGAAACATTGTGTTAACGGTAAGGGTTTGAAGAAAAGGTTCCCGATGACTTGGCAACAAGCCAGAGAAATAATTAATAGGTGTCCTACGTGTTTGTTGTATAATCAATGCCCTTTACCTGCTGGAGTTAACCCTAGGGGTACAAAAAGGAATAAAATCTGGCAGAAGGATGTGTTTCATTTTGCAGAATTTGGAAAACTAAAATATGTACATCATACTATCCAGACCTATTTAGGATTTAGATGGGCAACTGCCCTAAGTTTTTAAAAGGCTGATTGTGTAATTACTCATTGATTGGAAATGATGGCAATTATGGGAATACCTGCACAAATAAAAACTGATAATTCTCCTGCATATGTGTACCTTAAGATGAAGAAATTCTTTATATGTTATAATATTAAGCAATTACTCATATGCCACACAATCCAACAGGGCAGGCAGTTGTTGAAAGAGCTAATCATTCTTTAAAAGAGATGCTTATTAAACAAAAAGGAAGGGTAAAGAACTCCAGGGAGAGATTAAATAATGCTTTGTTGACTTTCTGAATGTTGGTGAAGGGACAACAGCAGCTGAAAGACATTGGGTTATTGAAAAAAACTGAGGAATTAAGACAACCAATTTACTATAACGATTTATTGAGCATGGACTGGAAACCTGCAAAAGTTTTGAGGTGGGGCCAGGGTTATGTCTATATTTCTACAGGGAGTGAAAAAATATGGTTGCAGACAAAACTCATAAAGATTAGATGTGACCAGGAAATACCTCTTAGTACATAATACATGAATGCATTAATATAGCAATGGAATAATAATGGATACCTGATCCTTATGAAATTCTTTCTTACAGCTTGGATATTACAGCTCACACAGATGTATAACATTGATGGTTTATACCTGCTCAAAAATAGGGCAGACGTTTATCTTTAATTTGTACATCTTGAATATTCCGTGTGTGTGTGTGTGTGTGTGTGTGCGTGTGTACTTATACTAACACTTGTGAAAGTTTACTTATTTTCAGAGCAAAAAACTGATAATTATGGAGACAAAGCAGGTAGCCCAAGTGATTCAACATCAAAGACTGCTTCAGCTACTATTTCCTCAAGAAACTGCATGCCTATCAACTTTAAAAAGGGCTAGCCCCAAGGATCGATCCAAAATAGACTGGATAAAACAGATACCGCTAGCTTTTGCAGTGCTTGGCCAATATCTTATTTTTCTAAGGGTACCCAAAAGATGTTTTCCCCCAAACAGCAAAAAGTAATTTTAAGAGAACGATGTCCCCATTCCCAATATGTGGGGTGGTGGTTTTTGGTGGGTTATCAATGTTCATTTTTGTCTAGGGGGGTTACTTATAAGTTAATAAAAGTTTCATTTAAGGATTTCTTCTATCATTCTTTCTCTCTTATTTTTCTATCTTATCTAACATTAGGGAATAAAGGATGAAGAGGGGCCAATATTAGGAAAGAATATAAGGTAGGGTATAGATTTATAGAATAAAAAGTAGATTATTGAATCTGCTGGCCTCAAATAATTTATATTGGTATTCAGATATTTCATATTGGTATTGTAGATTGACAGGAATTTAAGTTTTTTCTTTTTCAACATTTGCTTTACGTATTGTATATGGTATGTTAATGGAAACTTAAATTGTATATTGTACACTGGTAGACACTTAAGATCATTTTGCTTGACATTTATGTAATATATTATACATGTACAACTTATTTGAACAGGTGAAAAATAACTGTTATAACTTGCTCAGTATGGTCAGAGATAGAAATTGTTAGTTGGTCACTTATAAATCTGACTAGATAATAAATTATTTAATTATAGAATAAGCTTTATTAAGTTTTTTGTATATGTTTCTAAAGGAATAGATTGATGGTGGATAGAATAGATAGATAGATGGTCTTCAAACACTTCAGAGATCCACAGAAAATGGCATTTAATAATAAAGGGCTTTTATGACAAAGAGACACATCTGTTCCTGGCAGCACCTCGAGTCTAATCATGCAGCCATCAAGAAAAGATAGAGGCAGATAGTCACTGGTCTGAGGAACTTTGCTTATCTCTACTGCTGATGAAAGAATGACCATCCACTATGATCAAGCCAGATACTGAGAAATTAGCTGCCCAGCATTGCAGGGATTACGTGGGCCAGTCTTTCAGGATTCCTGCTTCAGAGCAGTCTGTAAGATGCTTTGGGCTGGCTAGCTGAAGGCGGGACGCCCCGAGGATGGAGAGAAATTTGTGACAGTCCAGATGCAGTCTTTAAGATGCCTTGGGCTGGCTGGCTGAAGGCTGGGATGCCCCAACAATGGAGAGGAACTTGTGACTGTCCAGACACTCAGCTCTCTGTCCTGTCAATATTTTTGGAAGTTGGTTGCCTGCACTTCCTTCATATTAAACAGTTTTTCCTTCTGGAATCTCTTATGGGGTTGAAGACTAGATAGTCACAGTAGTAATATAAGTTTAGCTTGAAAAAAATTTAGATATTAGGATAAGAATCAGAAGCATAGGATAGATAGTTGAATGATTTCTTAAAAATTTTAACTACAAACGGACTGACTGCTCCTTGTAAATGTGACTTACTGGATAATTCTTATTTTGTTGTATATAGTTTATTTTATTTAATAGAAAGGGGGAGGTGAAGGAGAGATAAACATGTTTTTGTTTAGATCACAAGTCGGGGATGAGATAAAGACTTGTGAGAGAGCAGGTGATGTTTATCCCTTTAGAAGTTGAACCACCATGTGGGGGAGATTGGTTATTAACCAGCTGAAAAGCACACTTGAACAAATTCTGAGAGAAGGTATAAATGTGAGCCAAAAACAAGAGGTGGGGCCTTTGGAGACTTGGGGATAGTTTTGGCTGTTCATCCCTGTGCCTCAAGATGCTCCTAGAGAGAACCGCTGGAGGGAAGGCTTCGGGGCTCTGGGCTCCATTTGAGGCTCTGGGTTCTGGTTGCTCCAGGTTCCTTCAGAAGAAATCCTACTGATTATGCCAGGATAATCGTTCCTCAGAACTGATATCCATATGGTTTCATTATTGTATTCTTTAATCTTCTTTTCCTATTGTTTAGGTTAGTTGGGTTATCAGTGAAGTACTCTCGGTTAATAAGTTTGTATTAAAATGTATTTGCTAAGAAAATTGAGCCTACAGGGAAGAATCAGGCAGATATCTTGGTGAGTGGGAGAAGAACATATAGTGACTAGAGGAGGGAACCAAGGGAGAAGACCCAATTGGATCAGGAAAATAGAAGGAAAGATGCGAGCAACTAGGAGGGTCAGGTCTCCCAGCATGCTCATCCTTTCACAGGATCAGTGCTTGCTCTATGCCTTCATAGGAGCAGGGGTGGGGTGGGGGCCGAGGGGAGGAGCTGAAGTTTGATTTAGAGATGAACAACATGTGTTTTTTTCGCCTGTTCCTTGTTTTTAGGATCCTGGAGAGCTTCAGAGAGCAGATGAAGTCCCTGCTGTCAGCCAACTGTCTTAACCTTACCTTGTAAACCTGGGAGTCAACAAAGGGATTCATAGATGGTCCATGTAAAAAGTCAAAGTACTCTCTTGGTTCTCCACCCTAAATCCCAGATGGACATGGCTGGCTGGACACTGGCCATTGGCAGGTGACACATATGGAATAGAAAATTAGCACTAAACCAGAAAACCACACCACCTTTCTCAAGGAATTTACTCTGTACGAGTACCCTACACAGGCTTGCCTAGCAGATAGCATACCCAATGCCTCAGGTTTAAATCATCCCATGATACCAGCTCTCTCCGAAAACCTAGAGGTTATTTCCTTGCTGAAGTCATACCCCACTCTCAGTCAAATGAATTTCCAGCTCCTTTTCCACCTATCTTCCCCACAGGCTGGAACTTGGATTACACAAACACTTGAATTCACTATTCTGAATACTGCAAATTGCCTGTCCCATCTGCTGACCTCTGCCTCTCTGTATTTGACATGTTTTGATTCTGTAGGGTTGTGGGTTTTGTTTCATCACCAAGGTGACTATGAGGTTAATTACCCTTTGACTTTTGGGGTCAAGGTCCCCATCTGGGCAGGAAACATCAATGACTCCAGAAGTTTCACCCATTCACCACCCACATGTCTCTGCAGTGTCAGGACTTGTGTGTGCCATGGAGGAATGTCCAGAAGCTAACTGGAGCCACCAGTTTGTTGGTAGTGTATTGAGCCGTCTCATCCACCAAGCTTCATTAGCTCCCCGGTTTCATCAGACTGCAGCTATGCCAGGGGCCAGATCTCTACTGGTAGGAGGGTCTCACTCCAAGGATGAAGCCTGAACCCCTTTACTGGTTAAGGTTCACAAGCTTAGGATGAGTTTACACTTGATCCAGAAAGACTGAGCAGAGGTGGAATTATGTCTTGCCTGATCCTCTCAGCTTCTGTGAAGGGCTACCAGGCAGTCTTTATTTCTCACATGCTCATGTCTCAAGCAACTGGTTTTCTGTGGGCAACATTTTCCTAGTGCTGACTAAGCACCAGGGTCACAAAACATTCCCCTTGAATATTTGTGGAAAGCCAGTTGAGTTGTGCAAGTTTCTGAGTTCTGGGAGTTCTGGGAACATCTAAGACCTGAGCCAACCTCTACCCATCATGGGAACAGTTTAAAAGAGCACTGATGCACATATGGCAGGTGCTGAATGAAGTCAAGAATGCTCTAGGAGAACCAGGGGCACTTCCCACCTGGGGCCCTTCCCACCGGGGGCCCTTCCCACCGGGGGGCCTTCCCACCTGGGGTCCTTTACTCATGGAGCCCTTCCCACCTGGGGCTCTTTCCACCTGGAGCTCTTCCTATCTGGGGCCCTTTCTACCTGGGGCCCTTCCCACCTGGGGCCCTTCCCACGTGGAGCCCTTTGCACTTGCATTGTGGGCAAAGATGCAGAGACAAAAGGGAAGGACTTTGTGCTGCTTATGAGATTGGGGATGCATGAGGGCAGAAAGTTGCAGAACCTTTGTATCACACCCTGTGGATCACCAAAGCTGAAGGCAGAGTGCATGCTGGGAGGAAAGAAACAACTACAGAGGGAAGGAAAAGATAGGACCAATAAGGGAACTGGGATTGCATTGCATAACAATAGATGATCATGCAGCAGAGCCTTGCTTACTGTTCCTGCTGAAAGGCCCAATCATTCAGCATCCCCTGTGGCATAGTCAATCCAAACCTAGCTCTGAATCTGAGGGTTGTTTTTTTAATTTGGTGTTTGAGAATGAATAAAATGTATTTGGATCAATCTGTCCTTCTCCCTCCCCTCTAACTCCACACATTACTTTTCCTACCACCACTCTCTGCCCACTGGATCTCTTCAGTGCAGCCAGTATGTGCATGGCTGTGGAGTCATTCACTGGGACACAGACAGCCTATGAAAGAGTCTAAGTTTCCAGAAAATCAACCCTCTCTCTCCTTCTCCCAGCAGCCATCTGTTGTCATTGGTGAATAGTGCTTGAGGTTAAAGTCTTGGGGCCACTCCATGTAATTTGGGTGGCAAGAGTAGTTCTAGGTCAGTTAGTGCAAGGTGAGGCTTCTGGCCACACACATTAATCCTTCATCAGGCGACCAGGCTCTTGCTTCAGTTAGTCAGAAGTCAAGTGCCAGAGAGCCTGAGGTGAGGGTTATCAGTGGGGTCTATCAGACTGTCCTCTGACAGAGTTAGAATCCCAGCAGATAACAGGAGTGAGGGGCTCCCTGGGAGTGCATCAGGGGCTCAGGAGCAAGGCTTCAGATGGCTTGAGATCACAGTGGGTGGGACAGTTATTAACATGGAACATGTCTCCAGCCCAGTCAGGATGAACAGTACCCACAGGCTACAACATGTCAAGGCTACTTTCCCCTTCATTGTTTTCAAGATACACTTCAAAACATTGCTCAATACGTAGCCCTGGCTATTAGCTGCTACTGTGGCGTGAAAAGATGTGGAGGAAGGGTGTGGACTGAAGCTGATAGTCTTAAGAATGCTCTTCCTTTTTTATTATAAAATGCATTTGGGACTAAGACTCTTTATAGATGTTGGATGCCACAGAAAACTCATGGATATGCAGCTATAAATCTGTGTATATATAATATTCCATTATATAGAAGCCAAGGCTTGTCCTTTCTATGTGGAAATGAGCAAGTGTAGAAGTTAAAGTGAACATGTCTGGAAGCTCTTGTGAATTTCATCATTTCCCCTCCATGAGCTACACTGAGATATAAATCCCAAGCTCTCCCTGGTGGGTGAATTGAACTTGGCCTCATGTTGAAAAGGTAAACAAATTCAAACTGACTCTATCACCCCATGTCTCCTCACTGGGTTATAGTGAGGTGCTTTCAGCTTGTGGCCACTTTATTGACATTGTTGCTGGAGTGGAGAAACACATGAGCGGGTACAGAGCCACCTGCTTTGAATCTTAGAGCTAATGACTACTGTGTTGAGGATGGAGAAGGAAGGATAGGGCCCAGGGCCTCCTTCCCAGGATCTCCAATGGAGAAGGTTTTGCAGCTGTTCTGTGGTATGGAAGAGAAGGACATAGCTCCTGGGCTGCAGCTGTTGACTCCTGTGCTCACAATCTCTGGAGAACTTCTCTGTGCCTCTACTTACCCTCAGCTGGTAGGAGTTGAGCATATGCAGGAAGGGAAACAACTAAATCAGGAAACTCTGGTGAGTGTCAGCATTTGACAAACTACCTGACAGAGTGAGTGTAACTGTGCTCAGCAATTGCAGGGCTGCTCAAGAAGGTTATCTCCATGAACAGCCACATTCTAAGTAGTGGGTGGAAGTAGTCATGCCCACAGGTAGCCTCAGGCCTCCTGGAATTCCCATGCATCCCTAAGAAGTGCTCAAGCTTACCACTGCCCTTAGCAGTCCTGTGCTTTTTGAGGAAAGTGTTCTGCTCCCCAATGGCATATTCTCCAGCTGAAGACCAGATTGCTAAAACAACTTTGCAAATGCAGAGCTTAAGCTGTGATTCTGAGAACTATGGACACTGTCCAGTAAATTAGAGTGAACTCCAAAGTCACACTGGGACCAGGGTGCTTGAGTAGCTATCAAAAGCCCACATGCCACCACCATCCTTCTGCTGCCCTCAGGACCATACCTCTTTAAGACCTCATCTCCAAATGGGGTGATTTCTGGTAGAGCTATCCATGCCCCTGGCCCCCTCCCACTCCTACCACTCTTGATATAGTGGCTAAATGTTCTTGGTACAGGACCAAGAAGCAAAATCACCTTTGTGGCCACAATGCTGGGGAGATGATCCCTGAACTGTACTGGTCAGCCAGTCTAGCCTGCTTGTGAGCTCCAGGTGCAGTGGTAGACACTTTCTTTAAAAGTAAGATGGGGATAACACACACACACAAACACACACACACCCACACCCCCCCCCACACACACATACACACACACTTACCAAAAAGGCTGTAGGTAGGAAAGGGGTGCCTATATTCATAGCCACACAGGAGGGTAGCAGCCATTGGACTTTGTAAGTGTAGAAAACAGGCCAATGTTCTAGGAACAGGTACTGCATGAAATGTTTCTCTCTAGATTATAGTCTCTTCATCAGGACATAAGTGTGGGTCTACCAAGTCAGTAATATTCCTAGGATCTCAAAGTCAGCCTCACAGACACAAGGCTTGTAGTAAAATATAGTGTTTATTAAGCAAAGACATACCTTTTTTGAACACATATTACTTCTCAAGTTGGTTGTCCAGAATATAGGTTACAAAGTGGCATAGGACCACAGACGAGATATATGAATACATCAAGATTAAGGCCCGAGATTTGGGGGAAAGGGCATGATGGAACAATATTTTCCTGCATTTCAAACCTCTGTGGCATTTTTTATTTTGGCAAAAACATTAGTACCCTAGAATTCTGCCCATTGAAGGCAGCTTGCCCCAGCAAAAGCACAGATGTATATACGTATACTTGAAAAAGTGTGGGGCAAGCAGATGGAGATGAATAGTGGTTATCACACACTAATCTGGATGTAACAGTTTGCTTTTGCATCTTACTTTCCAATAAACTCATTATACTTAAGAAACAACTAAAAACTAAATTTGTGAGTAAAGAAAATAACCCACCCACCCTCTCCCATCAAGGGACTCTTGTATGTCCCTTTCCCACATAGACCATGGACTTAGGTCTTCGGCCTCATCTTCCCCTTAGGGGTGAGGATTGATGGTGTTCTCTTCAGTCAGAAAATATGCAGAATTATTTTGACCAGGTTGTCCATTCTCTCTCAGATCATCAGAAGAGGCTTGCTGAAAAAAAAAAAAAAAAAAAAAAAAAAAAAAAAAAGCAAGGAGATTGGTAAATGGAGATATTCTGTGGTGATAGGAGTATTCCTTTATTTCAAGCCAGTGAGCCATTGACAAGTGTCTTTGCATTATCGGTTTACAAGGTACTAGCAGAGGGGAGGGAGGAAGGGAGGGACGGAGCGGGGGGAGAGAGAGAGACAGAGACAGAGACACACACACAGACAGAGACAGTGACAGAGAGACAGAGACAGAGAGAGACAGAGGCAGAAACAGAGAGCTTGGAGAGTTAGGATTCCTGTAGTATTCTTCCTTCCAGATGCCTGTTGGCTTAATGGCAGTCCTGAGAACTCAAAACTTCCTTTTAATCTGCAGCATCTGTGTCTATCCCTCCACTCCCCAGCTTTTGTGAAGTCCGGCCTAGCCAAAGTCTCACCTGTACCCTTGTATTTAAGTCATTTCCACATTTACACAGTGGAAGTAAAGGTGTCAGCTCCCATAGGAAGTGGAGGAGGACAAGCACAAAGGCAGTGCTACAGATATCAGTTGTAGAACTCTTTTTTGACTCTATTTTGAAGTGATACAGGACCCAGTAAGTGGAACCAAAGGGGCTGAATGAGGAAAATAGATTCAGGAGGAGTTGGGCTTCAAACAGACAGCTGAAGAGCGGGGCAGGAGTGAGCAGAAAGGAAGGAGCCCAGTCAGAGTCATATGTCCTCAGGATGAAGCTCTTGCTCTTCCTACTCTACCTCTTTCCCAATGAGCTATCTGAAACCCTACGTTCACTGCCGGGACTATCAGATCAATTTTGTGACAACTCCGATTCTTAAAGTCCCAGTCAAGGATGTCATTGTCTTGGTAATGGGCACGAAAAGGGCTACCTTTGGAGTCTACTTTGCTAGTGAGCCCGTCAGACCATTTGCCCATTTTGATCTCGGTATGAGATCATAGGGACCCAATTTCTGGTGACACAGATGGTTCACTTGGTCAAGGCATGTATATGAAAATATTACACATTTAGTTATCTAGAATTTCTAAACATTTAAAATGAAAATACGTTTGATGTGTTGCTTCTTTGCCAGATTGAATGTTTTTGCTCCTTATAAGGCTAGCTGGGACTTTACATGAAGAGCTAAATCTGCTGGGTTACTTTTATCAGGGCCAGTTTTTAGTCTGTAAGTGTAGCCCTAAGTGTCTGCCCTGTCTGACATAAAGCAACTCCATAGATAAATGCCAAGCACACTCATTCAGCAAAGGGAATTTTAAGGAACTATTTCAATATGATGAGACATACCCAAGGTAGGTTCTAGACAGTATTGCAGTATTGCAAAATGGATAATCTCAGTAAGGAATCTGGATTCAGTGTTGAGTTTGGCACTAAAAGTGAGGTGTGGCTGGGGAAGACTGAAAGTCAGATTGTATTTAAGAACCATTTATGCAGCTCAGTCATACAAGGATTCTTGTAGTTGTTACTACTGCAATAAAACCCAGTGGTTTTACTCAGCAGTGAGTTCTACCATCACACATGTAACTTCCTTCAAATTGATAATGCTTTCAACTCTGCATTTCAAATGCAGAGCATATTGCTGGGGCATTCTCCTTATGAAGAAGAGTCCCAGATCAAAAGAAAAAAGCTATAGGGCATTTCAACTCTATCATACAGATTCCCTCTTAGACTGTAGAACCACAAGTTCACCTATACTAAACAACGTTGGTCTGTAATGTGGCCCATGGCATTATTTCATAATTGCATGAAATTTCCTGAGTCCCCCAGGCCAGTTATTTTTGATTTATGACTTTCAGATGATTGAGAAGCACCTACTTGTGACCGTATTGGTGGGTCCTGTGGCCTGGTCGATGAGTCCTGTGATGCCGCTGGTGGGTAACCAGCTGTTGCCAATGGGCGATGTTGCACTGTCAAAGGCTGACTTGGCACTGTCATTGTTTGATGTGACCTTGTTGATGGGTGAGGCCGAAGTAGAGTACAATCAACAGAATTCTCTGAAAGTCTGTAAGAAATTTGGAGCTGTTACACAGGTCAAAGAATGATGATGGCTCGTGTGGAGTTCTCCATGTTACCTGTAAAAGCTCATCCAGGTTTATGTTATTGGCTACTCACAGCAAGTAGCAAACATCTTACATCTACTTCCCTGGTTTTCATGTCCCATGCCTTCTTTCCAGAGAAGTTGAAGAATGGACATGAAACTCGGGAGTTAGTTAGGGTCAAAAACACTTCTCTACAAACACCCTGTGCAAAGAGTCTGAACTTGAGGAATAAAGCCAATTATTTCAAGGGTTAGATGGGAAGTCTCTGCATTTGAGGCTAAGCCTTCTGTGTGGAAGATCTTCCATTTTATCAATAGATCCTGAGACAGGCACTATACAGGCAGGAAGAAGGGAAAACGCAGTGGCCTCCACCCTTCTCCCCAGTCAGTCTGTCTCTTACCTATATGTCTGATTTTGTGCATGTTCAGAATTGTCATTTCCATAAGAATTAATGGGGCCTCTCCCCAGGTCATTAATAGCAGTCACCATCTACACAAAACCAACAGCATTAGTGTAAAAAATAATACAGGTATACCGTACATGAACTTATCGACATCTTAGGCTCTGGCTGCTCCTGTACCTGCTCTCCTGGCTGACATGCCCGATTTGCTTGTCCTTGTCCAGTTTGTGGTGGGTCATACAATCTGCGAAGCATCTCAATACTCTGGGCCAACTCATATATACATTGTTCTCGTTCTCTTTCCTGCAGGTATTGACGTGACAAAAACAAACATGATAGTAACTTTTTATAGACAATTGAAAGACTTTAATCCAGCCAACTGGCACTTAAGTGTAGCACAAAGAATTGAGAGCAAGGAGCTTTTAAAGGGAGAAAACAAAACCAACAAACAAACAAACACCCAACAGCTGCAAGGGGGAGCTAAGAAAAGCAGTTAGCTGGAGTTGAGAGTTGCATAAGCTGGCAGTTCAACAGAAGCCAAGATAAGCTAGTTGGGGCATCTTGACCTTAGGTTCCTAGAGTAGGATTGGGTAATTTATAAAAGTAACTTGATGTCTGAAAAAGCACCCCCCCAGAAATGAAATTTACATTTAAATGAATCTCAAACTAATGGAAGTCTGGTCTCTATATGCATACAGGGCTGTGGGGACTACTGACTGCTTTGGTAGCACACTAGTCACAGACATGCCTCTGAGTCATAGATTTCTGAACATCCAAAACACCTGCACAAGCAAGTGTATAGCATTTAGCCTGTATTGAGGTCTCCCTAGCATAGATATGTTCAATTCTCTGGAGCAACTCAACTGCAGCCTATGGGGTAGGCTGAGCTTGAATAAACAACGCCAATCAGACTTCCTATACAAATTAAATGTCCTTTCAGTTATACACTTAAACTTTCCATACCTCTTTTCCATCAAAGGTTCTGGTTATGGTCAAATCATAGACTTGTGCCCTTATTTGTAGGGTGTCGAGTAGGGCAACCCTTTGCCGCAAATGTGGGTGCTGGAATCGAAAAGATCTCATTGGTTGCATTTGTAAGGACACAAAATTACTTGCTGTTAGTTCATGCTGTTCCTTAATACACTAAACACATGTGAACATGGAAAAGGAGCACTCAGCAAGCCCACAGGGAACCTTAGATATCTAGAAGCTAAGATCTGGCTGGGCTCTCCTCAGCTCCTGTATACAGGCAGATTGAAGACCTGCTATTGATTGTTTTAAGAATTTAAGACTATATCTACACTGAGAGTTTAATTATTCATATAAATTTCCTCCTAAATAGTTCAAGGAAATTTCATGGTAATCCAAAGGTCCATATAAGGCAAGATGGCCTTTCAAAAACACGTCCTTGCATATATAACAGGATGAGAAGAAAAGGGGTGTGATTTGCCTTAGGGAACATCCAACCTGCCTGTTTTTAAGGGTTCAATAGATTTTCTTGTGTGTCTGAAAAGCTAGAGCATTAGAAACAGTGATATATGTTTTTGAAAAGTAAAGATCAGGCTTTCTATAAAGTAAACCTAAACAAACAGAGTGAATTTAAGCTTAACATTGTTAGAGGTTAAAAAAATGCACTTGAAAGACTTTGAGATTTACCTCAGTTACTCCAGAGGTTGACAGATCTATGCGCACTACGGGTTCCACCACTGCCACTGGGCGCACATGCTGTGTGGTTGTGTTTGGGATTGTTGAGGCTGTCTCTGCTGCCTTTTGATGTCCTTGGCCTTGGTCTACAACGGTTTCTAGGGTCTTATCATTTTTCTTGTCTTCGATGTCTTCTGTTATTTCACGGTAATATTCATATGATGAAGAGCTAGAAATTACAATCATTTCATCAATATTCTGTTCCTTAGAATTGGAGGTCTTTGCCTCTTCCAATGATTTATTCTCATGTTCATCACTGTGGCCTTCTTGTTCTGAGGAGCCTTTTTCTTCCCGACTATCATTTAAAAAGAACTCTGGAGGCACTTCTAATTCCATATTCACAGGTTTTACCAAGTTGTTTGAATCTGTCATAGACTCCTGTCCAGAATCTGAGGAAGGAAGCACAGGGGAGATTGTGACTAAAACAAAAAAAAGTGACATCATTACATCACAGGACATTGTGGTTTAATCTCATGTTTAAGGATGAGATACGCTTGGAGAGATGGCTCAGAAGATAAGAGCACTGTCTGCTCCTCCTGATGTCCTGAGTTCAATTCCCAGCAACCACATAGTGGCTCACACCCATCTGTACTGTAATTTGATGCCCTCTTCTGGGATGCAGGCATACATGCAGATAGAGCACTCATACATAAAATAAACAAATACAAATCTTAAAAAAAGAAGATGTGCCAGGTACTAGGAATCATTTTTTTGCTTCTTTTTTTAAAATTTTTTATTAATTTACCCTTGTTACATCTCAATGGTTATCCCATCCCTTGTATCCTCCCATTCTTCCCTCCCTCCCATTTTCCCCTTATTCCCCTCCCCTATGACTGTTCCTGAGGGGGATTTTCCCCTTACTCCCCTCCCTTATGACTGTGACTGAGGGGGGCCTCCTCCCCCTGTATATGCTCATAGGGTATCAAGTCTCTTCTTGGTAACCTGCTGTCCTTCCTCTGAGTGCCACCAGGTCTCCCCCTCCAGGGGACATGGTCAAATATGGGGCACCAGAGTTCGTGTGAAAGTCATACCCCACTTTCCACTCAAAAGGAATCATTTACAGGACAGTATTTTTAAAAATTCATTCGGATTTGAAACTTAATGACAAATATATCTGTATTTCTCTCTGCCCACCTCCCATTTTATACTGGTGCTTAAATCCAGCCCAGTTAATAGTAACCTTTCATGGCAACATCCTTTGGGCTCTACCTCATGATGTTGGGTGTCCTCTAAATAGTAAAGCTGAAATAAGTCACAAATGACTCTAAGTCTCACAGGCAGGAATTTACCCAAGCAAACTGAAAGTTCTACACAAAACCTCTGAAAAAATGTCTGTAGTAACATTATTCATAACTATCAAAAACTTGAAAGCAATCCAGATGTCCTTCTGCTGATGGAGGGATTAAAATTGGCAATATAGTCATAATGTGGAATAAATGAAAGCGATCCATTGTTTCCGGTGACATGAAATTTGCTAACTGTACATTTCTAAGAAGACAGAAGGAAAAGTCCTCACATTGGTAATAGGAATGAAACCAATGTTGTTTTGATTATGTAATGTGTGACATTAAGGGCATCACAATGAAATGGATAGATTTTTTTTTTTTTGCTTTTGTCCATTTTCCCGTGTATTGCTCTTTCGATTTAAATTATTTTATTTTTGTGACAACATCCATGAATCCCAGGATGGCCTTGAACTGATGGCATAGACAATGGCCATGAACCCCTGATCCTTCTGCCTCTCCTTTCTGAGTACTGCATTGAAATTTTTCTCTAAGTCCAAAATTATTTCAAAATGAAAAACATTTACAAAATATAAGCATCAGGATCAGGCAGAGTGACCCACCAGATACCTCCCAATTGCTCCATGC
This sequence comes from Acomys russatus, assembly GCF_903995435.1. Classification (NCBI taxonomy): domain Eukaryota; kingdom Metazoa; phylum Chordata; class Mammalia; order Rodentia; family Muridae; genus Acomys; species Acomys russatus. Next base: position 104,778,668 of record NC_067169.1, read on the forward strand.
AGCTTCAGGATGCACACTTCAGCACAATGCTATGGATACAAGCAAATTGCACTTCAATCATTCAGTTAGTTTTAGATTTTCAATTTTAGTCATTTTGGAAAATTCTAGTTTCCTGACACTTTCAGTGCTCAGAGCTTTGACTAAACTTTTCTGCTCTCAATCACTTCCAAATCATTTTTGCATCTTAATAGTACATTTGCAATTTTCTGGTTCCAAATGAAAAAATACATATCACTAAGCTGTAGCAAGCACTCCAGACGCTGCTAAATTTCAACATTTGTTGCCGGTTATCTGGCTGTGCTCCTCTGACTGGAAAGGCTAGCTGTGGGATCTTATAAGGATTTCTCCACAGCTGGTTTAACAATAATGAATATAATTCCACAGGACAACCCTACAAGGTAACTCCAGATAAGTAGGTTAAGTGCAATCACTGCTCATGTAAATGTTAGAAATAGTCACACACACACACACACACACACACACACACACCCCTTTGTGCTGTTTTCAAAGAACAACGTGGAATAGAGATCTGAAACTTACAGAAATAATGGAAGTGATGCTACTAAAACTATTTTAAAGTTAAACCTACATTTGAAACTGAGGAGAAAAGAAAGATTAACCATAATAAGTAAAAATGTCACAATATAAGTTATCTGCAATGAGATCCATGTCTCAAGTGTTGCAGTTTTTATACAGTGGTATAATTAGGACTTTGTTATAGAAACACATAAAAGGAGCAGCAGTATTTTGGAGAGATTAAGCACCTTCACTGCTACTTCCATTACATTTTCCAGGCAATGCACATGCCTATAATTCTGTCATCCCAGCACTCTGGTGTGGAGGTAAAAAACCCACTCTGACTTCTAGGACAGGATGAACTATACATAAAAAATTTGCGTCAAAACATCAACAAAACTAACAACAAAAACATGTTGTTGCACTAAGACACACTGTGTGGACATAAACAATAAAATGTTATATATGCAAAGACAGATCTATCACAATGTTTGCAGTATTAAAATCAAAAGCAAGTGAGTAATACAAATTGAACAGAAAAAAAGGAGAGTCTGCACATTTCTAACTGAGATTTCTAAAATGTGTAAGATCAGTGATTGCTTGAATCTATGAGAATATATTTACCTGTATTTCTCTGAATCATCATATCAAAGATTTACAGAAAATGAGCAAAGTTGGACATAACACCTGTGATTTCACAGCGTTATAAAAAGAACACTATTTTAAACCCCCTAACCACCTTGAAGGTCATATGATTTATTTCATCCACTTCCAAATAGCTCGTTGTACCTACTCGATATCAGGGGCGTAAAACCCGTGGAAGAAAGGCTTGTCCTCGTACCTGTGCTCTTTTTTTTTTTTTCTCTTTTTTTTTTATTAGTTTATTCTTGTTACATCTCAATGTTTATCCCATCCCTTGTATTCTCCCATTCCTCCCCCCCCCATTTTCCCATTATTCCCCTCCCCTATGACTGTTCCTGAGGGGCACTACGTCCCCCTATATATTCTCATAGGGTATCAAGTCTCTTCTTGGCTACTTGCTGTCCTTCCTCTGAGTGCCACCAGGTCTCCCCCTCCAGGGGACATGGTCAAATGTGAGGCACCAGACGTACCTGTGCTCTTGCTTGTAGTTGCACTTATGATTCTGCTTGTGCTCAACCGAGATGATGTCCTGGACTGAACTGTTGTTCCAAGTGGCCTTTTCTGAGTGGCTGGTTGAATATCTACAATCTCAACCTGAGATTCCAAAAGAAGATAATATATTTCACTAGTGAGATAGAGTAAGACACAAATAATAGGAAACACAGACAGAACCCCAAACACTATATACATAATAACATACTTCAAGCAATTGAAAAGCCAACACTCTGTGTGTGTGTGTGTGTGTGTGTGTGTGTGTGTGTGTGTTTGCAACAGACATTAAGTAAATAACAACATTAGAGGGATAAAGGTTCATAGTTCTGCTCAATGGCTGTCAGTGTACATACTGCTGAGTCTGAATCAGTATGTTCCATATTCGAAGCTTCATCCTGGCAAATTCTTCGCAATTCATTCTTCTGGCGCCGTGTTTTAAGCCTTAATAAAGCCATAAAGAAATAATTATCAAAATGTGTGTTGTGTACTAGCCAGGAATCTTACTCTTTGTTGAATAGTTTTCATTGTACTGGACAGGGTTATATAAGCTGATGGAGGGAGAAAAAAAGTCATTGACAGTTTTGCCAGCTGTGAACACCGTGATCAACAGTAATGACTGGCATGGCAAAATATATGCCCACGTATGCAATAGTTGCATCAATGCTATGTGGCAACCGACCAATTTCTGAATGGATTGATGGCCACACCATGGGAGGAAACATATGTCTAGTACTATAAATCTGATCAAGAACACAAAGCTGGGGAGTTCACCTGCCCCAAGGGTGAATCTACTTGCCATTACCTTGCTAAATGGACATAGTATCAATGTGTTCTCTAAATTAATATCTTTATGCAATTTGTCTTTATGCCCATGGATTAGTGCAGTTCTCAGATCTCATCAGAGAAGTTCATTTATGCAATATTCAGTGGTTAAAATTGAAACTCACAACTGGTCAAACTGTAGAGAATTAAGTGTTATTGGAGTGTTTAGATATACGTGGTACATCTGTAAAAGGCCCTTCCACACAAGGCTTAGGGAGTGTTGCAGAAGGCAGGGCAGGAAGTCTGTAAGAATCAGAGATCAGGGAGGAAGCAGAGTCATGTGGACCATGACAGGAACACTGCACTCAGGAGCTCATAATAGTGGTGTGGCCGCATGAGACCCACAGAAGCCCTACCTCCAAAGAGTAATACTGCTCCAAAAGAGTGTTTGTTCTTATTGAGCTCTTTAGAACAATATAGAAATATGATCCAATGAGAAACCACTGTTAGAACCCAATCTCTGCTCTGAACGTAGTAAAGACATTCACAAACAGAAAGAATTCTAGCTCAAGGACTAGACCTAGCCATTCAGATGTTTGTTATGATAAATCACTGGGTACTGTGGTTATTTTCATACTCCATTAATTTTACATTTTTAATATATTATCTATTATTGTCTTTATAGATTAAGCTTAACATCCAAATGGTATAATGAGAACACATACTTATTTTTCCACAATGAGAAAGACCAAGGACAACCTTTTTTAAGTAAAGCAAATGGTTTCAGAAGGCCTACTCAGATTACATATGCTCATGGTAAGGTTTTGTCAACTAGTTCATATTTTATTCGCTTTCTCAGTGTCTCTACTTGTGAAAACAGGGTTGACAGAGGATAGCTGTGAACTATTGATTCTCCTTACTCTATATCTCAAATGCTATCATGTGTGCTTTCAATACGCCTGTTTTTAAAAATATGTATTTCTTTATTCAGTGTGTGTGTGTTCATGTATGTCACTTGTGTGGAGGACAGAGGAAAGCATTCAGGAATCAGGCCTCTCTTTCTACTACGTGGGTTCTAAGAGTTGGGCTCACAATCTCAGATGTACTATGTATATTTTTTTTCTTGGTCCATTATTGGACCAATCTAGAAAATAATGCAACAGACACCAGTTACATGGTTCCTTACATACATGAAAAATACACAGATTGGGAAAGCAGAAAATTGGTCATCTTAGATTCATTTAAAATCTCAGTTGATCTTTCTATTCTATGCACGATCTTTAGTAAAAAAAAAAAATGTGTTTCAGCTCTGCATTACTTACAGCCATGATACCTCTTACCTGCGGCGCTGTATGGTACTGTCATCATCCAAATCAACAACTAAGACATTGGATTGAATTTTAGTGGGGTGTTCCTGCAGAAAAATTAGCATATCCATTTCCATTGTTGCAATCATCATTTTGGCATCTCTGAGAGTCAAGCCCACAGTCAAACCTCATCCTAATATCCACTTAAATATATCTGTATACTAAAAAATACTTGACATTTATAGCATGCATTACATATTCTAGTTACAACTAATCCAGAGGTCAGTGTGAGGAAGACACCAGGTTTACAGGTATAAAAAACAAAGTATACACAAAATGATTTATCCCAAGCCTAGTAGATCCAGAAGAGGAATTTTATTTTCACTCAAGTTCACCACTCACTATTTTATGCCACCATACTGTAAAGACTCTTCTGACTGCTGTCCTTCTGTTCTCTTATTTTATAAAATACCCAGCAGTATAGGAACAATGTCTTAGAGGCCCAGAGAGAAAAACTGGAGTAAATCACAAATAGACTTCCTGGTGCCTCGATGAAGGCTAGTGGAATATGGGTCAGCCAAGTAAGATTTGTTTTCTCTTTCTCAGAAGAGGAAGTGGGTCTTGAAACTGAGTCCTACATCTTAGAAGTCTACATTCTCAAGGCAGATGACGGACAACTTCCTTCAGTTTTCGCCTCTATACAACGTTCATCACTGTTTTCAATATGGAGAAGCAGTTTATTCTAAAACTGAATGTAGGAGTGATGGATCTACTACACCACCACAAGAGGAACGTGCACCCCAGGCCAGAGGTCTTCATCTAGGCTGCCAACACTGCCCTGTCCACAGTGTTCTACTTATGCCTGTATCTGCTGGTAGTGCCCCCATTCATGCCAAATCCTCGAGATTCCATCCATGTCACTGTAATCAGTCCAGATTCCTGCCATTCGCCTCCTAAACAAATATACAATTGCTCTTTCCTCACTGAATACTGAGTCTTTCTGCACTGATGTCCAGCTGCTGAAAGCAAAAATGACGTGTCCTTCAAAGTGGGAGAGACACACAGCATACTCACCGATTCGGGTTGTTTACGAAGGACAGTAACGGTTCCCACAAGATAGTACTGTTGCTCCCCTAACAGCCTTGGAGCTGATGACTGAATGTCTCTGCTGTTAGGAGCATATTTCCCAAAAGGTACAAATGACTCTAAAGATGACACAATGGCAATTAAATTAAAAGGTATACTGTATAAACAAGGAGAAAGATAACTGCCACATCACAATGCTGTTTGCCACCCCAATGGCATTTTTCAAGATTCTCAGCCATGGTGTTTTTCTTCTCTTCTTCCCTTTACAGCCAAGCTCTTCAGATTCCCCAGACGGTCATCACCAAAATATGAAAACCAAATGTAAACTTGTGCTGATGTCAGTCTTTTGCTGTTGTTCAATTGATTGTTGTGGAAGTCTCTAAAATAAGTGTGTGTGTGTGTGTGTGTGTGTGTGTGTGTGTGTGTGTGTGTGAATGTACATGCAATTATCCATATGTTTTAAAGATATTTCACTTTTAATTTCCAAGAAACATGAGAAATATTTTAATTAGCATTTGGTTACCTGAAGCACAAACTATACTTCACCTCTGATTATCTTGTATATTTATGGCTCTGAAATAGTTAACTGTTTATATGTCAATTTCTCTGCTTGCACGTCCTTAAACCTCAAAAATTAAACATCAGGCCCCATAGCATACATGACATAAATGTGGAAATAGCATAGCTTTTATCCATTGAAAATGTTAGAGAGTCATCTCCCCAGGTCAGTGTACAGAACTTTATTGTCTATATTTTATATACTGGTCCTTGATAGGATGCTAGAATTCTAGACCCCCAACCCCACCAGTAATTCAATCTGTGGTATGATTTACAAGCTACAAAATCTATTTGTAACTTTAGGTGTTCATAGAGTTGCCTTTAAGCTTGGCAGTGCATTAACTTTTTTTTTTTAACCTTTTCTTTTTTTATTAAGCTTTAAAAATATTTTGTTTTCTAAGGTGAGACAGCCATCGTTTACCAATGCAATCTACCATATGTCTACATGGGACCACCTTATAAAGTCACCACTATTTTTAATGCCTAATAGGCATAGCCACAAATTGTGAGTATATTAATATCAGGTGTTTTGTAAATGCCAATAATAGAAGAGCATGTATGCTACCAGTCAGGGAATACATTACACATGATCATCATGTAGATATCATGGGATGGATTGCTTACCATCATAAGAATCCTGCAGGTACAAGGCGAATTTCACATAGGCAT